>NW_016804580.1:5318658-5349770 GCF_001698545.2 Rhinopithecus bieti | reverse complement strand
TCTCACTCTGTCACCCACGCTGGAGTGTAGTGGTGCCATCTCGGCTCACTGCAACCTCCATCTTCCAGGTTCAAGTGATTCTCCTGCCTTAGCCTCCTGAGTAGCTGGGATTACAAGTGTGTGCCACCGTGCCTGCCTAATTTTTGTATTTTTAGTAGAGATGGGGTTTCATCATGTTGGCCACGCTAGTCTTGAACTCCTGACCTCAAGTGATCCACCTGCCTTGGTCTCCCAAAGTGCTGGGATTACAGGATGAGCCACTGTGTCTGGCCTTTTTTTTTTTTTGGGAGACAGTGTCTCACTCTGTTGCCCAGGCTGGAGTGCAGTGGTGCAATCATGGATCACTGTAGCCTCAAACTCCTGGGCTCAACCGATCCCCCTGCCTCAGCCTCCTAAAGTGCTGGGATTGCAGATGTGAACTACTGCACCCTGATGATTGAAGATATTTTTCCAGGGTTGGGGAATACATACTTCTTGAGTGGTCCTAGCAGGCCTTTTCAAAGTCTGTGGTCCCTCTTTGTAGGCCATACAACCTGTCCCATCCTCTGTCTCAGCATAGAGTTGGCACTGGGGGAGCCCTGTGCTGTGGCTACTTCTCTCTCTCTTTTTCTTTTTCTGAAACAGAGTCTCACTCTATTGCCTAGGCTGTTGTACAGTGGCATGATCTCGACTCACTACAACCTCCACCTCCCGGGTTTAAGCAATTCTCATGCCTCAGCCTCCCAAGTAGCTGGGATTACAGGCGCCCACCACCACGCCTGGCTAATTTTTGTATTTTTAGCAGAGACAGGGTTTTATCATGTTGGCCAGGCTGGTCTCGAACTCCTGACCTCAAGTGATCCACCTGCCTCAGCCTCCCAAAGCGCTGGGATTACAGGCGTGAGCCACTGAACCTGGCTGGCTTCTCTCTTGACTCACTGAGTCTTATCACTTGGGCAGAGATGACTGACAGCTGAACCCTGAGCTGCCGGTGGGGATTGGCCTGGATCCCCCTGTGTATACCTTTCTTGTGCTCTGCACTCTGTCCTTTGTTTTCCCTGTGTGGCAGCCGACAGCACTGTGGCCTGGATGACCTCTATACATCATGCCTTTTAGTTGTCCTACCACTTGTTCCAGAAGATTTTGTTGGTGGCTCCTGATAAAAGTGGCACCCCTCATGCAGTGGGCTGAATAGGGGCCCCAACAGATATGTCCACCTACAACCTCAGACCCTCTTTGCAGTAAAAGTCTTGGGAGATGAACATATGGTATGGAACTTGAGGTAAGCGCGTGCTGGCTGTGGGTGGGCCCTAAATCCAATGACTTTATAAAAGACAGAACAGGAAAAGAGGTATACAGACACAGAAGGGAGGGCTATGAGAAGACTGAGACAGGGATTGGAGCCATCTGTCCACAAGCCAAGGAGAGCCAAGGACTGCAGCCACTGGGAGCTGCAAAGAGCACAGAACTTACTCTCTTTCAGAACCTCCTGAAAAAACCAATGGGCCAGGCACAGTGGCTCATGCCTGTAATCCCGGTACTTTGGGAGGTTGAGGTGGGTGGATCACTGGAGGTTAGGAGTTAAATAGCAGCCTGGCCAACACAGTGAAACCCCGTCTCTACTAAAAACACAAAAATTAGCCGGGTGTGATGACAGGCACCTGTAGTCCCAACTATTCAGTAGACTGAGGCATGAGAATCTCTTGAACCCAAGAGACAGAGGCTGCAGTGAGCCAAGATTGCACCACTGCACTCCAGCCTGGGCAGCAAAGTGAGACTTCGTCTCAAAAAAAAGACAAAATCAAAAACAAAAAACCCCAACTATTGTAACTTTGATTTTGTACCTCTGACCTTTGAAATTGCAAAGGAATAAATTTCTGTTGTTTTAAGTCATCAAATTTGTGGTGATTTTTTATGGCAGTCCTAGCAAGCCAATTCTGGATGAATCCTGGAGATCCCAGCTCAGTCACTTTCAGTCATTAGAATCACCCGGAGAACGTTTAGAAAGAACAGCCACTGCATTAGAGTCTCTGAGGGCTGAGTCAAGGGATTAATATTTTTAGAAGTGTCCTAGGCGATTGTCATGTACAGCCTGGGTTCTGAACCACAGATCTTTGCCAGATGCCACATTTTGCAGATAAGAAAACCAAGACTCGGCAAAGTTGCTTTGTGGTCCAAAGAAAAATTTGAAAAGTCCCTTTGTAGGGTTTTGAAAGGGGAAAAACAACTCACTGAAGGACAAAGGAGTGTGTCTGTAAATTAAAATTTTAGAAAAAAAAATTCATTGTTGGGTTTTGTGGGTGGTAATGGCTAAGAAAAGGGAGGAAGAATTCTTCTTCTAATATTTTTCAAGGACCTTCTCCCATACCCATTTTTTATTTTTAAAAATTATTATTATTATTATTTATTGTTTAGAGACAGAGTCTCACTGTCACCCAGGCTGGAGTGCAGTGGGCCGTCATGACTCACTTTAGCCTCAAGCTCCTGGGCTCAAGTGATACTCCCGACTTAGCCTCCCAAGCAGCTGGGCTACAGGCACATGCCACCACACCTGGCTACTTTTTTTTTTTTTTTTTGTAGAGACAGAGTATTGCTATGTTGCCCAGTCTGGTTTTGAACTCCTGGCCTCAAAAGATCCTCCCACCTCAGTCTCCCAAAGTGCTGGGATTATAGGCGTGAGCCACTGCCATCTGGCCTAAATCATTTCTAAAAGTTGATTTGTTCATGTGTACAATAAAAGACATGTTTTCCTTCTTAGACACGTATGCCAGTTTAAAATATTTATGATTTTCATTGCCACCTCAATAAAGATTCTGTTTCCTTATTCCCTGAAGAAATTCAAACAGAGCCTAGATTTCTGTACGAAAAAGGAGATGAATAATTGTGTTTGAGGTCTTGTTATGGGTAAGCATTTTGGTAAATAACATAGAAGATTTAATGTTCAGAGTAATTTTTTTTTAAGGGTGTCTTGGTTTCAGGGATGTGGTATTAAATCTAATCGCCCACTTGGGTTATCTGTCCTTTGGAGACTCATGAAGCTAAGGGCAACTGGATAATTAGGATATTATGTACTCTTTAAAACAGCATGATTTAGTCCAAGTAGGAATTGCTGGGGCTCTAAATTAATCTCCTGGGGAACAAATGAAAAAATATATATGTGATATATTATTGAGGTAGTATATATTTTGGTGCTTTGATATCTTGGAGAGTCTTACATTAATCTGTCATTAATTTTAACCAGGGCAATCTGACGGTGATTAAAGCATATCTAGATAATCAGAAGCTAAAGAAGCCCACTGAGAGATTTACTTAAATGATCTAATCAGCTTTTCTTTTCATAGCAGACACAAAACTGAGGTCCTGACGACTCAAGGGCATTAACAATCCTAGGGCACTTTCCCTAAGAGTCCCGGTATTTAGCCCCAGTGTCCTGGCCAAATTCCAACTCAAGTAATGCTATTTTGCCTCCCGAAAAGTCCCCCTGCAGCTACCAGTGGATACAGTATTATTCTCTCCTTCCTGTCCCGAAGTGTGAGGCTTTGTGTGGAGGTGACACCGTGTGCTGCAAATCAGATGCTTCATTTCTATTATGAGTGGCTGCATTCTGGCTCCAGGGGCGCAGTCCCTAAGCCGCCATAAGTACATGATAGGGGATGTTTACATGACTTGTGCTATCAGGGGAAAATTGCAGAAGATTTATTCTTTTAAAAAACTTGTTTTAATCTTCGTAAAAGGCAATGTTGTGATTAATATAATTAGATACAGTTAGATAATGATCAGATGAATATAATAATAATGTACATATTTGTCTCTGTGCTTTGTTTTATTCTATAGAAGGTTAGAAACAATGATCTTTAGCAAAGAGATTTCTATCCTCACCCTGGTCCATGCCAGGTTGCATGAAAATGTATAAAATGAACCATTTCTCAGTTTCCTAGAAAAATCTACATAAAGATTTTTAAATGCTCCAAAATGCAGAACACTTCAATGTGGAAGGATGAGGAGATTCAGGATGCCCTGGTTAATGGGCCCGAGACTCATTGAGAAAACTGGGATACAGGGAGCAGGAGACTGATTCTTCTGGCCGGCACCATGGTTTCAAAACAGCCAACCTGGACAGCTTGACAAACTATTTCTGGAATCCTGTTTCTTGAAACAATCTGTTCACTTAGAGGGGAAATTTCCAAATGCTGTACTGGCTGTGGTTTATGTGCATGGCGCATGGGAGAACAATGCCATGAGGAAGAATTGTGTGCCTGCCGTAAACGGCCCCATTTCATTTCTTTCTTGGGAGATTATGAAAAACGAAGGGAGAACTTCTTGAGGGGCTTAAGGGCAACCAGGGCAGAAAACTGGGAGCAAAGTGGTTTCCATGCAAACTGGAAACTAGTTATGGTGGGCCAGGTGTGGTGGCTCATGCCTGTAATCCCAGCACGTTGGGAGGATAAGGCAGGAGGATCACCTGAGCCCAGGAGTTCAAGACCAGCCTGGGCCACATAGTGAGACACTGTCTTTACAAAAAATATAAAAAGTATCCAGGTGTGGTGGCATGTGCCTGTAGTCCTGGCTACTCAGGAGGCTGAGGTGGGAGGACTGCTTGAGTCCAGGAGTTTGAGTCTGCAGTGAGCCATGATCTTGCCACTGTACTCCAGTCTGGGTGACAGAGTGAGAATCTGTCTAAAACAACAAAAACAAAACAACAACAACAACAACAGCAACAAACATGATGAAGATGAGACAATGTAATGAACATTTGGAGGAAGGCTCCGAATATGTCAAGCTTTAAAGATTGAAATTTAAAGCAAACTAGATAATTAGCCTATTTAGATATTCAAGCTTTCCTTCTCCCTATTTCCTTCTTTGACATTAGTCAGGACTTTTTGGTTGCAGGTGACAGAAACTCAACACCAACTAGCTAGAGCAGAAAAGAAGGTGTACTGACTTAGCAGCTGACAGCTGAAAAGACCCGAGTCCATGGGTCTGGGGTCTATGGTCAGGTGTCACCTCCTGTCCCTCTTAGCTCTTCTCTGGGTAGCTTCTTTCCTCGTGGTGACAAGTTGACATTTTGCAGCTTCAGGCTTACATCCTAGTCATCTCAGTGGAAACAATGTTCCTTCTCCCATAGTTTGATTGAAAACTCCAGGGTTATTTGGCTGGGCCTGATTCCAGTCATATGGCCATCCCTGTAGCCAGGAGGGTACAAACTGATGGAGTGGGAGTTGAAACAGCTCCACGCAAACCAAAAGGACTGGGTGTATTTCAAAGGGGAAATCAAGTTGATGCCATCAGGAGGAAGGATATGGATGCTGACCCCAAAATACAGATGTCTGTCACTGACATATAAATTAAACCTGTTTACTGAAAAGTGCTAACAAATGCTTTTTTAATTTTATAAAAGTGTTCAACACATTTGACTAAAACCATGTAATTGACATCTGTAAAGAGAAGGAAAAAATGTAAAGTGTAGAATCATGGAGCTGGCCTTTTTCCCCACCTAATAGAGAAATTCACAATTTCAGTGTTCCTGCCAAGAAGTATGTCAACTTCCAGTTGAGTTCTTCTAGGGATGTTGTATTTATTACTTTGTAGGGAAGTACATTACATTTTTGTTTTCTTTGAGATGGGGTCTTGCTGTTACCCAAGCTGGAGTGCATGTTGCAGTCACGAGTCACTGCAGCCTCAACCTTCTGGGCTCAAGTGATCCTCCTGCCTCAGCCTCCTGAGTAGCTGGAACCACAGGTGCGCCACCTTGCCCAGCTGATTTTTTAAATTCTTTTTTTGGTAGAGACAAGTTCTCATTATGTTGCCAGGCTGGTCTTGAATTCTTGGGCTCAAGCGATCTGCCTGCCTCAGCCTCCCAAAGTGCTGGGATTATAGGCGTGGGCCACCGCGCCTGGCCTATATTCCATTTTAATAGGAAGGTGTTCCCTCTCATGTTAAGCTGAAAGGCCCTCCCTTCTCCCTCACCTTTGTTCTAATGGTCTGTTTTCTGCCTTTTGGAGTTACATGAAATAAATGTAATCTTTCCGAGATCTCCTCTGTTCTTTTCAAAGTCGAATTTGCTTTTTGGCTATACGTAACTGTTTCTCTTAGTTATTCCCTGCTTGTTCTCCTCTCTCCTCCTGCTTTCTCTTTTTTATGATATAAAGAAAGCTTATCATCCAATTTCATGACAATTGTTGGACATGTAATTCCGTTTTAAAAGTTTCTCTTGTTTCTTAACGAATTACAGTTTGAAGACTCAATATAAAGTGTTTATCACAAAACTGAATTTTTAAAACAGCACTCTCCAGCATTTATGTATTTCATTTTAAAAGTTTAATTATTTCAGGAAACACAGGTCTTTAAGCATCTTTTTGTGTCCTCAGTATTCTATAAGATGCAGCAAACTGGGCATGATGCTAAAAGTTCTTAAGTGTCCTTAAATAGCCCATGAATATAAATATTCAGTTTAATAGAAAAACCATTAAGAGAACAATGTAAGAAAATCAATGTAAGAGAACAATGATTTTCTAGATGGGAATTAAGATTCTAATAGGCACTTGACCTAGTAAATGAACTCTTAAGAAGGGATGTCTCATTGTTCTCTCTTGTATTGCTGTGTTTTAAGCAATGGTAAATCTAAGCAAAGAATATTAAAGTCATAGCTTTTTAAAGGAAATTCGGAGGCTTAAAATAAAACTCCATTATTAATGATTCTCTGTTCGCTTTGGCCATTTACATTTCTGGATCAGTCTTGTTTTCCTTTAGTTAAATATCTTAGACACATTTGTTTTAGAGAAGGTGTGTATCATTTCAGTTCCTGGTTTTTCCATTTTAAATCGTATCTCATGTACTCACTACATTTTGTTTACTTCTTAACTTATTTTTTAATCATTAGCATGAAAAATATTTTATCAACAACGAATTGCTATCATCTTTATAAGAAATGGACAATTTTATTCAGTTATTTAGGTGGCGATTGCCATATTCATGAAAAGTTCACCAATAATTAACCTTTTTTTTCCAACAACTGCAACATTCCTATCCTATGTTGGGTCTGTAAAAGTATGTGGAAGAGGAAATTGAACAGCTTTAAGAAGCACATACTTCTTACAAGTTAGGAAGGAGAAGCAGGGAAAAGGTTAATGAGTTCTGTAAGCCCACGAGAATGGAGGGAGATGGCCCAACTCACATTCTGTACTTCATTCTCTCTTCCATTTCCATCCAGCTTATGCTAATATGGAAAGATTGATGGGCCCTGAGTTGGCAGAACTATTAGTCTAAGAGGAGGGTGAATTGAAGATGGAGGTGTAGAAGGATAAAAAGAGGACAGCTAACATGTAACCAGGTCGAAGAGAGGTGTGCAGCTGCTGGTGGCAAGACTAGAAAGGTTGCTTGTCAGATGCAATTCCTGTTGAAACCCATCACCCTCCCTTTGTTAATGTTCTTACCTGGTGCAATTTCTCTTCCAGGGACTGTTCCAGGAAAGATGTGCCAGGTGGAGTGATAGGGTTGCAGGGAGGGTGATGCACCATTACTAGCCCCATCTGCTCACAGCCCCTGGGGCTTTTCAGCTGCAGGATTAAAGACTAATACAGAGTGGCAGCTGCCGAAGGGGCAATCCTCATACATAGTAGGTGCTCAATAAATGCCACTGGCTTTGTGTGAAGATGCTAGATGTGGATGTGACAGTTTTGCATTAAGAATCATGAGTTAAGACATTAATGTGTTTTAGCGCAGTTTCTACCTGCATTTCAGAAGTAAACAAGTTTCTTCCTTCACACCTTCTTTCTTCTGAAACAAATGTTCCTTGAATGCCTGCTAAGTGCTTAATTCATTTTCCAGCACCATGGGTGGAAAACAATCGTATCTTCCCTGTTTTCTATGAAGTTAAGGCTGGGTACCTAATTTTTTCCTCCCTCACACTTGCTTTCCTTTTTATCATCTCAAATTCTCCCAAAGTATTGCAAAGTTTGAAGAAAACAAAACAACAGTTTTATTCATTTGTGGGTTAAACAGAGTGTGTTCATCAAGCTGATGAGTTAAATACAAAACAAACCTGAAAGACTGCTGTATTCCTTGTAACTAAGGCATATGCTGTGGGGTCAGATTTTTCTTTTCATTCAAAGGAGATTTTTTTCATTTGTTCCTTACACCCATTTCCATGTTTACAAAGATTCTTTTTTTGCAGTGCCATCAAGAAGAAAATCTTATTCAGTAAAAGGTCATAATGCCTCATTATTGGGCAGACTCAGGTATATATGGAGAACTACTTATATTAAATACGTATTCCAACACACCTTCCCCAAAACCAGTTACAATACCCTTCGCTCTTCTTATTTCTTGCTTTCTTTTTTTCTATCTCATTCTTAAAGATTTTTTTTTCCTGCTTGTACAGACCGCCTAATTTCCCTTCTCAGATTGCATTTTATGATCTGTCTGTAAGTCTTTAGGACACCTCTCACCATAGATCTCAGTTTAATAGTATCTGTGTTAATTACCCTATCTTTAAGACACAATGGGTTGATTTGTTAGAATGAAATTTACATTGCATTTCTAATTATGGACATCTACAGTTAGTTGCATCATTTTGATATGGTAAAAACAAGGCTTGTATTATTTTTCAAAATAGTAATTAGAAATGCATCTCCTGACACTGTTACTTTCAAAACACCAACAACACTTAATAAAGAAGCAACATACATTTAATTAGGAAAAGCTAATAGAAACTTTAGTTGCTTTTAAATGGTTAATAAAACTAGACTTGTAAAGGGAATTGTATATATTGTTCATTTTTTCTGAAGGTTGAGTTAGAGCCCTACCAGTTGAGTGTGGGATCATGAGTTTTCTTTTTCCACATCCTTGGCCATTGTGTTTACTTTTATTGTGGTTGTCAACCTGGATTGTTTTTCTGGGAAGGCAACACCCTCACTAGATAAAAATCAATGCTTATCTTGGCTTTGCAGTGAAATCCTAAAATATTATAGAAGTTTTCAAAGGAGTGAACATATCTGTGGAAATCAAAAGGAAATATGTATGTATTTTAGAAAATTCATTTGAATTCAATTTTTTTGACGTTAACTCTATATTTAAGTATGTGCTATGTTTCTATTTTAAGTCTCTTCTACTGCTGTGATTATTTAAACAACAGATATAGCAAAACAAAATCAAACAAAAACCCCTGAGTAGAAAGAAGCCTTAACTCCAGAAAGCTTTTCTGAGAACAGGGTCTCCCTCTGTTGCCCAGGCTGGAGTACAGTGGCGTGATCTCAGTTCATTGCAACCTCTGCCTCCTGGGCTCAAGCAATCCTCCTTTCTCAGCCTTCCTGGTAGCTAGGACCCCAGGCACATGTCACCAGGCTCAGCTAATTTTTGTTTATATTTTGTAGAGCTGGGGTTTCACCATGTTGCCCAGGCCAGTCTCAGACTCCTGAACTCAAGAGATCTGCCTGCTTCTGCCTCCTGAAGTGTTGGGATTACAGGCATGAGCCACCACATCTGGTCAGCTCCAGAGATCTTTAAAAGCATTCCTGTTCTGCAGTGAGAATCAGAAGAAAAATATAACCAGTGTTGATTTGCTAGGTTTGAATAGAAAACTTGGGTGATTTCCATCATGTTTCCATGGATTTCATTAAAGAGGGAGTTCGGCTCCATGTTGTTTATTATGACTTGTTAAATTTGACTAACTATTCTAATGTGAGTCTCAAATAGTAGGTATCTCGTGACTACTAGTGATTAACTATTAACTGGGAACTTAGAGCATTAAGCATCATATGAGGCAGAAGACGCACCCCATGTCCTTGATGGTGAGCATGGAATGATCTCTGAGCATTACTGTGAATATGACAAGTGAGCTTGTGGGCCTCTAGGGAGGTCAGAAGCACGGCTGACAGGTATGGGGGAACAAGATTGGAACTGTGTGTACATGGGGTTAAGAGGCCCTTTTAAGTGCCAGGGGTCTTGCTGTGTGTGTTTTCAGTCCTCTGAGCAATGGAGCACACACTGTTATGTTGCAGGCGTCCCCATGCTGACATCACTTTGGCCCTCATATAACTGAGGCCACACCCCCGACCCCTGCAACCTTTGTTTCTATTGCCTCATCTTTTGCATACTCAACTTCCCCTCCAGGTCTCCTCTGTAGCAAAATCACTCTTCTAGATTTATCTCATTGCTAACAGCTTAGCCGCTCTTGTCCTTCTCTGTTCTCTTTTATGGGTATACTCATTTGTAGACTCAAATGCTTAAAACATTAAAAAAATTGATATCACAGCATTGTTACCTTCCAGAGACCACATTTCAAGCCCCTTGTAGTAGGAATGTCTAGACTGGTGCAGAACTCAGAGGGCTGATCTCATTCTAGATCCTTCAGATAGGGAAACAAGAGGAATGGAGTTTCTTTTCTTTCTTTTCTTTTTTTGTTTTTGGAAACAGGTTCTCATTCTGTCGCCCAGGCTGGAACGTAGTGGTGCAATCACTGCTCACTGTAGCCTTGATCTCCTGGGCTCAAGCGATCCTCCTGTCTCAGCATCTGGTGTAGCTGGGACCACAGGTGCACACCACTATGCCCAGCTAGTTTTTTTTTTTTTTTTTTTTTTTGGTAGAGACAGGATTTCTCTATGTTGCCCAGGCTGATCTCAAACTCCTGGGCTCAGGTAATTCTCCCACCTCCGCCTCCCAAAGTGCTGGAATTACAGGCGAGAACCACTACACCGGCCAGGAACAGAGTTCTCTAACAGCACCCCTAGGCATACATAACAGTTTTCGTTTAAAATCTCATCTCTTTCTACCTCATTGTCTTTTTCTTCTTTCCCCTCCCCTTAACTTCTGCAGTCTCTCAAGCAGTGATGTGTGAGTTGTGAGAGTTTTCTTAGCTCAGTAGCTAAGAATTTAACTGTACTGATTTGTCCCATTGCACCTGCTGAAATGCTAAAGGGAAAAACTTGGCACATAAAATATAAGTCAGACTGATAAAATTAAACTTCACAAGCTATGCAGCTGCTGTGTACACACAAAACACGACTAGAATCTTCACCACTGACTGCTTAGATATTCTAGTTTTACATCTTTGCTCTTTTCATCGGGTTTGCATTGTGCATGTTGGGCGGTAGGAAATTTCAGGATTATCATTTCATCCTGCAGACAGACATGTGAATCATCTAGCTCTGTGCTTGCATCTATAGCTTATGTTAACCTAAAGTGCAGCCATGTACAAATTATTGTCTCTAGGACAGTGTTGTAGCTTTAGGTACAGAGGTGACCCAAGTATAATCACTGCAGGGGAGAAACCCCTGCCAAGAAGTCACATTATTTAGGTGGCTCAGTCATTATCCACTCTGTGAGGCTGAGGAGGTCCCAACCACTTTTAGGGATAAAAACATCATTTAAAGGAAGAACTTATTAGCATGCTTCTTTTTTCCCAGGGTTTCTGAATTTTCTTTTATGGCCATAATGTCTGCAGTGCTGAGATATAGTTGTGCTCATCCCAACTTCAGAGAAGTTCAGGTAGATGAACTTAAGACAATGCTATATATATATATAGAGAGAGAGACAATACTATATATATAGAGACAATACTATATATAAAAATATATTATGTAATATGTGATATATAATATATGATGTAATATGATATACCATAGACCATGTAATATATGATATATACTATACACAATATAATATATAAATCTGATTCATATAATATGTAATATATCACAATATATATCACATCTCTATATCATATGGTATATAATAATATATGATATAAGATATATCACATGATATATATAATACATATAAGAACATGTATTATATATCATCTATAAAAAAGGGGACATGTTCCCCTTTTTATGACAACACCAGTTGTATTGGATTAAGGCCCACCCTAATGACCTCTTTTTAGCTTGGTTAAATTTGCAAAGACCTTATTTCCAAATAAGGTCACGTTCCCAGGCACCTGGTGTTAGGATTTCAACAAATCTTTCTTGGGGACACAATTGAACCCTTAACAGCCAGTAAGGCTGATAGGAGAACCAAAGTAGCGTGGCACTCTAGAAACCAAGTGAAGAGTGTGCTTTAGGCAGGAAGGATGGATAAACAGAGTCAGGTGCTGCTGACTGAGCAAATAGGATGAGAACAAAAGATTGATTTGCATTGAGCAATGCGGAGGTTGTGATCACCCTTGCAGTGAGTGGTTTCAGCTTAGTGGTAAGGATGAGAATTAGACTGAAATGGAAGAGAGAATGGAAACAGAGGAGTTAGAGAAGGCAAGCATAGAGAGGTTTTTGAAGAGTTTTGCATACAGGGCAAGAGAAAAATGGGAGGTGGCAGAGGGGAAACCAGTGTTTGAGGGGATTTTTTAAAAAATGAGATAAATGAAACCATTTTTAAATATATGAGCCAGTAGGGGGGAAAATATTACAGGAAAAGGAGAGAGTTTCTAGAGTGATGTCTTTGAGTAGGCAAGAGCGTGTATGATCTAATAGCTTTGCAGAATATGGCTGGTTTAACACGCCCTCCAGGCGATTCTGATACACGCTCAAGTTTGAGAACCACTGTTCCAGGTAATCTCTAGGACTCTCTAAAATTCTGTGCCTCGTGATGACTTTTACCCCATTAACTGATAATGAAACCCCCTCTTTTGTTTTGAATGATGATACTGCCTAATGTATATGAAGAATGAGTTGAGAGTTGAGATGGAATGTGACCGCACGTATTATAGGGAGATGTGCTGTGGGGAGTGGTAGCTCTCCATCTCTGCTTTACTCTGAGAGGCTTAATCAGCTGTACTGTCTCTTTAAACTATAATTTCTGTCATTTAGAAGCACCTCTTCATCATTGCCTGGGAGATCTGGCTGCATCTCCAGTTGCTATTTTTAGATGACCGGGCATTAAGCCCTAGCAGAGTGAAGAGAGTGTCACAGGGACTTAAAATATTTGTATTTGGCAGAACCCAAAGGCTGTGTAACAAATTAATGTCCCAATACCTTAATGCTATTGTATCAAATTTTTGTATATCAAGTTTCCTTGAAATATGACTTAGTATTTTCACTGAAACCTTCCCGAAGAAGAATCCCCAGTTTGGAGTGTCTGGCCATCGTATGACTTTATTTTGTTCCTTATAAATTGGAGCTGTAGATTGGCATTATCACTGTAAGATAACCTTTAATTCTAAAATTTACAGTGAACAAGATGGCCATACTTTCTTTCTCCAGTCAATTAAAATTGATTTTGATTTTCCTAATGTTACAGGACTGAAAAAAGTTGAGACAACGGAAAGAGTTTCAATCAACGCAGCAACTAACCCGAGTTTTAGTAAAATAACTTGGTGTGAACAAATGTTTGGCTAGCACAGAACATTATACTTTTCTAGCAGTTAAAATTAATTTAAGAATATTGATTTTGCTTTATGTGGTAGAAAGTATAAGATTATTAAGGTTGTATATTCAAGAGGGCATTCCCCATGCTCCCTTTTGAAGTAGTCACAAAGGATTTGAAGTGCCTTTTGATACTAGAAAGGTATTTCCCTGGTTTCTCTGAACGTATCTAAGGAAATTTGGAATGAGACTTGCCCTTTAGTGTTCTGGGATGTTGTTAATTGCCCATCTGTTAATGTCAGTGTTAACATTTTATCCTGGAACCTTCACTCAGCATCTAACAGATAGACTGCCTGTGCCCAGCCCAGGTGGTGCAGACCATATGGAATGCCTGGGTTGGTGGAATGGTATCCAGAAAATAGCATCTGTAATTCACACAACATAATAAGAGCAATGATAGATGCAGGTGCAGGCTGCTCAGGCTGCACAAGTGAGGGGGGCTTCACTCCGACTGCTGGGAGTGGTGGTTAATAGTAAGTTTGATAAATGGGGGGAAAGTGATAGTAAAGCCTGTCGAATATGTAATGTTTTAAATCCTTTATAATAACATGTATTATAATATTTCACATTTTAATATTTAATTACTTTTATACCCATCTGTTTTATCCTCACAAACACCCA
Source organism: Rhinopithecus bieti (assembly GCF_001698545.2). Taxonomy (NCBI): domain Eukaryota; kingdom Metazoa; phylum Chordata; class Mammalia; order Primates; family Cercopithecidae; genus Rhinopithecus; species Rhinopithecus bieti. The sequence goes on along the minus strand of NW_016804580.1, from coordinate 5,335,815 downwards.
ATATATAGGCAGATCAAAAAAGAAAATCAAGACTTAGAGCATTTGACCTGCTCAACTTTACACAATTGGTAGGAGCCAAGCCTAATACTTAGCACATCTGAATCCTGGTCTAAATGTTTTGTACCTATAGTTAAGGAAATGAACTGTGATTCATTTCAGAATTGGTTCTAAATTATATATAGACCAACTTACAGTTCAACAGTAATTTAAAGGATATTTGAATTCTCTTTAAGTTCCCTTGAAATTGTAAACCTTCACATGCAACTCTGATATTATAATTGGGAACTTTTAAAGTTTGGCTTGAGATTCATGACTAAGACAATTTTGTATTTAATGTTGCATTTGATAAACATGCCATTAAATAATGTTGGTTCTTTTACAAGTTGTTAGCTTTTTTAATGCTCTATAAAACGTTACCTACACTGTCATTGTTTCCAAAGTGGGTTTTGGCTTATAGGTTTTCAATTTGTTCTTTTTCTTTCCTTTTTTTCCTCTATATTTTAAAGCTTTATATTTGTAAGAAATTGAAGCTGTTTTGTGTGTGTTTGAAATTTTTTTTGTTTGCTTAATTTAAAACTTGCAGTGAAAGTTGACCTAATAGAACAGTTTAATGCCAAGTTTAGTTTAAAGCACCTTCCAAAAGTCCAAAAGAGCAAGAAAGGATTGTATCTATGCTCTGCTGGGCCAGGGAGAATGCTACACTCTCAGGACTGCAGGCAGAATGTAAGGAGACAAGTTTAGCATGTCTGAACTAACCCTGGCTCCTGACCAAAATGGAAAGACCCAATGAACAATGGCACTGGTAGCTACATTCCATAACCCCCTGGGATGAATGTTATTCACATTTATAGTAGCAGTTATAAGTAGTATTTCTGAGAAAACATGCTGAGTTGATTGCAACTGGCTGTAAAAATGACTTGAAGTTTGCCCTGTTTTCAAAGTGATGTATCTCTCAGAAAAAGTAGATGGAAAGTCAGAACTTTCCCTTTTGATGGTGGAGTAAGCTGGTGTTCAAGATTATATGATTTACTGATGAAATTTGGAGATGCAAAAATAAGTCTAGCTTTAAATATCCTTTTCATGTCATGTTAAGTTATGAATAAATTAACAGATCAGGGCCAGGCGTAGTGGCTCACTTTGGGAGACCAAGGTGGGCTGACGGCTTGAGCTCAGGAGTTTGAGACCAGCCTGGGCAACATGGCAAAATTCTGTCTCTATAAAAAATATACAAAAAATACAAAAATTAGCTGGGTGTGGTGGTGCCCTCCTGTAGTCCCAGCTGTTTAGGAAGCTGAGGTGGGAGGATTGCTCAAACCTGGGAGGCAGAGGTTGCAGTGAGCCAAGTTCACGCTACTGCACTCCAGCCTGGGCGACAGAGCCAGATCCTGTCTCAAAGGAAAAAAAAATTAAAAAAAAAAAAAAAGGTATTTCATTGGCTATTAGGGATCATTCAGATTCTTAACAGAATTTCAGATTTGAAAACTGGTTTGTAGTAACCTTGACTTCTGGTGACACAGAGTTAAGACAAAGGTCCCAAATGGTTTTTCTCGGTGTTGCTTGGTGTTTCTTTGATATGTGCAAGATCTCTTTGATGCCCCTTTTCCACATCTTGCTTTACCTGAGATGCTGCATCTCCCTGCTATTAATACTATTTACACACATTACTCTGCCTTACCGCCAAAGTCAAAGAGCAGCCCTTCCCAGGAAGTTGTTCTCCCAGCCAGGTGTCATCTCCCTTTTCTCTGAAACTCCGTATAACCTCTGTGTTATTTTAAATAAGATTTTAGATGTGAAAGCCCAGCACGAGATCTGCGGCATAGGCACCCAGAAATCTCAGCTTAACCACTTGTTTTATCTTATTTTGTGGCCCCTTGTATATATGACTATTTTGCTTTTGGCATCTAATAGAGTAAACCTGATCTTTCCTACTTGTTTTTTTAAAAAAACTTTATTTGATAAATATATATGCAAAAGCTTTAAATTGAATGCACAGTTTAAAGAATCATAAAACAAGCAGTTTTGTCTTTGGCTCTGAGCTTAAGAAAGAGATTAGCAGTACTGCATGGAGCTCTTCCTGACCATACCTCCTCCCTCCTGGATGAACCACCATCCTGAATTTTGTGGTTATCATTTCCTTGTTTTCTTTTATAGTTTATCTGCATGTGGATGATTTTGTGACTTGCTTTCTTTCTCACGGTATTTTGCTTCTGATATGCATCCATACAGCTTTAATGTTGCAATCCATCACTGCTGTCAATTTCACTGTTTTGTAATATTCCAATTTGGAATATATCCAGTTCTTTTGACATGGCAATCTAGGTGTACATGTGCAGGAGTTCCAAGTCTAGAAGATATACCTAGGAGTGGATTGGCTCGTTCTCTGTTCATGTTCAGCATTTCCAGGATGTGATGCCATTTTGTGTTTCAAAATGGTTGTACTAAAATTATCCTCCCACCAGCCACATATAATGATTCCTGCTCCAAAACCTTTTCCTACTGCTTTTAAAGTTCTGGGAGGACAGTCACTCTATCTCTCTTTGCAGGTCCAGCTTTTAACAGTGAACTTTGTGCAAATTTAGTAATGCCTGATTGTCTGATTCAATATTTGGTTGAATTAAAGAATTGAATAAGTTTCCCCATTCTCTTTGAAGTACTCTATATTAGGTTTCATGAACAAGAGAGAGGACTGGGTAGGAGAAAACCCATAAATTGCAATCAGGGATCTGGGTGTGAGTTCTATAACCTCCTCCTACCTTGCAAAACGTTATACCTTCATGATGGCAAAATATTCTGTACTGCTAAAAGCAGATAATCATCCTACATCATGATGCAGAGACATCTGACCTAGTGTCTAGCCTGTGTCAGAGCTCAGGAAGTACAAGTTGCTCTTTCTATTTCACTCCACTGTAATGTTAAGGCAGGACTCTGAATATAGTTCACTGGTCTGCGTTGGGATGAACCATCCAGAGACAACTAAGCCTCAGGACAAACAAAGCATTTGCCTGTGTAGCCTCAGGGCAGCCCAGAGCCAAGATACTCCGGCTGATTTTAATGTGTGCTTGGCTGTGGTGCATCCCCTTGGAGTCATTCTGGATCATTTCTTTTCATTCTCACACGGGAGCCCCCTGAACACCCTCATCGGCATGGTGGCTACACTCGATGCTAATTTGGCCGGTTTATCTGCGCTACAGGCTTGCTACGGAGTTGGGTGGCAGTTGTGTAAATTGCAGTTTATCTAACACAGACTTTGTGCCAGACATGTTCAACACTTTACAGATATTAGTTCAATTCTGTGAGGTACACATTGTTATTATTGCCGTTGTAGGGATGACAGAACTGAGATGTAAAGGTTAAATAACATCCCCAAGTGACATAGCTAGTGTGTGATAGAGCCAGGATGTGGTTACCTGCAGAATGGTAACCTTAAAGTAGCAGAACAGGTGGGTGGATTTTCATTTCTGTCACACGATCGTTTGGTGCCCTGATCTTTGTGTGTCAATACAGCGTTGTCACCAAAGTTAAAAGATCCGTGGCTTTGATGCCACAGACCCTCTGCCTGCAGCCCTATTTCCTTTTGGGTGCCTGAATGAGCCGATTTAGAAATTTCTTGCTTGCTGAATACTTCCCTCTTTATAACATCTCTTGAAGTCTCAGAGAATTCTTCCCAGTACTTAGAACTGTAAATATTTTCCCTGAAATTATAGATTTTAAAGATTTGCCTGGACTTTTCCAACTTCATAGTCCTAGCTCAAGGTTATAACTTGTTACAATGCTTCTGATAAAATTAAGAAAGCATATGGTTGTAAAACTTTTTAATAGCAGAAGCTTAAAAGAACTCTCAGTATGAACAACTCCCCCAGATATAATGAACTATGTTGGTTTTGAAACTATCTGGATACATTTTCTTCTTCAGGGTAGAAGTTCATCTCCCTCTCAACAGAAACAGAACTTGCATCAGTTCTGCCCAGAAGAATGCTTTAAAAACAACTTTATTTTATAAAGTAATACTAAGACATTGAAATCTGTCTTTGTGTTTATATTAGCACTTATCTTGCAGTGCCTGGGTAATTAACTCTTAAGTTTCATGAAATTAAAAAATTTGGGCATTTTTGAATACTATAATTGTACTGTATGCCTCGGAGTCAATGCCAAGTCATATATTTCTTTTAACGCAGAGTTTCAATAAAATAAAATTTTATTGAATGACATTAATAGGGATCTCGGGCAGAGCCTGGCATTTTCATAAGTTTTTCAAAATTCTTAGAACAGTTTGGAAAAAATATGTTTGTGCTGTGGTCTTTCCTTTCATCTGTATCCAAGAGAATTTACATGTAAACTATGAATTGAAAAGGGCTTAGAAAACTTATTTGAATCTCTCACATTTCAAAAAAAAACAGAAAATCTTGTTCTTGAGCCAGAAAAACAAACAAAAACAATGCCCTGATGCCTCTCCGAGAGGCAGTAGAGCTGCTCAAGTGCAAGGCTGGACAGATCAGTATGACACGGCAGTGCTTGGGGCAAACGGTTGACTTGGAACGTTCTGGACAATGCCAGCTAGTCACCTATAAACCCCACAATCAACTGGGAAAAATAGCCATTAAACAGATTTGGCCTGGCTCTACCTTAACTAGCACTTTTGTTTTCTTGTTAATAGTAATGATAACAATAACAACAAACAGAGAACAGAAAACACCATAAAAAAGAGAAAATATACGTGGACCCCAAACCACCTTTCTACTGTTTCTAGTTCATTTGTCACAGCACTATTTTATGATTTTATGAGTCATTAAAATTTTATTTGAAAAAATATTTTGCAAAATTTCAATTTTCTCCTATTTTGTCCATTTTGCCGTGATATCCTGAGTGTTTTAGGCATACTTCTTTTTTGTTTTTTGTTTTGAGATGGAGTCTTGCTTTGTCTCCCAGGCTGGAATGCAGTCGCACAATCTTGGCTCACTGCAACCTCCGCCTCCCAGGTTCAAGTGATTCTCCTGCCTTAGCCTCTTGAGTAGCTGGGATTACAGGTGTGTGCCACCACGCCTGGCTAATTCTTGTATTTTTAGTAGTGACTGGGCTTCACCATGTTGTCCCGGCTAGTGTCGAACTCTTGACCTCAAGTGATCTGCCTGCCTCAGCCTCCCAAAGTGCTGGGATTACAGGTTTGAGCCACCGCGCTTGGCCCTAGGCATACATCTTAAATCCCACTTCATCATGCTCACACACAACTCTTCATGTTGGTTTAGCTCAAGTTTCAGGCCACACCTTAAAAATGACATGCTAAGGCCTTGATTTTCATAACTTCTTGGGGATTATTATAATAAGGGACCACTGGATAAGGCTTATAAAGAATCCAATGGGTAAGCTTATTTTGTACTTGAAAATGAAAACAGCTTTATTATCTTTTTCTTTAACTACTGATGCTCATTATAAATGTTTTAAACAACATAAAGCAATAAAGAAGAAGAAACTGCCTGAAATTCCCATCCTTCAGAAACAATCATAGATAATATTTTTGCCTGTTTCCTTTCAGACTCTTGTGAGTATGGATGAGTATGCAGAGACACACAGAGAGCATCTAGAAAGCCAGGATTTTAAAAGAGTGGGAAGTGGGATTATAGCCAAGAAGTCTGCTTAACGTCACTTAATTAACACCCTCTTTTCTCCCGAAAAGTCTCCAAACTACGAATCTTACATTGTATATGCTCAAGATTATAGGGGGGAAGGAAAGTTGTCAGTGAATTTTTTTTTTAATTTATGTATTTATTTATTTTCATTTATTGTGATATAATATTTGTACATATTTATGGGGCATGTGATATTTTGATACATACATACAATGTATAGTGATCAAATCAAGGTGTTAGGATATCTGTCACCTCAAACATCGTTTCTATGCATTGGGAACATCTTCTCTTCTAGCTGTTTTGAAATATACAATATATTGTTGTTGACTATAGTCACCTTACTGTGATGTCAAACCCTAGAACATACTCTTTCCATATAATAGTATGTCAGCGAATTATTTATGTGAACCCCAGGTCTTTGGTGGGACCATCAGTAGGACTAGGTGACAGCAGGTTGGGGCTGAGCAATTTCTGTCTGTACACAGTACTGGTGGCCCTCCCAGGGTTCAAGGAGGTGGCATTTCTACAGACCATGGCTGGAGACAACCTGGTCTGTAAAATCTCATTCTGAGGCCTGGAGTGGCACTGCTGTTCCTGAATGTTGGTAATTTCACTGGATTATCCATGCTCTTTCAAGGGTATGCCATTCAATCTTGGTTTTAACATCGCTACAGACTTTGCTCTATATACAAAGAGCTTCTATATCCAGATGACCAATAGGTGACAGTCAGATGGTGACTGAGTTTCCACATGAAAGGCAGGGGTGAGTCCCCTGTTACACTGACTTTGAACTGTGTGGGCTTTGAGGATCCTGATCAAGGCTGGATTAGGCTCTGGGTGTCTTCTGCTGCCAGGCTCTCTGGAGTCTTATTGTTAGCTGCCTATCATTCTACTGCAGAAAAATTGTGAAGTGGTTAGAGAATTGAGGTGGAAAGCTTAGTTTCTTTTAGCAAAATGCAAACTTGACCTGTGTCATCATTTTCTGTGAAACTTTTGAGGTCGTTTGCTCTCTCTTTCCGGTGTTGACTCATAAAGTGATATCTGCTGACAACTGAGCCTGACTATCCATCCTCAGAACCACTCCTTATGGAGGGTGACAGCTCATTGCAACTTGCATGTCCTTTTGAAGGAAAAAGCACAAACACTACTTGGTGCTATAGGTGTCATTTTCCTTCTTATCTGTCTATGTAAAGTTTTTTTTTTTTTAACTTTTTATCATATATCTTTAAGAAATATATGTCTTTATTTTGAACCATGTGAATGTCTCCTCTCCTCTCCCCTTCTCTGCCCTCCTTTTGGCCTTGTTGTGTTGTCCAGGCTGGTTTCAAACTTCTGGCCTCAAGTGATTCTCTTGCTTCAGCTTCCTGAGTAGCTGGGACTACGGGTCAGTGTATCACCATACGCTCACAGGTGAAGTTTTCAATTAAATTAAATACTTAACGAACAAATGTGATAATTGAGTTGTATACATTGAATATGTACAGCTTTTTAAGATTCAATCATATCTCAATAAAGTGGTTTTAAAACCAGAGTCTCCTGTAGATAATGTATAGTTAGGACATTTAAGAAAATTATCCTGCCAATCTGTGTCTTTTCATTGGGGAATTTAATCCATTTATACTTAAAGTGATTATTGTTAGGGAACGGCTTAATTTGTTCATTTTGTTACTTGTTTTCCATGTGTCATAGATTTTTTTGTGCCTCATTTCTCTATTGCTTTCTTCCTTTGTGTTTAGTTGATTACTTGTGGTGTCACACTTTGATTCTCTTTTCATTTTCTTTTATGTATGTTATGTAGATATTTTCTTTGGGGGTACCACGAGGATGGCATAGAACATCCTAAACTATAACTATCTGTTGTGAATTCATATCAACCTAACCTCAACCACATACAAAATCCCTACTGCTTTACATCTCTACTCCCTTTAGCTTATTGGTATCACAAATTACATCTTTGCACATTATGTATGCATTAACATTGATTTCTAATTTTTATGCATTTGTCTTTTAAATCATATAGAAAATAAAAGGAGGGATTACAAATGATAATTACAATAAAAAATGTGATCTCTGAATATAAATCCTGACAAAGCCCTGATAGGCTTTTTGTGTAAGGAGTATGTTGCGGTCATAGTCAGGTTGAGGTTGAGGTGTATGTGATTTTTCCTATCTCCAGACATCAGGGATGGTGCTTTATTCTCTTTCTTCTTTTTTCATCCTGACTGGGTTTCAGGGGCATGTAATTTCTTCTAAAGAAGAAGGATATTCTGTATATTCCATACATACATGGCTGGGTGGAGTGTTCATAATAGATGGAGGCCAAATCTAGGTGCAAAGTCAATAGGCAAAAGGATGAAAGTCAGTGAAACAGGATGTGTAAGACTCAGGGATTCTGAAGCGCTATTTTTTTTTAACATAGGAAACAGTGCTGTGTACTGGAGAGAGAGAGAGAGCACAGCCCCTACAGCCAAATGGCTTCATGACTTTTTCTGCATTCTACATAGGATGAGATACCACATCACTCCAGAGCCTAGAATGTCATCTGTGTGATTTTCATAACTTTGCTTCTACTATTGCTCTCCCACCCATCTATTTATTGAAATCTTCTCATTCCTGGAAAACACCTGTCAGATGCCACAATCTTCAAAAGCCCTTTGAATCTACACAGTCAAATTAAGCCAACCGCCCACCCTGCCCCCGTTCCTCACTTTCTTTATTCTGCTTTACTGCTGGTTCATTGTTCTCGTGCTTCTCCCCATACTGCAGTGACATCTACTTCTTTGCAGGCAAAGGCTGTATTTCTGCATCTCTCTTCTCTAATGTGGAGAGAGGAAGGCCACTTAGAGGCAAAGTGTATTGCCTCCAAGAATATTTAATGTCTTTGAATTTTCTGACCTGTAAAAAGAGGGAAATAATATAGGGATTTTACATGTTGGCTGTGAGAATTGATTTTAATGTGTTTAAAATGTGGTTGTGACAATGATGTTATGAAGGATTACTGAATTGAGAAAAGGTAAAAAAAAGTTGCCAACAGAAGTCAGATAGTTTCTGCAGGAATGCAGAGAAAGTAAAATCAGAAAGTAAGAATTTATCAGCACATATCTAATGATGTCCAGGCAAAAGAGAGATTCTACCTAGTGAAACCAAAGATAGATTATAAAGAACGGTATGCTCTGTTATGAGATAGTAGCAGTTTACAAGGTTGAATTATCTAGAACTTAGAGCTGGAAAGGACCTTAGATATTACCTAGTCTTCCTCCCCCTTCATTTGGTCTCTCAAGGTCATCCAAATCCTATGCTCTTCAGTAACCTCTCATTTTCACTTTGGTTTCCTGGGGGATACTAAAGCTCTTACTCATCATCAGTGAGGTATTCCAGAGAGACCATTTTTCTAGCTCATTGAGGTTTTATGCCAATAAGAAGTAATATACAAAAATTAAATAAAATTAGAAGGAAAATATTTCTGTAATAGACAGTTCACTTTGCCTCTAAGTGGCCTTCCTCTCTCCACATTAGAGAAGAGAGATGCAGAAACATAGCCTTTGCCTGCAAAGAAGCGGATGTCACTGCAGCATGGGGAGAAGCATGCGAACAATGAACCAGCAGTAAAGCAGAATAAAGAAAGTGAGGAATGGGGGCAGGGTGGGCGGTTGGCTTAATTTGACTGTGTAGATTCAAAGGGCTTTTGAAGATTGTGGCATCTGACAGGTGTTTTCCAGGAATGAGAAGATTTCAATAAATAGATGGGTGGGAGAACAATAGTAGAAGCAAAGCTATGAAAATTACACAGATGACATTCTAGGCTCTGGAGTGATGTGGTGTCTCATCCTATGCCATTGAGTTTGGTTCTGACGTGTAATCAGTCTTCTTATGAGCTTGGTTAGAATAAATAATTTTGCTAAGTTCTCACCCAACTCTACAATGAATTGGTAAAATTTCTTTTCCAAAAATGTAAAGCAGCGGGCCCGAGACCCTGGGTGTGTGAGCCTGCTAGATGGTAGCTACCCTCATAGGAGAAAAACTCTAAAAGGCCACTGTGATGTTCAATGTGATATGTCAACTTGGCTAGACCATGGTACCCAATCTTTTGTCAAACACCTGTCTGTCTATATGTTGCTATGAAGATTTTTTTAAAACATGAGATTAACATTTTAATCAGTACACTTTTAGTACGGATCACTTTTCATAATGTGGGCAAGTCTCATTTAAACAGTTGAGGGCTTTAAGAGAAAAGATTAAGTTCTTGCAAAGAAGAAGGAATTCTCCTTCTAGACCGTCTATTTATTTATTTATTTGAGTTAGAGTCTCTGTCTGTCACCCAGGCTGGAGTGTGGTGGCTCGATCTTGGCTCACTGCAACCTCCACCTCCCGGGTTCAAGCAATTCTCCCTGCCTCAGCCTCCCTAGTACCTGGGATTACAGGCACACACCACCATGCCCAGCTAATTTTTATTTTTTTATTTTTTTTATTTTTAGTAGAGACGGGGTTTCACCATGTTGGCCAGGCTGGTCTTGAACTCTTGACCTCAGGTGATCCACCACCTCGGCCTCCCAAAGTTCTGGGATTACAAGCATGAGCCACCGTGCCCAGCTTAGACCACCTTTAGACTTGAATTTGCAACATCAACTCGTGCTTGGGTCTCTACCCTGCAGAATTTGGACTTGTCAGCCCCTACAATTTTGTGAGCCAGTTCCATAAAATGAATTTCTCTCTCTCCATCTTTTTGATTCTGTTTCTAGGAAGAACTCTAAGACTGCAACCATTTGCATCTTTACCACTTTTGTATTTTTCAAACTCATGTGGTGCTGAATCTATTGTTTCTTTTCTGTTACTTAGATTTTTTTTTTTTTTTGTAGAAATTTATTATGTCTGAGAGTAGAATGGCCCTTGGAAGAAGAGCACCCCGGGAGATTTTCTGAGTGGCAACCATCAGAAGCTGTCAGGCTGCATCTGTATTTACACGTTTTCCAGCCGTGTTTCCCCAGCATGCTGTGGGTCTGTGACTCTCCTTGGAGGAATTTGGCATTCAGAAGTCAATAAACAAATTACATTGATCTATAATGTGGAGCTGTCACAGTGACTGATGGGATACCAACTCTTTGAGGACAGCATGTGAGGGGAGAACAAGGCTGAAATTGCCCATGCAAATGACAAGGGACGCTGGGAGAGTTCAGTGCAGGCTGTCCCTCCTGGCGAAGCTGCCACAGCAGAAATTTTTGTCTTGGAAAACCACTCACTTTGCATTGCAATGTGTTGATATTGTGACGTGCAGAAGGATGGATTCTGGGATTCATCAGTTGCTTAAATATCCTCTGGTGCTTGTGTACCCCCATAAAAAAGGAAAGCTTCTAAGCTATACGGCAATAACATTGTAGGGTGAAGTGGTCTTCTTGGCAAAGTTAATAATACTTGAAATTTATATATCTCTTCATGACTTATTTCAGCAAACACCTTTGACAATATTGCTCGGGCATGCAGGGAAGATTCCAGTTGCTTTTAACAATATGAGGAAAAGGGAACTTCTTGAGATGAAGTGATTTGGTCAGAGTCACAGAGCTAGTTGGTGGCAGAACAAGAATTAAGACTCACCCCCTCTGATGCATACAATAGTGGTTTAGGTTATTTTAGGCACAGATTTTCATAAACCTCCAGCACATTTTTTTGGGTCAATACTATGTACTTGGCCAATATTTGTTTTATGCCACTTTACTTTCATTTATTTGTGGGAGAAAGTAGACTGTGTTAAAAAAAACATCTTTTTTAAAAAAGCTTCATTTGGGGAAGTTTTAAATACAAAGTGATCTATTATTGAATGAGTTTAGGAGAAATGTGAGTTGTATTATTAGTAAATTCCTTTATAGAAATAACTAAAACATTGCAGAACCCCACATATATTTTTGTTTTCTGTCCCATTCTCCTGATCAAGGACCTGACTGGATACTGTCCTAGGGCACAGAGCTCCCAGGAAAGATGTGACTTGGTCAAGTGTTGACAGACATTTTGACAAAGGAATGCTTCAATCATCACTTTGTTCATGACCATAATCAGTGCCTATTACTTGCGCTGATCTTTTATTTTTGTTCTTAAGTAAATCAACAAGCTGATTGAGTAAAAGTGACTAAACAGATGATCTGCTTTTCCCTTATAGTTTAAATGTGTGGCTTTTTCATGATCAGGAAGTCAGTGATTGACTGTCAGTAGATCTGAAAAGTCTGCTTGTCCGTCACATTCATCACATTTTATTCTGTAAACCATACTTCCTTGAAAATATAACACTATAAGAGACTGTGGTCTCAAATCATATGTGTACTTGTTTTTTCCCCATCCAAAATGGACGTCTTCCCCATTAGTTGTTAAAACAAAGTAACAAATGATAAAAATATTGAGGTTAGGTTTATAACCTGCCAGTAAAGAATCCAAATTTTTTAAAGCAGAAAGCAAATGAAAAGTCATATATCTTAATTATTTTTTAGAATAGAGAAGCAAAAGTTATGTATTTTATGGTGTCCAACACGATGTTTCAATACATGTGTATATTATGGAATGGCTAAATCAAGCTATTTAACATATATGTTACCTCATATAATAACACTACAAAATCTATTTTCTTAGCAATTTTCAAGTATAAAATATATTGTTATTAACTCTAGTCATGATGATGTACAGTACCTCTCCAGAACTTATTAATCCTGTCTAACTGAAATTTTGTATCCATCAACCAACATCTCCTACTCCTCTCATCTCCCAGCCTCTGATAATCACCATTTTCTGCTTTGTTTCTATGAGTTCGACTTTTTAGACTTCACAAATGAGTGAGATCATGTGGTATTTATCTTTCTGTGCCTGGCTTATTTCCCTTCATGCCCTCCAGGTTTTATCCATGTTATCACAAATGATGGAATTTTCTTCTTTTTAAAGACTAAGTAGTATTCCAGTGCACACACGTGTGTGTGTGTGTGTGTGTGTGTGTGTGTGTGCCACATTTTCTTTATCCCTTCATCCGCCGACGGGCACTTAGATTCATTCCGTGTCTTATCTGTTGTGAATAGTGCTGTGATATATGATTGCAGGTATCTTTTTGACATACTGTTTTCAGTTACTTTGGATATACTGTATACCCAGTAGTGGGATTGCTGGGATTATATAGTAGTTCTAGTTTAAATTTGTTGAGGAACCTCCATACTGTTTTCCATAATGGCTATACTAATTTACATTTTCATCAACAGTGTGCAAGGGTTTCCTTTTCTCCACATCCCCACATCCTTGCCAACGTGTGTTCTTTGTCTTTTTTGATAACATCCATCCTAAAAAGTGTGAGGTGATTTTTCATTGTGGTTTTAATTTGAATTTCCCTGATGATTGGTGATGCTGAGCATTTTTCATACACCTGTTGGCCATTTGTATGTCTTCTTTTGAGAAATGTCTATTCAGGTCCTTTGCCCACTTTTTAATCAGGTTATTTGTTTTCTTACTATTGAGTTTCTTTCTCCCTTTATTTCTTGACCAGAATAGATTGATTATTTAAGCAATTGAATGTTCATAATGGTTTTGGTGTATTATGAGTTTTGAGCACTGGAGTCAATGACATTTATGCATATGCTTTTGGTTTTTGGCAGTTAGTATCGCGAGATTGAGATTGTGACACCTAAAAGAAAAGTAACATATTCCTTTAAATGTGTAAATTCAATTTTCCAATGAATTATGGTTTGTTCAATACTTGAATGGTCAGATTTCATCTTTGAGCATACATTTTCTTTTGACTCTATTAATTTACTTTAGTATTTCCTACAATTCAGAAACCATAAAAAAGGTTACTGACTTTAAGCAGAGGCACAGAGTCAAAGTCATACAGCAATTTTAAAGATACAGTTTTAATTTTAACAATTTATGGAGGCCCATGAAAATGTGGATGTATTTGAAGAAAAAAAGGCTGAATTTTCATTTTAGCAAAATAGTGTATAATTAACATTCTTCTGAGAATGCCTGTATTTCAAGCCAATTATACTTTTATTATTTTCACTAGTTTCCAGTGAGCTGTTTGGTGTATCATTCTTTCAGTTAATCAGTCTTTTAGTAATTCATTTATTCATTAAGTATTTTTGTCAGTTCTCCTCCTCCCCCAGACAAACATACTAGCAATTAGGGACAATAGGCATGTGCACAAATGCCATGATGGATTATCCTGAATAAGTTGCAGAAGTGCTGACGTGAATCTGTGGCTGGGGGATCATGTGGTATTATGGAGAAGGGCTTATGGAGCAGGGGCATTTGAGCAGGGATGTAAAAGGTGCATAGATGTTGACCATTTAGCAAGGAAGAGGAACACATTTAAGGAATAGCAAAAGCAAATGGATTTGTTTGGAAATCTCAGTTCTGAAGGAAGAATCTGTGAACAGTCATGTGAATTTATTTTCTCTTCTTTTAAGCACCCCTCTCCTATTTAAATACTTAGGCTACAGCACTGCACAAATCAGCGTTTCTCAGGATATGTTCTGAGGTTTACCAGTTGTATAAGAGGTTCCTGGAAAAAGAGGGCCAAATCTGAGAAGTCCTGCAGTAAAAATCGTGTTTAACTTTGCTGATCCATTGTTGCCCACATGTATTTGATGGTAGGAGCCTTGTTTTTTTTGTTGCTGAGTCTCACTGTGTCACCCAGTCACCCAGGCTGGAGTGCAGTGGGACCATCTTGGCTCACCGCAACCTCTGTCTCCCGGGTTCAAGCGATTCTCCTGCCTCAGCCTCCTGAGTTGCTGGGATTACAGGTGCCCACCACTATGCCCAGCTAATTTTTGTATTTTCAGTAGAGATGGGATTTCACCATGTTGGCCAGGCTGGTCTCGAACTCCTGACCTCAGGTGATCCGCCCGCCTTGGCCTCCCAAAGTGTTGGGATTACAGGCATGAGCCACTGTGCCCTGCCTATAGTGGTTTTTTAACATTCTGTGGAATCTGTGTTTCACAGAGCCTTGTTTAGGGAATGTTCCTCTAAAATAATATCCATCAGCTTTCTGTAAAAGAAATATCCTACTCTGTTTTCAGACGAATGTGTAGAAGGGAGCTTCAGGTTGCTTTATGCACATTGTGGATCTATTTAGACTTGTAGACTAGAATCTCTCCACTCATTTTGTAATTCTCTCTTCTCATCCTGAATTGGCAACTTTTAAAATTTTGCAATAGATAATAAAAACAAATACATAAAGTTACACATGGTTACATAGTCTGATGCATCTATGTCGAATAAACATAACACTATTATTATTTGATACATAATAATTATTGGTTGAAAGAATGAATATTTGAGAGACCTCAAGGTTGTTTGGCTTGGCAGATCTGTTGCTGGGAGTAACAATTACAACATGTGCAACTCTCGCACTAGGAAAGGTGATGATATTAAGATATTCCCATCTATAGTTCTTCTTGAGTACAAAGGAAATCTAGTTTATAAGTAAGTTAAAAAGAGAATTCCTTTAATCATGTATGTGTGTCTGTATACACAAAATTGAGTCACATGTGTGTTATTTAGTTAAAGAGAAAATTAAACTTTGAAGAATGATACCTTACAGTTGTCCCTCTTAAATGAGAAAGTTAAGTATTCAAGGAAAGGAGCTAATTATCTTGTTTATTGTGCATAGAAAGCATACTCGAAGATTTTGGATTTTTGTAAGATTGCAGGCTTTCAAAATTCTGACAGGGCTGCTTCTAAATTCGTCAATGTTGAGGGCTGTCTTTTTGTAGAATGACAACTGGTTGGTGTTGCTCCATTTTATTGAAAAAAGGAAAGTATCAAAAATGGCTCCACCATCTGTTGGATGTGAAGCATTGTACTATGAGATAGTGTGTAATGAGGAAAGGCTGTTGCTGGGATATCGTCTGAGACCCTTTTTAAGATACAAAATGTGCTATATGAGAGAAAAAGGCCTACTTCTGTCAGATTTAAGACTTTAGAAGAGCTGTATAAGTAGGTTACAGGGAGATATTGGTGTAAGCATTGTCCTTTATTGTTTGTGTACACAGCGGACTTTTCTACCTTCTCTCCTTGATTTCTTGGGCAGTGTTATTTTTGAACAAGAAAGGAAAAGTCTTCCTCGGAGGACTTAATTAAATGGTTCAATGGAGTTAACTACTTTTACTTTTCATGTGGTTTAATTCTTTAAGTGAAAGCAAAGGCTCTCTGAAAGCTATTTGTTTTGTTAATAAAATGAATGTATAATTCTTATCAGGTGAAAGAGAAAATTGTTGCATTAAGAGCTTGTGGTCTGCAGGAATAATCCAGAGGTTTGCTGGTCAGTAGTTAAAAACCGGCTCTCTTGGAGAACAAAAAGGCCTCATATGCAGTGTTTGCCATGTTCTGTGGTGAAAAATACTCCCACCATGGTAAATTACAAGCCATCAAGCTGGCATTACATGATCTGAAGTTGGAAAGAATGGCACAAAGGCACATCCTGATGGCGTTTTCCCTTACAGATACAAGAGATGTGACTAAGAGCAGAGATGATAATACCACGTAGTAACATAATTAGGAAGTGAAGAGATGTGAACATTTATTACCTTTGCTTATATTACCATTGATTTAACTGTAAGTTGATACAACTTAATTTTTAATAATGGCTGTATTTAGCAACTTACTCATAAATTTTCAAAAAGTGCACAGTCAGCGCCCATGAACCAGTGTGAGCCAACTCTAGCCCATTGCTGGTAGATGGGCCTGTGTTCGATTTTTGGATCCAACACTCACTGGCTGTGTAATCTCCAAGACACACGTTCCTCAGTCCCAAAGTGAGGAAAATGAGAGTATGTACCTCATAAGATTGTTGGGAGGGTTAAATGAGATATTGAATACAGAGTCCCTGGAGGAGTAGCCAGCACCATCCTAAGTGCTCAGTAAATGTAAGTTATTTTTAGTATTAGAGCTTTGGAAGTTAGGCATTTTTAGTCACAGGATGAGATAGGAGGTCGGCACAAGATAAAGGTCACAAAGACCCCACTGATAAAACAGGACGCAGTAAAGAAGTCAGACAAAACCCACCAAAACTAAGATGGCGATGAAAGTGACCTCTGGTCATCCTCACTACTCATTATATGCTAATTACATTGCATTAGAATGCTAAAAGACACTCCTACCAGCACCATGACAGTTTACAAATGCCATGGCAACGTCAGGAAGTGACTCTATATGGTCTAAAGTGGGGAGGAACCCTCAATTCTGGAAATTGCCCACCCCTTCCCTGGAAAACTGATAAATAATCCACCTCTTGTTTAGCATATAATCAAGAAGTAACTATAAGTATACTCAGTCGAGCAGCCCACACCACTGCTCTGCCTATGCAATAGCTATTTTTTTTAAATTTTTTTTTTATTATACTTTAAGTTCTAGGGTACATGTGCATAACGTGCAGGTTTGTTACATATGTATACTTGTGCCATGTTGGTGTGCTGCACCCATCAACTCGTCAGCACCCATCAATTCGTCATTTATATCAGGTATAACTCCCAATGCAATCCCTCCCCCCTCCCCCCTCCCCATGATAGGCCCC
>NW_016804580.1:5301097-5314708 GCF_001698545.2 Rhinopithecus bieti | reverse complement strand
TCGAGGGAATACCATATGGCTATGTATCTAACTATCCTTCTAGTGATTTTAAATCTCAAATGCATTTAAGAATGGGCTGAAGGTTAGTATAACCTTCTTTCTGTTGTTGCTTGTTTTCAGTAAAAGCAATTTCTCTCTCAGGTCAAAACTCTCCTTTTTCTTCTTGGCTTTTTTCCATGTCGTCTGCATCTTCCCGTGGTTGTTAGTGGTGATGATGACATTGTCTTTGCTCAGTCTTGACAGTGCTGTTGCAGTATTGAAGCTGCACTGGCTTTACATCTGTCACTCTAGGATGAAGCTGGAACAGAAAACGAAATACCACATGTTCTTCTTTATAAGTGGGAGCTAAACATTGAATACACCTGGACACAAGGAAGGGAACAATAGACTTCAGGGCCTACTTGAGGGTGGAGGGTGGGAGGAGAGTGAGGATTGAAAAACTAACTATCAAGTATTATGCTGATTACCTGGGTAACAAAATTATCTATATACCAAACCCCCATGACATGCAGTTTACCCATGTAACAAATCTGCACATGGAGCCCTTGAACCTAAAATAAAAGTTGGAAAGTGTATTAGTTCATTGCATTGCTATAAGGAACTACCTGAGACTGGGTAATTAATAAAGAAAAGGGGCTTAATTGGCTCATGGTTCCACATGCTGTATGGCTAGCATGGCTGGGGAGGCTTCAGGAAACTGACAATCACAGTGGAAAGTGAAGAGGAGGCAGGCACGTGTTACATAGCTGGAGCAGGAGGAATAGGGCTAAGGGGAAGGTGCTACACACTTTGAAACAACCAGGTCTCATGAGAACTCACTCACTTTCACGAGAACAGCAAGGGAGAAATCCCCCCACGATCCAGTCACCTCTAAACAGGCCCGTCCTCCAACACTGGGGATTACAATTTGACATGAGATTTGGGTGGGGACACAAATCCAAACCATAAAGAAAGAAAAAAAGAAATATGATTTCTAAGATTGGTAGTGGGGTCTGGTGGGAGGTGTTTGGGTCATGGAGGCAGATCCCTCATGAGTGGCACAGTGTCCTCCCCATGGTAATGAGTGAGTTCTTGCTCTGTTAGTTCACATGAGAGCTGGTTGTTTAAAGGAGCCTGGCACCTCCTTCTCTCCTCTATTGCTCCTTCTCTTACCATGTGACACACCTGCTCCCCCTTCACCTTCTGTCGTGACTGGAAACTTACTGAGGCCTCACTGGAAACAGATGCTGGTGCCATGGCCCCTGTGCAGTTTGTGGAACCGTGAGCCAAATAAACCCACCCACCCACCCTTCCTTCCTTCCNCTTCCACCCTTCCTTCCTTCCTTCCTTCCTTCCTTCCTTCCTTCCTTCCTTCCTTCCTCCTTCCTCCCTCCCTCCCTCCTTCCCCCCTTCCTTCCTCCTTCCTTTCTTTTCTTTCTTTCTTTCTTTCTTTCTTTCTTTCTTTCTTTCTTTCTTTCTTTCTTTCTTTCTTTCTTTCTTTCTTTCTTTCTTCTTTCTTTCTCTTCCCCTTCCCCTTCTCCTTCCTTCCTTCCTTCCCCTCCCCTTTCCCCTCCCTCCCTCCTCCCTTCCTTCCCCTTCCCATTCCCCTTCCTCCCTTTCTCCCTTTCTCCCTTTCTCTGTCTCTCTCTCTCTCTCTTTCTCTCTTTCTCTCTCTTTCTCTCTTTCTTTCTTTCTTCTTGGATGGAGTGTTACTGTGTCACCAGGCTGGTGGGCATTGGTGCTGTCTCGGCTCACTGCAACCTCCACCTCCCGGGTTCAGGTGATTCTCCTGCCTCAGCCTCCTGAGTAGCTGGGATTACAGGCATGCGCCACCACATCCAGCTAATTTTTGTATTTTTAGTAGAGATGGGGTTTCACCATGTTGTCCAGGATGGTCTCAATCTCCTGACCTTGTGATCCACCTGCCTCGGCCTCCCAAAGTGCTGGGATTGCAGGTGTGGGCCCCCATGCCCAGCCGAACCCTCTTTCTTTAGAGATTACCCAGTCTCAGGTATTCTTATAGCAACACAGACAGACTAACAGTTGATATTTCAAAAATATTATCTGGCTGTGTAATCCTATGCTGTTAAACCTCTGCCAGTCAAAAGGATCATCCCACATGTCACGGTCTACTGCGTCCTCCCATTCTTTATGGTTAGTTGTTTTCCTGCTCGCTTCTGTGAGGTCTGTATTTTTCAAACTGTGGATTGGCTCCATTTACTGGGTCAAGACATTGATTTAATGTGTGAAGACCAACATTAAGAAAAAAGGAATATACTAGAATAAAATAGAAAAAGTTAAAGGGCATCACACAAAATTAGTCTGGGTATTACTCTGAAGCTTGCATTTTCATATGCATCTGTGCGTGTACTGAGCTGTGAGGTGAGATGCATCACTTACTGTGGGCTCTAATGAAAGTTTTAAAAACACCATTTTAAGTCATTTTCGGTGGTCACTGAATTTTTTATATAATTTAGTTCTCTCTTGAATTTTCTTGTAGTCATAGAAAATGTCATATCAATTTTTACAGCTATAACTATCTGATCTTCGACAAACCCGACAAAAACAAACAAAGGGGAAAGGATTCCCTATTTAATAAATGGTGCTGGGAAAACTGTCTAGCCCTATGCAGAAACAGAAACTGGACCCCTCCCTTACACCTTATACAAAATTAACTCAAGATGGATTAAAGACTTAAATGTAAAACCCAAAACCGTAAAACCCTAGAAGAAAACCTAGGCAATACCATTCAGGGCATTATAGGCATGGGCAAAGCCTTCATGACTAAAACACTGAAAGCAATGGCAACAAAACCAAAATTGACAAATGAGATCTAATCAAACTAAAGAGCTTCTGCTCAGCAAAAGAAACTATCATCGGAATAAACAGGCAACCTACAGAATGGGAGAAAATTTATGCAAGTTACCCATCTGACAAGGTCTCATATGCAGAATCTACAAGGGACTTAAAACAAATTTACAAGAAAAAAACAACCCCATCAAAAGTGGGTGAAGGATACAAACAGACACTTCTTAAAAGAAGACATTTGTGTGGCCAACAAACATATGAAGCAAAGCTCATCATCGCTGGTCATTAGAGAAATGCAAATCAAAACTACGATGAGATACCATCTACCGACAAAAACAAACAAAGGGGAAAGGATTCCCTATTTAATAAATGGTGCTGGGAAAACTGTCTAGCCCTATGCAGAAACAGAAACTGGACCCCTCCCTTACACCTTATACAAAAATTAACTCAAGATGGATTAAAGACTTAAATGTAAAACCCAAAACCGTAAAAACCCTAGAAGAAAACCTAGGCAATACCATTCAGGGCATTATAGGCATGGGCAAAGCCTTCATGACTAAAACACTGAAAGCAATGGCAACAAAAACCAAAATTGACAAATGAGATCTAATCAAACTAAAGAGCTTCTGCTCAGCAAAAGAAACTATCATCGGAATAAACAGGCAACCTACAGAATGGGAGAAAATTTATGCAAGTTACCCATCTGACAAGGTCTCATATGCAGAATCTACAAGGGACTTAAAACAAATTTACAAGAAAAAAACAACCCCATCAAAAAGTGGGTGAAGGATACAAACAGACACTTCTTAAAAGAAGACATTTGTGTGGCCAACAAACATATGAAGCAAAGCTCATCATCGCTGGTCATTAGAGAAATGCAAATCAAAACTACGATGAGATACCATCTATGCCAGTTAGAATGGTGATCATTGAAAAGTCTGGAAAGAACAGATGTTGGCGAGAATGTGGAGAAATAGGAACGTTTTACACTATTGGTGGGAGTGTAAATTAGCTCAACCATTGTGGAAGGCATTGTGGTGATTCCTCAAGGATCTAGAACCAGAAATACCTTTTGACCCAGCAATCCCATTACTGGTTATATACCCAAAGAATTATAAATCATTCTACTATAAAGACACATGCACACGTATGTTTACTGCAGCACTATTTACAATAGCAAAGACTTGGAACCAACCCAAATGCCCATCAATGATAGACTGGATAAAGAAAATGTGGTACATATGCACCATGGAATACTATGCAGACATAAAAAAGAATGAGTTCATGTCCTTTGCAGGGTCATGGATGAAGCTGGAAGCCATCATTCTCAGCAAACTAACACAGGAAAAGAAAACCAAACACTGCATGTTCTCACTCATAAGCGGGAGTTGAACAATGAGAATGTGAGAACACATGGACACATGGACACCTTCCTGTTGCGGGGTGGAGGTAAAGGGGAGGGAGAGCCTTAGGATAAATACCTAATGAATGTGGGACTTAAAACCTAGATAATGGGTTGATGGGTGCAGCAAACCACCATGGCACATGTATACCTACATAACAAACCTGCATGTTCTGCACATCTATCCCAGAACTTAAAGTAAAATAAAGAATATATATAGGAGGAGTGCATGGGTTATAACTTTGAGTTGCTACTTGATTGAAAATGTCATGCCTTTCCCCTCATAGTTAGGTAGTAATTTTGCCCTCAAAACCTCAAAGGCATAGTTTTCCTGATAAGAAGATGTGATATCATAACTTTATAGGCAAACTTTTCTCTCTCTCTCTCTAGACAGTTTCTGAAGATTCTACTTTCGATTCTGAAATCTCCCTAGGGTATGTCTGATGAAGATAGTTTTGCTCGTTCTGCTGGGCACTTAGTTTGTTCTTCAGAGGTGAAGATGCAAGTGGTTCTTACTCTCTTTCTTGTTTCTGAACCTTGTATTAAATGAAGTTGTCTGCAGTTTCCTTAGCTTTTCTCTCATTCTGTCTATTTATCTTTCTGCTCTTCATTAGGGGAGTGTTTTTTGATCTGTAATTTATCTTGAAGATCACTAGTTTGATTGTTCATTCCATTATTCTCTCTCTCTATTGGCTATTTGATTTCAACAATCACATATTTTAAAAAATTCACTTTTAAATTTTATGTTGAGTAAAATTTATTCTTTTTGGAATATGATTCTATGAGTTTTGACAAACCTATATAGTTGATTACCCACTGCCACAATCAAGGTATGAAACATTTCATCACTCCCCAAAATTTTTTCCTGTGGCCCCTTTGTGGTGAACCTGCCCTGACTGTCACCCCTGGCCCACATGAACCCCTAATTTCAACAAGTATATTTTATTTTTTTAAGTTTTCAGTGGCTCCTTGGTATTTCTGAATCCCATTTTATTCTTTGCAATTTGTTCTTACTTTATTGATCTAACTTGATTGTGTTGTAATATTCAGAATCGTGTGATGTCACATCCTCTTGAATGGTTTTCAGGGTTCTCATGCATGAATTATCTGCTTCTTCCAGGACTAGCCATGTTCTCTTATGCTCGCTCTCTCCCTCTCCCCACCTCCTCCACCCCCACCCTCATTTTCATCTTCATTCTTTTCTTTCTTACTGGTTGGGTTTTCTTAAATGACTGGCTGGTCGCTGGCTGTTTGTTCATTTTTTAGGAGCAAAGAGGAGGCTGAATAGCACAGGTAGCCAGAATGGGTTTCCGTTGCAATGGGGAAGGCTTGATTCCTGAGCAGGTCTTAGTTTTGACTGGGAATGTTGACTGTGGGCTTCTACAAGTGCTGTGTGTGGCCAGGGGTGTTAACAGACCAGCTTCTGTAAAGTGCACGGGTGGGAACAGCTAGGGTGGAGAACCTCTCAAGTTTCTTGGAATAAACAAAACAAACAAAAGCAAGGAGGGCTGTACTCCAGGGGTCAAGAACTTTAGAATATTCTACCCTTGAGTAGTGTTGCTTCCCCTATCTGCTGTCTGATGTGGGAATCCACAAGTCACCGCCAGGCCTATCTTCCTCATCTCTGGCCCCAAGACAGGGTATGTCCATGCTCAGGTGGATGGCTCAGTCTCTTTAGAGACAAGCTTAGGTCTATACCTGGGGTAGATGCCTCTTCTGCTGGAGGAACATGCTTTGCTTATATAGAGTAAAAGGAGGGTTCAAAGGACTTGAGTAACCAGCTGATCTGAATGCACTTTTTTAATAGCCTGGCCATTGTGGGCCTGGTGACATTTCCAGAGCCCCTATCTGTCTGATATTATTGGCTGTTTTGTTTTTCTATCAATCTGTTCCTATTCATTGATTATCAACTAAGGGGTCTTTCTTCTTTCCTTTCTACTGTCAATGGTTATATTCTTTATTTTTTAAAGTTTTAAATTTGAGACAGAGCCTTGCTGTGATGCCCAGGCTGGAGTGCAGTGGTGCAATTATGGCTCACTGCAGGCTCGACCTCCCAGGATCAAACGATCCTCCCACCTCAGCCTCCCAAGTAGCTGGGACCACAGGTGTGCACCGCCACGCCTGGCTAATTTGAGAATTTTTTGTAGAAAGGAGGTCTTGCTATGTTGCCCAGGCTGGTCTCTGGGCTCAAGCAATCCTCCTGCCTCGGCCTCCCAAAGTGCTGTGATTTTAGGCATGAACCACTGCACCTGTCCTTTTATTCTTTTTCTTGTTTCTTTTGAGACTCCAGCTGTGTCCCCCAGGCTGGAGTGCAGTGATGTGATCTTGGCTCACTGCACCTTCTGCCTCCTGGGTTCAAGTGATTCTCCTGCCTCGGCCTCCTGAGTAGCTGGGATTACAGGTGTGCGCCACCATGCCCAGCTGATTTTTGCATTTTTGGTAGAGATGGGATTTCACAATGGCCAGGCTGGTCTTGAGCTCTTGATGTCAAGTGATCTGCTCGCCTCAGCCTCCCAAAGTGCTGGGATTACAGGCCTGAGCCACTGTGCCCGGCCCTTTTATTCTTTTAAACAACTCTCTGTCTCCCTCTGTTTGTATGTATGTACATGTTATGTATGTATATATGTACACTTAAAAATATTTCAGTTGGGCTTTGGGTGGGAGGTTTGCCATTTGAGTTAGAAGAAAATGTGTATGATTTTGAAGGTAATAAGGATATATATTTTAAAAAATGGTGTCTGGTTCAGACCATCCACAAAATTCTTCTTTTCTTCCTATGCCATTAACCTTTGATGGAAGAGGTTTAAAGCTGGACATCTTTCTCCTGATCCAAGGCACTGAATACAGCAGAAGTAGAATGACCTATTGAGTTTTAGTTTAATTATATAATCGATGACCAGGAATAAATATATTTAAAGAACAGCTGATATATTTTGTGGTTAGATTCTGCCTTGAAGTACCTAGGAAGAGAATGTGATTTGCTTATTGAGTTACTTGGAAGAGGTGAGGAGAATAGTTGGGGACACCGTAGTTGACAATGTTGTACACAATGCTTAGTTCATTTTCTTTAACACATACTGTTGTAAAATATACTAATTTTGGGGGGTAGGGAAAAGGAGAGCATCAGAATAAATAGCTTGGGTTCTGGGCGTGGTGGCTTATGACTGTAATCCCAGCACTTTGGGAGGCCGAAGTGGGCAGATCACTTGAGGCCAGGAGTTCGAAAACAGCCTGGCCAACATGGTGAAACTCAGTTTCTACTAAAAATACAAAAATTACCCAGGCGTGTTGGCAGGTGCCTGTAATCCAACTACTCAGGAGACTGAGGCATGAGAATCACTTGGGCCTGGCAGGTGGAGGTTACAGCGAGTTGAGATTGCACCACTGCATTCCAGCCTGGGCAACAGAGCTAGACTCCAGCCTGGGCAATGGAGTGAGACTCTGTCTCAAAAATAAATAAATAAATAAATAAATAAGAAATAATAAATAGCTAGCACATGCTGGGCTTAATACCTAGGCGATGGGTTGACAGGTGCAGCAAACCACCATGGCAGATGTTTATCTGTGTAACAAACCTGCACATCTATCCTGGAACTTAATATAAAAATTAAAAAAAAGATGCTAATTTTGGTATAATTGTTCCCTCCCTCAGTCTGTCTATCCTGAAAAGCCATACTTAAGTGAATTTAATAAATAAAATTTGGAACTTAATAAATTGAAGTGCGTTAAGACAGTTTCCTCCTCTCACCAAGGATAGTTCTTTAATTCCATAGTGGAAGCCAATGGTTACCTAGATGTTAGTCTGTTGAAATTGCTTTTGTAGCCATACAAGTTAGGAAATAACTGATCTGCAAATTGTCCAATAAGTAGAGTCTATGGATTGCAAGGAGACTTATCCTGTGCTCCAGGATGTCTGGCAACAGGTGCCTGCATTTCTGTGCTGAGAAGAATGTTGGATCTTTTCTGGACTCTGCTAAGAGTGGTGTGATTAGTAATGTCTGCCCTGAGAACAGGAGGTAGCACATAAGCTAGGCATAGACCATTATGCCAGTGGTAGTGGTTGTTCTTGTTATTTTTATTGTTAATTGTCAGTTTTCCACAATTTATTTAGCTTATTTATTATTTTAGGCCATACATTTATCTATAAGACCATAATATTTTAATGGAAAATATACAGCTGAATGCAATATGATATTTCTAGTTTTGTTTTTTTTTTTTTGAGACAGGGTCTTGCTCTGTTGCCTAAGTTGGAGTGCAGTGGCATAATCACAGCTTACTGCAGCCTCAACCTCCCAGGCTCAAGCGATCCTTCCACCTCAGCTCCCCTAGTAGCTGAGACTACAGGTGGGTGCCATCACACTCAGCTAATTTTTGTGTTTTTTTTTGTAGAGATGAGGTTTCACCATGTTGCTCAGGTTGGCTTCAAAGTCCCTGACTCAATCAATCCACCCGCCTTGGCCTCCCAAAATGCTGGGAGTACTACCGTGAGCCACAGTGCCCAGCCTGGTCTTTTTTAAATAAATATTTTATTTTTTATTTGAAGATGTAGTTTCATATAAGAGTCAAGCGAGATATTGATATCTTATCATACAATTTTCTTTTCTTTTCTTTCTTTCTTTTTTTTTTTTTTAGGACGAAGTCTCGCTCTGCTGCCAGGCTGGAGTGCAGTGGTGCAATCTCGGCTCATTGCAACCTCTGCCTCCTGGGTTCAAGCAATTCTCCTGTCTCAGCCTCCTGAGTAGCTGGGACTATAGGCGTGCACCACCATGCCAGGCTAATTTTTGTATTTTTAGTAGAGACAGGACAATTTTCAATAAGAGCTTTCTGTTCTACATGGATGAATTTTGAGAGTGATAGAGATTTAAGTTTTAATATTTGTGATATATTCTTTTTTTTTTTTTTTTTTTTTTGAGACGGAGTCTCGCTCTGTCGCCCAGGCTGGAGTGCAGTGGCCAGATCTCAGCTCACTGCAAGCTCTGCCTCCCAGGTTCACGCCATTCTCCTGCCTCAGCCTCCCGAGTAGCTGGGACTACAGGCGCCCACCACCTCGCCCGGCTAATTTTTTGTATTTTTTAGTAGAGACGGGATTTCACCATGTTAGCCAGGATGGTCTTGATCTCCTGACCTCGTGATCCGCCCATCTCGGCCTCCCAAAGTGCTGGGATTACAGGCTTGAGCCACCGTGCCCGGCTGTGATATATTCTTATAAGTGGGAACTAAACATTTACACACTTATGTCCATCTACACATGGTATTTTCTTAAAAGTATAATTATTTTATGGTTTTCCCCCATCTTTAGGCTTTAAATAATTATTTTTGTTCATATTGCATAATTGCTATAGGTATGATACTTATTTATTATCTTTAACAAAGGAATCGAACGTGATCTTTCTTGTGCTTCTAATGTTCTGTTTTCTTATAAACTTTGTTTTGATATTTTTCAGACTATAGTCATGTCTTAGATACTCAGGTCCCAAATCTGCATGTGTTCCTCTTGTTTGTAATCATCAGTGCCGGTTGGTGTTCCTGGGCGCAAATCACAGGGCTGCTCGATGTCACACATTTCCTTGTTTGTGTATTCCCATGATCAATATCAGCAACAGCACAGGGAATAGACTCTCTTCCATCAGCTCGTATTTTTCTTAAACAGCATGTAGGAGTGTGTGTGTGTGTGTGAGTGTGTGTATTAATTTCTCGCCTTTTACAGCATAATTCAAAATCTAGGTGACATGTTCCAATAGCCGATAAGCATTTCATAGTGGGGTAGGTCAGGTTTACCATGTAATCCCTTTGATAATGCCTTCTTTTATAAATACATGAGAGAAGTTACAATTGAGTCCTGCTGAGGAAGTAGATCGATAGGTGGCAAGTTGTTTGACCCTTCGAGTCAGAAAGAGAATTTGGTAAATTGTTAGACAGGTTATTGACTGCCCTTTAGAGAGCCAGGGGTTTGGATTCTGTAACTCCTTTCAGCTGGGGCTTGTATTTCACGTATGAGAGGCCCACATTATCATAATCCATTTTTCGCTTTTATGTTATCTATCAGCAGCTCTCGTAAGTCAGCTTTCTGAAGGGCATTCCCCATTTACGTGCTCTAATTCACTGTCTTTTAAAAAAATTATAAAATTGATGTTTTGCAACCAGAGGCATTATATGTGAGTTGTTTATGGAGGTGCTGCTATAGGGAAGATTAGTGGTAGAATTAAGAACAAGACGATGGCTGTGGAAGGAAATTCATGAATAGTCATCGCATCAATGCTACAGGAAGATAGGTTCAAGAAGCATGTTAGACCCCAAAATCCTGGAATAATGTCAGGCTTATAGTCATTATAATTATGCCTTTGGCTGATGTTGAATAGTGCTAATGGTACACTACCAAATTTTTACTTAAGTGTCTCAATTAGGTAGAAAATGCCCAGATTGACCCCAATATGTAAAAAAGGTATTATCTTAAAATGTCTCTACCTATTAAACGGTGATTCTCCTGGCGCTGCTCAAATGGGAAATCTGTGGAAATATGTAGAATTGTTGCATTTATGTTATCATGAAACTTAAAACATTTGGTGGGATAATTTCTTCATGTATACAATGTTACACACCTGAAATGATAACCCAGTTCGGATTATTTTTGTAAATTATTAATAGCTTATACCATTTCCTAGGACATTTTATTCATTTGAGTTTTTAAAACATCCTTTTTTATTCAAGGGAAAAAATGTTCCGTTTTTCTTGTTATCTCATATAATAGGCTGTTTTGCTTTACAGTTCTGAAACTAACAGACAGAATCTTTTATGTGCAATGAATGTGAGTTTTAAAATCTTCTTATAGGGAATAAAATATGAAGACGAGTGAAGTGAGTATGTGTGTACTCTGTCCTGGAAGAAGTGAGTGAAGGAGGCCCAGGGCTTGGCTTTTGGGGGTTCAGGCCTTCTGCAACTTGGGCTCCCAGTAGGAAAGAAAGAACATTGTAGGAGAGAAACTGCCCAGGTAGCAGAGGCATCTGCAAAAGCAAGTGCCCAACTCCATTCTGTTCTTACTGCGGCAGCTTGGATCTGGCTTCAGTTCAGATTTTCTAGGCATTGGAGGAGGTCTTCCTTAAACAAATCTGTTAACATTTTTGTTTTGGGGAGAACACAGCACCACATAGATGTAAATTCACCAGTTTATATTTCTGCCTAAAGTTGCTGCATCTCACTGCTCCCCTGGGCCTCCCATCCCAGCAGGAGTAGGCGCGGTCTTGGTCCATCCAGTCTTCATCGCTATGTCTGGTTTCTGTCCTGTGGTCTTCTGGCTGTGTTTGTTCCTGTTGTTCCCTCTGCCAGGGGAAACCTCTTTGTCTGAGCGTGGGGCTCCTTGGGCTTCTGCAGCTCCGGGCTTTCTCTTCCTGGGGTAGTTGTGGTGGCAGCTTTCTCATGGTGAGCAGGTGATGGCTGACCCCCGTAGGGTTTATCATCATCCTCTTTCTCTCTCTCTCCTCCTGTCTCTCTGCCTCCACCCTCCTGACATGCTGTTTCCTTTTCTCACTACTTCTGGGCTTAAATGCAGACATCCTCAGTGAAGCTAACTCAGATGGGACAGACGTCCATGAAGAGAGCCAGTGTCACAACAGAGAGAATCGTTTTTTTTTCCTACTACTCTGTTCTCATTCCGTACGGCGCACATGGGCATCACGCTTTTTTCCCACATGGGATCTGTTGGAGGCAGGGTGATGGTCATCAGTGCACACCGCTGTGTCCTAATGGTAATTTGTAGCCAGGCCTGCTCTGATCTTTCAGATGCCATTTTTGATTGGTGAGTGCCATGATGTACAGGTGTTAAGTGGTTTGAATACCACTCCTGCATGGAGACATGACTAATATCATTGTCACAAATTCCATATTTCACATATTGGATATCTTTACTCAGTTTGTATTTCATTGCATCACCCAGCAAAAATAGGGAGAGGGTGTTGAAATTTCTCATTATGTTGGTGGAATGCCAATTTTCCCATCTTACCAATTTTGCATTATATGTATTTATATGTATACATACGTATTTAAAAAATTTTTTGAGGCTAATATTAGGTACAGTTACACTTAGAATAATACTTTTTTGGTGAATTGAACCATTGAACCTTAATCACTATGTAGTGTCTCTATTCTTAACACTTTTATTTTATTTTGTTTTATTTTTTGATTTTTTTTGAACTGTAAAGGTCAGATTTATTTGGAGAAAACAAAAAACCCACAACACAAACGATGGGATTTTATATCTCAAGACATCTCCCAGGTAATAAGTCTACAGATTATAAATCATTTTCATAGAAGATATTTTTGTACAAATTTTACATGTATTCATGAGTGGGACATTAATCAATCCCCATTTCCATTTTAACAAGGGGGCAAGGTAGTGGAGAGGGAAAAACAGTTTTGGATACAACCATTTGGAAGGAGAGTAGACATGAAGAGGCAAACCCTAGCTTTTCATTGTCTACAATCAATGTTTTATTTTTTTTCTTAAAAAAAAAAACTCTTTCAATGTTCATTATCTCTTTAAAAGCCCACTTCTTAGCTACTAGCCAATCCACACCAATTATTTAAATTTACTTGGTACACACCTTTGTCTGTGGCTAAATTATGTTAATTATGCCCACTGCTGCAGCATGCATAAACCAACACCCCTACATGGCTGAACAGGGCCTGATCTAGGATTGGTGGGAGAAGGGCTTGCAAATCAAGACCAAGATCGAGGTGTCATTTCTCTGCTAATACTGTCTACGAGGCAGATCCCTACAAAAATGCACATAAAAGCAGGCAAGTTTAGCTACTGTGTTGCAAGAGAAACCAGGACCTTTTTAAATAGTTCTCTTCATTGCCATTTATTCTCTCAAGGGAAGCTTAAAAGAAAAGAAAAGAAAAAAACAACACATTGGTCTGGCCACCTCATAAATCCAACAAGCATTGGTGTGGCATTTCAGTGGAGAAGGAAACTTGGGGGGAAAACACACCAAGGATGTAAGAAAGGCTCCCAATTTAACTGTCCCAGTCCCTATTTATCTACCTTTATTCACCACCCGAGACCATCCATTATTCTAGAGCACTCTGATCTATAAAAGGGGTCAAAGCATCAGGAGCGGGCAAGGAGTGAGAACCAAAAGACAAGAAACTGATTTGCTTGAGAAAAGCAGCAATTCTTTCTTTCACAGCTCTCCATGGCTGAGAGAGAAAATGCCCAAGGGGTCATCTATGTGACCTAGAGACTGCTTTTGGGAGGTTAAGAGTAACATGAAGAACTTAAGATGACAACAAGAGTCTAAATTTTAAAGTTTCAAGGTTTCAACAGAATGTGGATATATTTGAACTTTCAAAAAAGATAGTGTTTAGAAAGGGTAAAATCAGGACACACAAAACATTGGGAATTACCATGACCCCCAACTGCTTCC
>NW_016804580.1:5257449-5300994 GCF_001698545.2 Rhinopithecus bieti | reverse complement strand
AAAAACAACACATTGGTCTGGCCACCTCATAAATCCAACAAGCATTGGTGTGGCATTTCAGTGGAGAAGGAAACTTGGGGGGAAAAACACACCAAGGATGTAAGAAAGGCTCCCAATTTAACTGTCCCAGTCCCTATTTATCTACCTTTATTCACCACCCGAGACCATCCATTATTCTAGAGCACTCTGATCTATAAAAGGGGTCAAAGCATCAGGAGCGGGCAAGGAGTGAGAACCAAAAGACAAGAAACTGATTTGCTTGAGAAAAGCAGCAATTCTTTCTTTCACAGCTCTCCATGGCTGAGAGAGAAAATGCCCAAGGGGTCATCTATGTGACCTAGAGACTGCTTTTGGGAGGTTAAGAGTAACATGAAGAACTTAAGATGACAACAAGAGTCTAAATTTTAAAGTTTCAAGGTTTCAACAGAATGTGGATATATTTGAACTTTCAAAAAAGATAGTGTTTAGAAAGGGTAAAATCAGGACACACAAAACATTGGGAATTACCATGACCCCCAACTGCTTCCGGCTCCGGGAAATAACCATTCATATGTTTGCTGGAGGTCACAATTTTCCCCTATTGCCTGGTGCAAAATGACTCATCACCTCCCCAAAGCTTCTTTTCAAACCATGATTTTCCCATTTATTTTGGTCCAATGCAGTCCTATTCTTTGTGGCTTGTAGACTCACTCCCAACTACCCCCCTGGGGGGTAAAAGCAAAGAAGGAATTCCCCCTAGGCTGGCCCCCAAAACTCAGAATTAAATAAGAGGAGGGGCTGGCAGCCTCCTGGAGATTAAAACAGCTTGAGGCTAATCTACCTTTCCAAGAGTGGAAAATTTATTCAGATAATGTTAGAGAAATCACATATGCCACAATAGGATGAAAACTGAAAGGTAGAAATCTCACATTTTTTCCTTATACCTTCCTCCCCTACTGCCCAACCAGATTCCAGATGCTGTATCACTGTCATTACCATTTTTGCTAAATGGAAACCCTTAGGCACTAATCACACCAGCAACTGTACGGTGACACAACGCACAACAACTTTTCCACTAAAAAGCTGTAGTCTCTTTCTCTCTGGCTATGCTGGTGATTCTCCAGTTAACTTCAACACTTTAAAGGCTGCAGAAGCATGCGAAAGAATTTCATTTTTTTTTTAAAGGCAAGAAAGGTCTCCAGGAGATGATGAGTTTTATTTTGTCTTGTCTGCATGGAGGTTTGATTTGCTCTCAAATGTTCCAGGGTGGAGAGAAAATAGGAGAAAGCACAAGATGTCAAGGTCTATTCGGTGTAATATTCTCCCTTGTTTTCATCTTCACCATCAACGGAGAGAGCAGAGTACCTGCTTGCAGAACTGAATTCGGAAGCTGGGTTTTCCTCAGGTTTCTTTGGCTCAGGTGCAGATCTGGAGTCTTGATCCTTTTTGCCATCTTTCCTATCTGACTCCTTCCAGTGGTCTTTGTTCCCTGGGTCTCCTGGACCACAGCTAGAGTTCCCAGTGTGGTCTTTTGGGACATTCATCCCACCTACTTTATTTTCATCTTTCCTTGCTGGTCTTTCCTCAGACGGTTGAGCTGGAGTTACTTTTCCCCCACCACTTGTAGGGTATTGGTGCTCTGTGTCTGAGCTCTGAGATGGGGCAGGAGGGTTAGAACCTCACTTCACCCAAGCATTCTCCTTTGGTGGAGGGGCTGGCATTACCTTTAGGGGCTGATCAGGTCTGGGAGATTTAGAAGTTGGAGAGTGACAATCTTTCTTCTTACTGAGTGTTTCGTTTTCTAGAGACTTCTCACTCTCTCTCCTTCCTGCATCCTGGTCTGACTGACTTCTGTCGGGTGTGGCGGAAGTCCCAGTCTGCGATGACTCACTTCCTGTCCTTGACCGTTCTGGTTTCTGAGTTTCTTCACTTCGCCAGCTTGAGTGTCTCTCTCGAGGCCGTCGTTCTAGTTTTGGCTCATCCAGCTGACGCTGCAACTTCTCTTGTTCTTTCTGTAGCCGTTCTTCCACTTCTCTTTCTCTAGCAGCTGTGTCAACGGGCTTTGCCCCTCCAAAGACAGAAACAGCTCGAATGGAGTGTGAGGTACTAGCAGAAGAATCATCTCCCTTAGGAGTATTATGAGGCTTTAGGTTCATTTTGGGTCTTTGGGTGGGGGCCGTCTATCATCACACCTATAATCATCCCGAGAGTAATTATCTCTGGAGCTGCACGACCCATCATCCCGTCTGTTGTATCGGTCTTCATAGCGGTCCCTGCTTCCTCTGTAGTCATCGTCCCTGCAGTACCCACTGCCAAATGCTCTTCTGCCACTGCCTATCCAGGAATCACAGCCTCTAGCATAGTCTCTGCTGCCTCGGTCATCATAGCGATTCCTACCGCCATATCGATCCATATCCTGGCATGGGCCTTCCGGATACTCATACCAGTACCCATCGCCATACTGGTCTGAATCATAACGGTCTCAAAACTTATCTCCAAAGCTATCATCACCCCTTCTAGGCGGGTGGTCGTCAAAGCTGTCTGTGGCAGAACGAGCCCTCCAGTCTGTATCTGTTTTGTCAGAATCCCGATTTCTATCACGGCCAAAAGAATGACCGTCCCTATCTTTATCCTGTGCTTGATCAGCAACGTCCACTCCAATTCTCCTGTTACCTAGAGACTCTTCACTGAGACTCAGGGCACTGAGCAGGGAATCCAGGTCCTCAAATTCAACATGACCAAAACCTTTCAACCTCTCTGGATTGCTGGGTTCACGTGGTAAACGCACTGCCCTGATATTTAATCCTCTAAAGAATTCCTTAATTGACTCTTCCGTCACATCATAGGGTAGGTTCTGTAGAAAAGCAGTGTAGGGGGGCGATTTGGGAAGAAGGCTGCAGTCGATATTGGGTTCCCAGGCAGCCCGTGGAGCAGTGGGAAGGATTGAACGGTCAATTGCAGGCGCCCTGTGCACATTGTTATCATTACCGTGCAAGTTGTTGAAACACCTCCTTCCAGGTCATCTGTTTCATCAGCCCAGCTGACTGATTTGAAAACATAGGTGCTTCCTCCACCAGTCCCCCCTTCCTCAGCCAGAAAGTCTGTTAGGGAGATAGTTTTCCCCTTCTTATTTTTCTTTTTTGCTGAGGCTGCCATGTTGGGAGCAGGAAAGCAACATTTTCATTTTAAAAGGCATTTTGTCTCATATTAGTATAGCTATTTTATAGTGGAATTAAAAAATATGACAATGTCAATCTTTTAGCTGGCAAGTATTGCCTATTTACATTTTTATGATTATTGAATTATTTCTTCCAACTGTTTAATTTCTATTTGTCCTGTTTATTCTATGCTTTTTCTCTGTTTTCATTCTTTTTTTTAAAAAAATTATTTTGAGTTAGATTTTGGTTCTTCTAAAAAATTTGATATTTTCCCTTTTGTAGGATTTGAATTTATGTAATCTTATTTCCATTCTTTGTGATTATACTTAAAATGTTATTGCATGTGTTTAAACAAAATCAAAAACTCAATAATATTCTAACCTTTCTCATGAAGAATAGAAAGATCTTAGAATACTTTAATTCTCATATGCCCTCTCAACTTACTGTCTAGTATTTTAGCTTTGTCATTAAAAAAAAATCCTACGTAGTAGACATTGTTATTATTCCACACAATGTGTGTGTGTGTGTGTGTGTGTGTGTGCCTGGGCATGCCTGTGTGCACATTTACATTTTATTTGCTTGCCACTCTCTTTTTTTGCATTTTAGCTTTTCCTTCTGGAATTATTTTGTTTCCTCCTGATAGTGTATCCTTTATAATAAGTAGCTTCATAGAAGACCTGATCGTGGTAATCTCTCTCAGAGTCTGCTTATTTTTAAACGTTTTATTTCTCATTCTTCTTCTTTTTTTTTGAGATGTTTGAGATGGAGTCTCGCTCTGTCACCCAGGCTGGAGTGTGGTGGCACAATCTCAGCTTACTGCCACCTCTGCCTTCTGGGTTCAAGAAATTCTCCTGCCTTAACCTCCTGAGTAGCTGGGATTATAGGAGTGCGCTACCATGCCCAGCTAATTTTGAATTTTTAGTAGAGACAGGGTTTTACCACATTGGCCTGGTCTCGAACTCCTCACCTCAGGTGATGTGATCCACCTGCCTCCGCCTCCCAAATTGCTGGGATTACAGGTGTGAGCCACTGCACTTGGCCTATTTCTCATTCTTTAAAGATAATTTTGAATGACGTAAAACAATCATTGTTGCTACAAAATGGAGTGGTTCAGACTTAGGAGGAATAATTAAAATTACATTTAAACCTTCTATCATCTTCCTGCATCCCTAACAGTTAGTTATGGTCTTGGTCCTTGGGCAAAGTGACTTCCTTTGTTAAAATCAGAGTGTGAAACATGGTGCCAAGCAAAGAGATTGGTCTGTCTCCTAACTCAGAGAGGAGGAGCTAAAAAGCCAGTTTCATAATGTGAGGTTAGAACTTTTGCTTTTTAAATGGTCTTAAAAAAAATGGCCAGGTATGGAGGCTCATGCCTGTAATCCTAGCACTTTGAAAGGCTGAAGCGGTTGGATTGCTTGAGCCCAGGAGTTTGAGATCCAGCCTGGGCAACATGGTGAAACCCCATCTCAACAAAAAATACAAAAATTAGCTGGGTGTGGTGGCAGTTGTCTCTGGTCCCAACTACTCGGGAGGCTGAGGTGGGAGGATCACCTGAGTCCGGGAGGTCAAGGCTGTGGTGATGTGTGATCCTGCCACTGCACTTCAGCCTAGGTGACAGAGTGAGACTCTATTTGAAATTTTTTTTTTAACTATAAAGTTGTATATTTTTTTAAAAAATAAATAATATGTTAAATGTGTTAGTATGCTTCTTCCTTTACGAATGAAAGCTTGTTACACACAAAGGGGCCTGTGCTGGGGGTCCCCAAGAACATCCTCAGGTTTGATGATTCTCTGGGAGATTTCACAAGACTCAGCATACAGTCCCGCTTATTCATGTGGCCATGATTTGTTACAGTGAAAAGATGCAGAGCAAAATCAGCAAAGGTGAAATGCATGGGGACAGGTCAGGAGGAAACGAGATGCTTGTTCCTGCAGAGCCACACGGGATGCGCTTAACTCCTCCAGCAATGAATTGTGACAACCTACGTCAAACACTGCCAACCAGCGAAGCTCCTTAGAGACTTAGTGCCCAGGGGTGGTGGAGAGGGGGAGTGGGTTATCACCAAATTCCAGACACCCACAAAGAAAACAGGTGTTTAGCTGTTTATACAAACAGCTTCAGCACAGTGAACCACTCTTGGTGGTTAATGATGGTAGAAAACCCTCCCCAAATTCAAGTTCCCAGACACCAGAGAAGGGCCATCCTTGTAAGCACACCTTTCAAACGCTAGCATGCAGCCCTGCCATGTTAACTCATTTTCACATAGAGCCCATAAGGAAATCATCATATAGCAACAAATTCTTTTGACATCTGAATTCTGCTGTCAGATCCTCTAGTTTGAGTGTAAATGCGACAGTGGTCAGGTAAATGGAAAGCCAGAGAAGGTGGACTTAAGTGCTCAGGAGGGAGAAGATGGAGATGGATATAATTGACTTAGAATATGGCAAAAGATTAAGAGGGCGTCGTGGCTGTTTGATTTCACCAGGAGACAGAATGAAAACAAAGTTTAGAGATTTGTTAGAGCTAGAAGTCTTAAAATGAGTGGTTGCCTATAATGTTAGAGATTTGTATGTATTAAACAAAGTTTATTAACTTCAGGACTGTTGATATTTGGGACAGGATAAGTCTGTCAGGGAGGGGGCTGTACAGTGTACTGTAGGATAGCCGCATTCCTGGCCTCTGCCCACGAGATGTCAGTAGTATTTTCCCCTCCCTACTCACTCCCAAATGTGACAACCAGAAATGTCTACAGACGTTGCCTATTGCCACATGTCCTCTGAGGGCAGTATGAAAACACAGGATTTACAGAAAAGAAATCCATGAAGCTCTTAGCTTTATATGTCTGAGTTGTTCACTAATATTTCACATTTACAGTAGTTTTCCATTTATAAAACTTTTTTCATGTGATTCCAGCAGCAACTTCATGAGAGAACCAGGAATATTTTATTCCCTCTATAGAGATGAAGGTCGTGAAGCACAGAGGTTAAATTACTTTGCAGGAGAGCAAAGAGAAAGTAGCAGTAGTTAGTAGCTGTAGTATTAATAGTAATAGTCATAATAATATTATAATTAATGGTAGACATTTTCTTGAGTGCCTACTATGAGCCACAAATGGTTTCAGATGACTTATACGTGTGAATTTTGCAGCAAGCTCGAATTGTGCTATTGTTATGTTTATCTTATAGATGAGAAAGTTGAGGCCAGAGAGAATAAGAAGCTAACCCAAAGGCACACAGATGGAAGGTAGACTAGCCAAGTACAAACCCAGGCACTTTGACTCCTGTGCTCCCATAAGCACTGGATTCTGGATAAAAAGAGAGTGTTTCTGGGTTCTTGCTCTCCCCAGTCATGTTCTTTCTCATTCCCATCTCCGTGGAGGTTGCCATTTGCTTATGTTGCTTTCTGCATTTTGACGAGCTCTGGTCTAGTGATTTGCATATAACTTTTCCTATATTTTTAACAACTGAATCTCACAGAGAAAAAAAATTTGAAGTCATCTTTCTGTGACCTAACTTTGCTATTTCAGATGCAGTCTTCTATTATTATCTTGATTCTCTCTCTTTATTTTTAATACAGCATTTTATGGAAATCTGGATTTGCTGCAACTGTCAGCTCAGTCTTGATACACACGCTTTAGCCAATTCTTGCATAGCTCATCTAAGAGACTTCTGTTTATGATGCTAAACATTTCAGCATGTTCCCCACATCTCTCAACCAGCTCTGAATGCGTTACATGTCATATTTCCACAATTATGTTTTGTTTTCCAGGAAACTTATGAATGTGTCAATTCATCCATTCCTCCTTTTGTTTTGTTTTGTTTTGTTTTTACTTGCTTCCTGTTTCTCTTTGAACATCCATTGCTCATGCCCTGTGTCTTCTTCCTACATTCTTACTCTTAATATGGAGGAGGGAAAAAGTGTTATTCTTCCTCTAGGCCTGGTGGAGAAATCTTCTGTTTTCCTTAAGAATTCAGACAAATTTTTAGGAAGACCTTTCACAACCTTTTAAATGCAGTGTTTGGAAAGGGCTTTAGAACTAATTGTATGGTGCTACCGATTCGTGTTAGATGCTTGACTTCTCTCTTTTATAATCACACGAGGACCACCAGCCCCTCAGTTTATTTCTGCATCTGGTTTTCTTTTCTTTTTCTTTTTTGCTGGAGAGGTGGAGTTGTGGGTGAGTGGAAGTCGAGATTGTGATTTCAGAGTAGAGTGTTGTTGAATTAGATTAGATGGACATTACTACATGGACATGATGTTGAGAAATCCAGTGTTTGATGGGATTTTCAGATGTGTTGAGTTTGAAATTAATTAGGTTCCTACAGATACTGTAATTTTTATTTTCAATATAAGGCCGTATGAATTGCCATCTCTGTAACTACACTTATTTCTTCTGAGTCTTATGGTCTCAACTCATGAGGCCATCCCACTCTCTCTCAATAGTTAAGCCTTCTTTTTTTTTGAAGATCTTATTCTCTTGAATTTTGCTAGTTCTCAATATAATGTGAATCCCCCAATCCTCTTTAATTAATTTTAGTACTCATGACCCCTGGTAGTTTCAGGTATAAATTCCTTCTTTCCTTCAGCATTTATTATTTTGGTTACTAATACTAAATTGAACTTTTTCTCTCCTACATCAAAATTTTGTGTAACTTCTTCCTGTTATGCACTTCAGAGAAAGTTATGCTGCATATTGATTAACCCACTATTAAAAAAATCATTAAATCTTAGGATTTAAAAAGATAATTGGAAAAGGTACAAAGCATTGTCATCTCTTTCTAGTCCTAGATATCAATGTACATTTGCATAGTCTGTTAGTAAGTTTGCACTTTGGTCATGAGGTTAGCAGGATATTTTTCTAAAAGACAGCAAAAGCTTTTCAATGTTTTTTCTTCCCCCCCAGAGTATTTTTTTCCAAATAGAACTTTGTTTGGTGCTCATACCAAACATATCAAAGTAGTGTTTTATTTATATGCATATATTTTATAAGTTCAAATCTATCACTCTTTCACGTTGCAAGGTCAAATGGTGAGAACAATTTGATTGTTTTCCTGAAATGATGCTTCAAACTTGGTGGTATGGGCAGCAAGTGAAGTTCATTACTATCCAAATAGAATTCGTTTTTGTCTGGCATGGAGGAAATTTGTGCACACATAGTGAAGAGGTACAAATTGCACACTCCTCCAACAGTTCACTTTTCAATCTCAGGATGCTCTTTAATTAAATAATTAAGCAGAATTTTATTTATTTATTATCTATCTATTTATTTATTTATTTATTTTTGAGATGGAGTCTCACTCTGTCTCCCAGGCTGGAGTGCAGTGGCACAATCTCAGCTCACTGAAAACTCTGCCTCCTGGGTTCCAGCGATTCTGCAGCCTCAGCCTCCCAAGTAGCTGGGATTACAGGTGCGCGCCACCATGCCTGGCTATTTTTTTTGTATTTTTAGTAGAGATGGGGTTTCACCATGTTGGCCAGGCTGGTCTTGAACTCCTGACCTCAAGTGATCCACCTGCCTCATCCTCCCAAAGTGCTGGCATTACAGGCGTGAGCCATTGTGCCCAACTCAGAATTTTAAATTAAATGTAAATGGCAGAAGAAGATTGTTCCCCAAAGCATGCCCCCAAACTGAGTGAACCTGTAAGTTAGTATTAAGTGGATCTTCCAATGGGCCAAAGTTTCTGTAACACATTTGAGAGTGGATTCTAATTACAGTTTAAAAATGGTTAAAATCCATATGTAAAATTTTCAAATTAAACATCATAGAGACCTGAAAATCTCAGTGGCAACTTTATCCCACAGAATACATTTTGTAAAACAAAACACAAGAAAACATGCTCAGTTGTTACTATAGCTTTAAGATACAGCCATACGTAGTTGCTACATTTTAAAGTTCAGTAAAGTTCAACTTTCCAAGCTGGAACTTGCAAATATTACACAACGCACCAGAGTTGTCTGCCCAACTTCCTCTGTCTATTGTCTGGAACATAGTTCAGAAGTAGCCCTTGGAAGAGTGTGGCCAACATTGTGTCTGATTTCAGCATAAGGAGAGCAAAAGATCTTACCTGCTACAACTTACTTGCTTGAATCAATAACTCTGGTATTTACCAACATTTTAAACAAACTTGACTATCTAGAGAAGATGAGGCAGAACCGAGTGCTATGTGTAAGAAATTATCTTCTGACAGGCCAGCGGTTATACAAGTACAATCATCTTGTATGATTTAGGTTATTTACCTTTATAAACTTCAAAAGCATGACTTCTTTATATCATGGTCTGATAATATCTATTAAGATGACCCTATATTATCAGGAAAAAATATAACTAGGTTTGTTTACACTCTAAGAAGGCAGGAAAATCATGTAAAGGGTTTTGAAGGATGTTAATTAAAATAGTTAAAATGAGTCCAGCAGTTATGGGGTTAACTCCAATTACCTGGAACATTGGCTTATATGGTACACTGAATTCCTGAAGAATGCTGGAAAAATGAGACTTGCATGTACGTTTTCCTACCATGAATCTGACTCCATGGGAGTTACAATATTTAATCTTTATTTCAGAAGTGCTAGCGTGCTTTGGGTAGGTTTTATCTGCACTGACAAATGATTACTGCATCAGCCTTCTCATGGGACGCCAGGGACAGGGATGCTGAAAAGAGCCTTTTACGAGGAGAGTCGAGTTTGAAACAGTGAGGACAGTGAGGACATTTGAGAAGCCACAGGAAGAGACACATGTGGATACCAGAAAGGAGAGGGGCTAGAGAGGGAGCAGAGGGAATGAGAGGATGTTCTTTGAGGAGCAGCTCTGAGCTCTGTGGCTTTTGTGGCCATGGGGTCACAGCAGCTAAAGCTGTCTCCTCAGCACCAGCTGAACGTGGGAGCAGTGAGTAGACGGGACGGCAGCTCTGAATCAGTGTTTGAGTCTTTACCCTCACACGGGGAGGAAATGCCATCTCCTCACCACCAGGAGAGTCATCTGTGAACATGAGAGACCACCGCATTTTTGCACAAATGTGATGACATGCCTTATAGGACACGCTGAAGTTTGGCTGTAGCCAAGGCTGGGCTCTTTGGGTGGTTGTTCTGTCCCCCTCCATCCCTTCATTTCTTTTGTCCACGAGTAATTATTAAGGTCACACTAGGAGACAGACACTAGTAGGTGCTAGTGATATAGGCAGGAATGTACCCCAGCAAGGGACAAGACAGCCCACCATTGCTGCCACAGAACTTTCGTTGTACTTTGAGGCAGAGGCCTGCCAATAAAAAAAGCCATGAGCGTGATAAGCATTAGCACAGGGGCAGAAAAGTCCATCCGAGGGCCATTCCTGACCCAAACTCGGGAGGCCAGGAGAGCTTTCTGGAGAAAGTGACATCTAAGGCAAGACCTGAAAAATAAACACAGTTTATAAAAAATGGGAAGTGGGGTGGGAAGAGGGACGGATCATCCAGGAAAGGGGAATAACATGTCAGGGGAGCAGAGGGAACGAGAAGGGGGAACTCCGGGGACTGAAGCGATCCCTGCAGCAGAAGCATGCAGTGTTCTCAGTGAGAAGTCTGCAGAGGCCTGGCCATGGGGTCCTTGTTAGACAGGAGGCCAGACTTTATTCCAAGATCAACGGGAAGGTTTTACTCAGGGGAGTGACGTGATCAGATTTGCATTTGAGAACATTGTTCTCAGATGAGAAGGGCAAGACTGGCTGGTGCTGTAGTCACCTAAACGATAAATGTGGCAGACAATTAAAAAATGGAGTCAAGATGGAGACATATACACATATATACATTTATAAAAGTAAATATTTGAGATATATTTGCAGATAAGATCAATAGATTTGGTGAACGAGCAATTGGATGTGTGAGGAATCTAGATTACTCCCAGCTTTCTGACTTGGGCAATGGGACACTAATATAATAAATGAAAAAGAAGATCCAGGGAGGAGTGGGGTCATAAACAGCTGCGTTTTGTACTGGTGGAGTTGTGCTGCGTATGGAATCTGCAAATGGAAATGCTATTGGATCTGAAACTCAGACTTGGGAGTAGTCAGCTTGCAGAGAGGTCCCAAAGCTGCGGGAATGATGTGATCCCCGGGTGATGGTGTAGACTGAGAAGAGAAGAGATCCCACGTGAGCACCTTGAGTGGGGGGATGCGCAGACTTAGGGGAGCCGGCAGGAGACAGGAAAGGAACCACTAGAGGGAGCAGCTGAGCCAGGGGGTGTGTGTAAACCCGCGGAAAGAACATTTCAAGATGGAGGGAGGCCGCCCAAGAGGAGGACTACAAGATGTCTGTCGGTTGTGTCCACAGGAAGTCATTATAATGGGCAAGAGAAACTTACAGAAACAGAAGCCGGAAGGCAGTCATAGAGTTGGGGAGTGAGTGGGAGAGGAGATGGGCAGGGACAGTGAGGTGAGGCTTCTTTGTCAGGAAGTTTGGTGGAAGGATGGATGAGCTGGCACTCATGCTGGAACGATGTGTGGGGTGGAGGAATGGCGGAGATTAGGAGAACCTTGAGCATGTGTGAAGATGCTCTTAGAAAAGAGAAGCCAATGTTAAGTTGTGAGCCAAGCTCAGGTCCCTCTTCCGCTGTGATGGAGTGGGGAAAGGGGGGGATGCGCAAAACAATGGGTATGTGTGAAAGTGTTGTTTTGTAGCACAATATTTTAATTATGTCCTTTTAAAAAATTTCTCCACAGACACTACCCAAAGCAGTCCTTCACCACGGTGGCAGATACACCTGAAAATCTTCGCCTGAAGCAGCAAAGTGAATTGCAGAGTCAGGTAACTTCTAGAAGATTTGTTTTGTTCCTTTGGCACTACAGATTTTTCAC
This sequence comes from Rhinopithecus bieti, assembly GCF_001698545.2. Taxonomy (NCBI): domain Eukaryota; kingdom Metazoa; phylum Chordata; class Mammalia; order Primates; family Cercopithecidae; genus Rhinopithecus; species Rhinopithecus bieti. The sequence continues at coordinate 5,289,031 of NW_016804580.1, read as the reverse complement.
AAGGCTGCTCTTCTGAGATTGTTGTCCAAATACTGTTCCTGCCGGGTCACCAGCCGGTGTGGAGCCTGAAAGCAGGCCTGTGTGGGAATTCCGGGTAAAAGTGTTGAACATCTGTATTGTTCCCGGTCTTGAATTGTCCTGATATTCTCAGTTTTGTTATTCACGTTGGACTAGGGCGAGTAAATGAGTTCCGGTCAGAGTCGATGTTTCCTAACAATCTTGACTTATTTGGTCCTAAATATTTAAACACGTTTTACAAATAGCTTTTCCACACCGCATATGTGGGGAAAAACAAGGTGTTAACTTGACCCAGTTGCAGTGCGTGTGGGGCTAACACCCCGTCTGTGTATCTCACACCAGCCACGGGCTTTGTTTTCCTCCTGTCACTTTGTTCATATTTCTTTCATATGTCACGTTGACAGCATGAACAAAGATGAGAACACCACAATTGGCTCCCGGTCAACCATGTTAGATGGCAACTTGCCTTCAATATGGTGAAACACATCAGTTAAGACTAGGGTTGTGAGTGGCAGAGTTTTCTGCAGGGACACCCGATCTTTTAGTAAACATGGGGTGCTCTCTTTCAAAGAAGCTGTCTTTCCTGGCACCCCATAGGAAGACAGGGAGCAACTACGTTGCAATCCATTGGTCAGTGCTGAAGTAAGGAGGGAAGAGGGGAGAAGGCAGGTGGAGGTAGGGAAGGCTGGGTGGTTGTAGGCCTCCTTCATCTGTTCACTGGCTGTGGCCTTAGGCCAGTTTCCCTGATGTTTGCACTAATGTACATTGAGGCAGTCCATCTTATCTACCTGTCTTGAGGGTGTCTGTAAGTATTAAATGAGGTAGGTGTGAAAGCATTTCAAAAAGTGAGAAGATATTCTATGACTGTGGAGGCTTGTTACGATGGTGACAATGATGGTCCCTGAGAATTTCTGGTATGTGAAAGGGAAAAGCACAGAATTTGTGAAGGAAAGTGGTGTTCAACTAACAAGCTTAGAAAATGTCAGTCTGTAGCTCTTTTTCTGGGGTGGATGGGAGAACGGGGTCTTGCTCTGTTGCCCAGGCTGGAGTGCGGTGGTGCAGTCTCGGCTCACTACAACCCCTGCCTCCTGGATTCAAGCAGTTCTCTGCCTCACCCTCCCCAGTAGCTGATATTACAGGTGCCTGCTACCACGCCTGGCTAAGTTTTGTATTTTTAGTCTAGACAGGGTTTCACCGTCTTGGCCAGGCTGGTCTTGAACTCCTGACTTCGTGATCCACCCGCCTCGGCCTCCCAAAGTGCTGAGATTACAGGCATGAGCCACTGCGCCCGGCCTGAAGCTCTTTCTTAATGAGAGCAGGCAGCTTTCAGTGGCTTGGGATTGAATCATTTCCTTGATGGTGTATCTAATCACAGGGGAGGTTGCAGTTGCCTGTAGTCTCTTTCCAGGGGACTTGGGATCACTTCTCAGTCCATTTAATTAGAGGAAATAATCTCCAAGTGGAATTTACTGTTGGTTAACAATGCCATGAATACATGGTTGGGAGCTACTTTTTAGTTTGTGTGAAATGCTGGTGTTTGTGTACTGGTTTTGGCTACAAAAATTGAGCCCTGGCCAAGGAGAGACACTATTATGGAGGCCGGCAAGAACACCTCTGTTCGTTCACACCCTCGGGGATACCAGATCTTGGCTTTGTGCAGATCCAATGTGCCTTTCTTCTCGTCAAGTTAGGGTTCATCAGGTAATTCTGGACAATTACACACTGGACATAGAAGTAAATCAAGCAATCAAATACTCATTTCCTGCCTGTGATATGCTTTGGTACTGTGTAAAATAATTTATAATTAGTTTCTCCTCCCTTCATAAATTTATAGGGTATCTGAGCAAAGAGGACTAACACACATCTTGGAATGACTATATTTAATTTGTTATAAGGACTGAAAAAGAGAAAGATAAGGCTGGGAAGCCGAGGTGGGTGGATCACTTGAGGTCAGGAGTTTGAGACCAGCCTGGCCAACATGGTGAAACCTCATCTCTACAAGAAGTATAAAAATTGGCTGGGAGTGGTGGTGGATGCCTATAATCCCAACTGCTCGAGAGACTGAATGAAGCAGAATTGCTTGAACACGGGAGGCAGAGGTTGCAGTGAGCTGAGATCGTGCCACTGTACTCTAGCCTGGGCAACAGAGCAAGACTCCATCTCGGGGGAAAAAAAAAAAAGAGAGAAGAATCAGTGTGGACTGGACTCAGTAGTGCTTTGTGCTAGACGTGAGATTTGAATGGAGCCTTCAAGGTTGAGAAATAATCTGATATAAACACTGTCTCCTCCCTTTCGAAGGCACACCACACCCTTTGGGCTTGGTTAGTGGTTATAGATGCCTTCAGCACATCCCAGGAGCAAGCATTTATTGTTTTCCTATTATGTGTCTGACTTTGGAGATGCAAAGAAAAACAAGGTCACTGTTTTATGAATGGCTGATTTTATTCTCCCTGATGTGGCCAGCTGCAAGCTTCAAAGGGCAGCATATACAAATAATTATAGGCTGGTGGGACAAGAGCTAATGGCGAGATGTGCAAAGATCTGTGGGATCACCAAGCAGCAGTCAGGGGAAGGCGTCGGATCTTTATAAAGATTTTGCTCAGGCCGGGCGCGGTGGCTCAAGCCCGTAATCCCAGCACTTTGGGAGGCCGAGACGGGCGGATCACGAGGTCAGGAGATCGAGACCATCCTGGCTAACACGGTGAAACCCCGTCTCTACTAAAAAAATACAAAAAACTAGCCGGGCGAGGTGGCGGGCGCCTGTAGTCCCAGCTACTCGGGAGGCTGAGGCAGGAGAATGGCGTAAACCCGGGAGGCGGAGCTTGCAGTGAGCTGAGATCCGGCCACTGCACTCCAGCCTGGGCGACAGAGAGAGACTCTGTCTCAAAAAAAAAATAAAAAAAAAAAAAAAAGATTTTGCTCAAATGTCCTCTTCTTTAGAAGCAATTGGGCTCCATCAAGCAGACAACATGGGGAAATTCAGTGCAATTCAAGAAACACGTATTGATTACCTACTCTGTGCACTGGGATATAAAGACATCATCATCATCAACAGCATTACTGTATTCCAATGACATAATTTTACATGTATTATTTAATCACAAACAACTTCAATGGTACAGGTGTTTAGTATTATCTCTATTTAGATAAAACATTCAACCTTTAGAGAATTTCGGTAACTTGCTCTTTCACACTTAGCTGGTATGGAATAGGCCCTTGGAATGGGACCTAGATCTCTGAGCCCTTGATGTCCACACTCTTCACCAGTACTCTGGTCCCCTTGCTCAGAAAGCACCTAGAAAAGATCTGTAAGCAAAGAATTGCAATACAAGGGATGATGCAGTATATGTAAAGGTAGAATTTGGCATTAAGTATAAGTAGGAAGAAGTCATTATGATTTCTTTTTTTCTGGGTGAGAGGTGAGAACACTAATGTAGGAATATTTCCATTTTTGCAAAAACGTGGATAGGTGTCTATCCTAATGGTGATACTCAGTAATGGCATTGGAATCCATTTTAGCCTATTAAATGATTTGATTCTGCATGAGAGCATTTCCTTAGAGTTTTGATATCTGGAATTCTGAACAGCTCACTGGTTTTGGTGGAAAATTGACTATTAATATTTTATAGGCTTGTTTTGATCATTTGTGATGCTAAATGCATCACATCTATTCATAGCTCCAAGTTTTCAAATTCTGAAATCTTTTAGAATAGTGTGGTTAAAACCAGTTCTCTTCTTTCAGTTCATTAGCTTACCGAATGAGCCAAACATAAAGAAAATCAAAAATTATTTTCCAATCCAATCTAGAAAGTTATTTATAGTTACCCACTGTTATCTCTTTCTTTAAAATTTTCTCTTTTCTTTTATTTCCCCTTCTCTCTTCTTGAGAGGGTTATAAACACTGTGAATATTTTTAATCTAAATGCTAAATCCTCTCAAGCTTTTTTGGAATCTGTATCAGGTGCCAGATTGTCGTAATAAAATTTTATGAAATACTGTGAATAAACAAACAAACCAAGAGTTAGCTCTTTAGAGCCAGTGGTTCACAGGCTTTATCCAGCACTTGGTGAACATCCACTCGGCCAGCCCCTGACTGCAGTAGATGTGGACTGCCCTGGACCTTGGCAGTCAAGAGGAAGAGAGGAAGGGAAAGCCCTTTTATACTCACTAGTTCCCTTTTGATCACACATCACAGCATGAACTGCTTCAAAGAAATAGGATAAAGAGTGGTTAGACGCCCCGACGGGTCCACAGTAGTCCATTCAACAAGAAGCAAAAGTAAGACTGCTTCTGGTGGAATCGGCAACATTATAGTTCACCTGCGGGGGGCATCAGGTTTTTACTGCTTGCCTTGGGCCTGGCTCACCTCATTTTCTTTAGGAAAGTGAGATCCGAAGCCCTGACTTAGAAACAAAAGTTTTGGAACACAAACTCTTTGTAAGTTGGGTGATCCCTAAACTTAAAACATCCAGGTGAGATGAAAGGCCCCTTAAAAAAGAAATTTCTAGCCAGGTGCTGTGGCTTATGCCTGTAATCCTAGCACTTTGGGAGGCTGAGGTGGCAGGATTGCTTAAGGCTAGGAGTTTGACATCAGCCTGGGCACCATAGGGAGACCCCTGTTTCTACAAACATTTTATAAAAAATTAGGGCATGATAGTGCATATCTGTAGTCTCAGCTACTCAGGAGGCTGAGACAGGAGGATCCTGTTGAGCCCAGGAGTTGGAGACTGCAGTTAGCTATAATCACACCACTGTGCTCCAGCAGCCTGGCGGACACAGCAAGACTCTAAGAAACAAACAAACAAACAAACCCCAAAAAACAGAAAAAGAAGCTTACTGATTATTTTAGTATCGTGTGGTAGAAAGCGTTTCCTTTTTCGGGCTGTGTAGCACACTCTTATTGGAAGGGAAGGCATAGATGCTTGGGTACTCTGAACCAGGGGTCTGGAGACTTCTCAAAGCCATTGAAATGGTTCTTCCGATGAAATTCTGAGTGGGAGCTCCCACTGAGAAGACAACAACACGGAGCTGTCATGATTGAAGCAGGGGAGGGGGCAAGCTCCTGGCATCTCCAACCCCCGCGACCCTGCTCATCTTCCCAACCCCAGAGCCTTAAGGGAACCTGGGCTTCTGTAGAGCATAGTTTTGAAAAAGGCTGCTTAAAATGAAGACAAAACGATAGCTACTCCCCACTTAGTTGTTTATGTGCTTGGCTTAGCTATTTGCAATCATGTTGAAAATAAGAGGGATTTGGGGCTCACTGTGCTCTTAAATGGAGTGTGTGTAATTTATGAGGGCTGATACGATGAAAGATGGAAAATGATAATGGAGAGAATGCAAATCATTCTGGAACCTTTGAGTCTTTCTTTTATAATCTATGTTGATTCTTTTTTAATCTTCCAGGTTTCTGCAGAGTCATAAAAACATGGTTCATAGGAAGTACAATATATGATAGCAGTAAGGGTGAGAAGGCAAAGTGATTTTTTTATAGGGAACATAATAGTTAAACATCTTTTGGGAGAAATGAAGGCACGTGTTTAGTATAAACCTTTGGAAGCTCAAGAAGGTGGTAATGTGGCTTGCCCTTGGCATGTTTCTGAACCTTCTTATTTTATATTCCATTTCCAGAGGGTTTCTCTCTCAGTTATCTGTCACCTAACCATTCAGTAAGGTGGACCTTACTGGTAAGTATTACCTAAAACAGAATCTTTCTCAGGTGGGAGTTACATCTTAAAGTGTGTCTGCTGAAGTCTGACTTCCTTCAAAGTGATGAATCCCTGACTGAGGAACTCCATTGACTATTCAAAGACAGTTGGAGAGCTATTTTGGATAGCATTGTCCATAAGTTTCAAATCCCACTCTCTATGATTGCCCGATCATAAACTTGACCTAAATTTCATTTGCCACTGAATGCCAATTGTGTGTCAGTAATTGGATATCCTGCAGTGAGTGAAACCAGATGAGGCCCATATTCTCAGGGGGTTTATGGTCTAGTGGGAGAGAGGGTGGTAATAATGTAATAAAAAATAGGCCAGGCCTGATGGCTCACTCCTGTAATCCCAGTACTTTGGAAAGCTGAGGTGCAAGGATCACTTGATCCCAGGAATTTGGGGTTGTAGTGAGCTATGATCACACCACTGCACTCCAGCCTGGGTGACAGAGTGAGACCCTATATCTAAAGTAATATTAATAATAATAATAATAAATAGGAAAAAGTTAAAACTGCAACAAGACCTGCAGAGAGAATGGAGTGTATTTTAAGGATGTATTTTAAGGCACTTTTGGGGAGTTGGAGGCCTGTATACCTTTCTGCAGCAGATGCATAATAAAATCTTAGAACAGTCTGCTATGTCCTGCTCAGCTCTGGATCCCATTTCCAAATGTATATTCATTGTTCCCCATTTTTTAACCCTAGGGGACTGTGCTCTTTATTGAGTTCTCTTTTTTTTTTTTTAAGCCAGAGTCTCACTCTGTTGCCCAGGCTGGAGTGCACTGGCATGATCTCAGCTCACTGCAGTCTCTGCCTCCCAGGTTCCAGCGATTCTCCTGCCTCAGCCTCCCGAGTAGATGGGATTACAGGCATGTGCCACCACACCTGGCTAATTTTTATAGAGACGGGGTTTCACCATGTTGGCCAGGCTGGTCTCGAACTCCTGACCTCAAGTGATGTGCCCGCCTTGGCCTCCCAAAGTGTTAGGATTAGAGGCATGAGCCCCTGCGACTGGCCCTCTTATTATGTCTTGTCTCATTGGACAACTTCAGACTTCTAAACACAAACACTGTTTCTCCAGACAGTTTTTATCGGGTTCTGCTGGTCTTGGACAAGAAACCTTTTATGCTTGCCTTCTAACTTTCTTTTTTCTTTGAACCTAATTTTGGCAGCTTTACACCTCCCCCTTTTGATTTTCCACCATTTGATGCTGTCTTCTGATCCATGGTGATGCTTCTTGTTCTCCGAGTAAGCACTTTCTCGTGTATGAATTGGTAAAAGTTCATTGGGAGAAGCTTCAGCGTGTTTCTTTTCAAGGTTTTGAGGCAATGTACATGATGAGAGATTATGTTTCACATATAGGAATGGGTGAATGTGAGTAAGAACTTCAAAGGGGACGAATTCACTGGATGTGGCACATTTCCTTCAGGGAGCACAGCATGCTAAGCAGATGTTACCTCCAACCTTTGCGATTTCTCTCATCCTCACAGTTTCCCATAAGTCAGATCCCCGCCCTCTGCCCTGCTCTCCCCCCCCACCCCCGGCCCCGGCCCATTTTAATCCTGGATGAAATGACGTAAGAGACAAAAAAATGTCAGTAGTGGGAGACAGGAAAATAACCAAGATGTTTTGATTTTTGTGTCACCACTGGGTTTTTGAGCCTTTAATCACAGGGACCTGGTGTTCTACCTCTCATCCCTCCTGAAATGACCTGCATCCTTATCATCTGTTTCCCGAGGCCTGGAAAGTTGATCCTTTGATTCCCTCCTGGCCCACCCTACCTCCCTTTCTATCATTCCCAGAGCTCACGGTGGAGGTGTGAGAGCTGCACTTTGGGGGGGCAGGCTCTAGGCTATTTGTTATAAGTAAGTGGGTCAGAGTCTGGTAACTGGCCCTTGAATTAGACATTTGAATATATAGCCTGTCTATCAAGGAGAATGCTTTAAAAGTATTAAATCAGGCTGGGCACAGTAGCTTATGGCTATAATCCCAATGCTTTGGTAGGCTGAAGCAGGAGGATCACTTGAGGCCAGGAGTTCAAGATCAGCCTAGGCAACATAGACCATTGTCTTTGCCAAAAAAATTAACAAATAAAAATAAACAAGCTAGGCATGGTGGCTTATGCTTCTAGCCCCAACTGCTTAGGAGGCTGAGGCAGAAGGATCACTTGAGGCCAGGGGTTCAAGGATGCAGTGAGCTATGATCATGCCACTGCACTCCAGCCTGGGTGACAGAGTGAGACCCTGTCTATGTTAACATCATACTTTAAAAAAGCTTCCATTCGGGACAATTGTATTGTATTCTGAAATGAGATACCTGGGCCTCCGAAATATGGGTTGTGCTTTGTAAAATGGAGTTTTTCTCATTACAAAATGTCGGAAGAGAGCAATTAGACTTTGCTTCTCTCTCTCCTTCCCTCTGTCTTGATTTTTGGTGAGGTCAAGGATCACGATGATGCTAAATCAGAAATTAAGGTGACACAAATTTGATCCTAACTGGTAGAATTGCTCTGGACCCCTTTTGACTGACACTGAGTTCCTATTTCTGTGGAATTTTTCTTATTTACAGGAATCCGTGATCTGTGAATGTCTTCTGAGGGAAATCTAATAAGCATCTTTAGCTACTGAGTTAGCTTCCTAAGCACACAGTATTTTAGACACCAGACAGCTAAATATACCAATTCCAAGTGATTTACTTAAACCAAAAAAGTGAAATATAGTAAAGCCAAGAATTCTATTCTATTTTTAATTAGGCAATTGTAGAACCTTAATACTGATTTTTTAAAAAAACCTCTAGAATGGCTTTAATGCTTGTAAACCATTGAAATTAAAACCAAAGTAGCTCTTAACTGTATTTCTGCTATTGGACAGAGAACATATCTGTTATATGTTTTCCTTAGAATTGGATAATTTCTAAGGCTTTGAATCTTTTTATTCTAGCATATTTTATTCTTCATAGGAATACCACTTAATGTCTTAGGAGTGTGTATGTATGTGTGTTTTTTATATACATATATAATAAATATTACATGTAATATACATATATGTAGATATACATACATATACATACATTACATACAATAGGCATGCAGTAGACACCCCTTATTTGCAGGGAATATGTTCCAAGAACCCTAGTGGATGTCTGAAAACTGCAGATAGTACCAAACCTTATAAATACTGCTGTTTCCTATATGTATCTATCTACAATAAAGTTTAATTTATAAATTAGGCACAGGAAGAGATTAACAGCAGTAACTAGTTTACATTCCCAACAGCAGGTTTTCACTGCATCCACGCCAACATCTATTATTTTTTGATTTTTTGATTATGGCCATTCTTGCAGGAGTACAGTGGTATTGCATTGTGGTTTTGATTTGCGTTTACCTGATCATTAGTGATGTTGAGCATTTTTTCATATGTTTGTTGGCCATTTGTATATCTTCTTTTGAGAATTGTCTATTCATGTCCTTAGCTCACTTTTTGATGTAACCAAATACCATCTGTTCCCCAAAAAACCTATGGAAAAAAAATTTAAAATTAAAAAAACACAACAGTAACTAATAGTAAAATAGAATAATTTCAACAGTATGCTGTAAAAAAAGTCATGCAAATGTGGTTTCTCTCTTTCTCAAAATATCTTATTATACTTTACTCACCTGTTTTCAGCCCACAGTTGACTGCAGTTAACTGAAACTGTGGAAAGTGAAACCAGGGAGAAGAGGGGACTGCTGTACATATATATAGATATGCAAACATATGCAATACGCATATAAATATATGCATGCTTTTACATACATTTGTATAACATCTACCTATACACATATATACACACACATATATAATAATATAACAAAGTTAACTTGGAAGGACAATGTTCAGAAAAGTCTTGAAAACCTGAAAGACCGAGAAAACATGAGGTGTCTTTTCTCTTTTGTTATCAATGACTAAGTATGATTTAATTCACTGCTGGACACTCTAACAGTCACCTTATTGTAATTTAAGTTCCGCGTCTGTGAATTAGCTTTGCAGTCTCTGTCTTTTAGTTATTCCGTATGTTTTAAGAAATAGCTAACATGACAAAGCGTAACAGAAATATGTAGTATTACTTCTGGAAGTGTGGTAATGAGATCTTTTTCAAAATATTACCGATTCCAGAGGACAGATCTCTCATTCTACTGTATAACAAGCATAGACATAATTAAAGAGGCTTTACCTGTTTTATTGGGTCTTTCTCTGTGTATTTTGTTCATAATTTAAGGATTTTTTATGTCTGTTTTCATCTTTCCCCTTTGTTGTAGATTTTAAACTAGAGGCCAGTGATCTTATTAATTTAATGGTTGCTAATAAATAACCACACTAAGCAATCACCTGGATGATATTGTGCCGTTGGATGATAAGGGTGATAATGTATGAAATGAAGTAGAAAGAATGGAAGGTAGTTTCATAAAAAACAAGAGTCTTATAAGAATGAAGAACAAGACACTTTTCTGACAGGTGGACAGATGCTTTTCCAGTTCTTTCTTGGCATAAATTACAAATGGAGAAAGACCATGGTATTGTTGGTTTCAAACCTTTACCAGCAAAGAAATCTCACTGAAGGACCCTCCATACTTTCTGTAACTTATTCTGTATAAGGTGCTTTAATTATATATTGGTTTAATCTGCATTTAATGGATACCTCCTTTGGCCCAGCCCTGCCTGCTCTTGGGTGGGGGTTGTGTGAGGCGAGAGACCAGCGGCCCTGGGGAGAGGGGATGAGTGGAGGAAAGACCTGACCCCTGACTTAGAGGTGTTTATTGGGTCCCCTCAAAATATATTCTCCCAAATTCTGTAAACATTTTTTTTTTTTTCTGTATTTCATTTGGCTTTCTCCTCTCATTCTCCACTGAAATGTTTACCCTTTCTTTGAAAGAAACCCAAAAGTGACTCTTTTCCTCTTTCCATGGATCAGATGCCAAATTCTCTGAGAAATATGTCGAATAAGAAAGGATCCTTTATCTTGTTTGGAAGGAGCTCTTTCTGGTTTTCTTTCCCCGTCCCACACCTGTGCCCTTTTGTCAGCTATTTATAGAACTTGCTCCTTCTTAAAATAATGTGGATCGAAAATGGTTTTGATTGCTTCATGGACACAGGAAGACTTCTCCAATAAAAGCAACTTTCTTCTTATTGTCATCCTTGGCAAAATCAAATCATGTCGTAAGCAATATCCTCTTGTCGTCCATCAGACTCTAGACGGGTGGCTCCTAACACTTTTTGGGTCATGGACCACTACGGAAATTTGGTGAAAGCCGTGCAACTCCTCCTTTGGAAAAGTTATGGTAGCCAGCTTTAGAATATAAATTCAGGGCATAGTGACCCCCATCAGTGGAACCCTAGAAAGTCTCAAGCTTTAGCAGGAGTGGCTGGGCTGGCCAAGGGAAGGAACAGGGAAGGACTGGTTGGATTTACAGGTCTCACAGAAAGTGGCGGCATTGTCACAGAAAGATGACGGACTCCCTGCCTTCTAAGCACAATTTTATTTTATCTCCATTAAAATATTAACTCTTTTGGAAACATGAACTCTTACTGCCTTAAAAAAAGCAATCTAGCAACAAGTGTTAAAACTTGAAAAATACAAATACGTTTTGGTCTGGCAATTCCACTCCTGGGTGTCTCTCCCATAGGAACAAAATTATCAGCATAGAAAACATAAGTACAAGGATGTCTATGACGGCGCCGTTTGTAGTGCACAAAACTGGAGACAGAGTGAAAGCTCATCTGCAGGAGAATAGTGAGTTACATTATGATAATCCATACCAAAGAATATGATGCAGTCATTTAAAGGAAGGAAATAGAGATCTATAGCCAAATGCCTTGGAGGTATGGCTGTAAAATGTTGCTCACTGAGAAACACAGATGCAGAAAAGCATAGAGATGACAAAACCGTCTGTGTGTGCCTGCATGTGCGTATCTATGTCTATATGTGTATAACTCTGATTAGGAATATATGTATAGGTAGAAAAATATGGATTAATATATTCCAGGTTACTAACATTGGTTCTTAGGGCTTACAGGGTGAGCCTAGCAAATAAAGGAAAAAAAAGATTACAATACTTAAAAATAAAAAAGTGTTAGTATGACAGTAATTAATTGTATCAGATTATACTTGTGGTTGTGTAGATGTAAAAAGAAATAAAATAGTGATTTCATTTAATTTATTATTATTATTGTTTTTGAGACACTCGCTGTGTCACCCAGGCTGAAGTGCAGTGGCATGATCACAGCTCACTGCAGCCTTGACTTCCTGGGCTCAAGCAGTCCTCCCACCTCAGCCTCCCTAGTAGCTAGGACCACAAGCATGCACCACCATGCCTGGCTAATTTTATTTTATTTGGAAAGATGGGGTCTACGTATTTTGCCCAGGCTGGTTTTGAACTCTTGGGCTCAAGCAGTTCTCCCATCTTGACCTTGCAAAGTGCTGGGATTACAGGTGCAAGCCACTGTGCCTGGCCAGATAATAATTTTAAAAGTTTTGCTTATGTATATTTTAAATTTTGCTGTTTTACTTCTTCATAGTCAGTAACACTGGGGCTTTACCATTCAGGCTGCTGGGGGCTGCCCTGGCCAATTTGACCACCTGGGGGTCTCCCTGCTGACTTCTTAGATGGATATTCCGTGACTTATTGCTCTAAAGGCATTTGGTCTTTTAGCAAATGTTTATTGGATGTCTATTTTATGTCATACACTAGGCCTCATGCTCCTTAAAGAACTAAGATGTGAGTGTGGGTGTGTCTGCACAAGTCTCAATTTGATATGTGTCTGTTCATTTGGTTGTGAGCGTGCAAATGGAGGGCATGAGGTGTTACTCTCAGGCCAGTAAGAACCTAAGAATTTGTTTGGGTGAGGTCTTGATTTCATCTTTTGCCTCTTCTCCAGTTTCTCCATAGAAATGCCTAAAGACCTTGAAAGGATAATACTGAAAGGGTTTTAGAGGAAAAAGAAAGGTGAGATGCTTTCTGTGAGTCAGTGTTTCTCCAAATTGTCTTTTCCTGCCTGCCTGTATGCATCACAGTTGCCTAGCGAATCCGGTGAGAGTGCTCATCGATGGGCCTGGTCCCAGACCCACTAACACGGGAGGCCCAGAAATCTGCATTGTTAATTCTCCAGGTGATTCTTATTTATGCATGTTAATATTTGAGAACCAGTTCCATAAAACGTTGTCCCAAATAATGAACACTCCTGGCATTTTCCCCCCAAAATTTTACTCTTTTAATACATTTTCCAATATTTCAATGGCTTTGAATTTTATTTTTTTATTAATTAATGATGCATTTATTCATTCATGCATTTATTCATAATGATGTCTGCATTTTAGAGAAGATTTCGTGTAGAGGAAACTTCTTCAAACAACACTGTTGTTACCAAATACCCACTGCATTCTTAACGTAAAGGAATCAATGTAGGTCAGTTAAAGGCTAGAATGGTTTAAAAAAATCAACAATCTGATGCTCAAATTCAATTGTCTTTAATATACATGTATTTATCTGCATACATATGAGAAAAAATTTCAGGTTACAATGCATTCTGTTGTTTTGAACTACAGGAATCAAACCAGAATTTTTACCCGTGTTACACGTTTGATGCACTCATGGATTCTTGATTTTTTGGACTACTTTTGGTTTGCTTATACATTTCCATAGTGGAGACAAGAACTGAAAGTGCTTTTCAGATATTTTTTATTCCCTTTCATGCATTTCTTCCCCAAGAAATTTAGATACATTTTGAGATTTATGTAAAATCTTAAAATAATTGAATAATTTAAGCAAAGGCTAGCTCCTATGAAAAGCAGAATTATATGGCAATTTTCCTATATTCCTCATGCAATTATGCTTGTGCAGAGAACAACCCTATTCTGATTAGAAAGATCCTGCCTGAGAACCTTTTAGCTGCACAGCAGGATGTATACAACCCAAGTCGATTCAAGAAACTCATGACGTCATCCCTCAGTCAATAATCATTGATTGAATAGTGTTGGTTTCAGATGTAGGTATTAGGTACCAGTAGGGATACAAAAGGAAAATTCATAGTTTCCATCTTTGAAGAATAATCTGGTTCAGAATATAGTTCAAATGTGCATGTTTTGACATGGCTTTATAACAAAAGATTCTTTCAACCAAAATGCTAGGGAAACCAGCATTAAAGGAGAAATTGTGGGGCGGCAAGGTGTTGGCTGCAGGGACATGGGTTGTCAGGAGACAATGGAACAGAAACAAGACATGAGAAAAGTGTGAGCTTAATCCATAACGCTGTTTCCTTCCAAAGGTGTCAGCTGCATGGCATGGGAGGTCAGGCAGGTGGGTCTGTGTTCCCCAGGGTGGAAGAAGCATTAGTAGAAACAGGTGATGAATTCCTTAATTAGGGTAGGGAAACACTGCAGAAGAGCTGTGGTCTAGGGTTTTTATGAAACGCAAAGCTTGGAGAAATTAAAGAAGCCCCGTGTGAAGAAGTTAGGAGGCAGGATCAAGTGGTGACTGTGAAAACAGAGAAGAAAAACGTAGAGCTCCTTTTGGAGAAAATTGGATATTAGGGTTAAATTGCAAAAAAAAAAAAAAAAAAAAAGCCGCGTAGTGAAAATAACTGTGACGTTGTTAAACCCATCACGGTGGGTTCAGTCTAAGGCATTTTAAATTAGAGTGAACACTGTGGGTAGTGGTGTGAAAGAGACCTCATTAATTGATGATACGGTTTAGCTCTGTATCCCTATCCAAATCTCACGTCGAATTGTAATCTCCACGTGTTAGAGGAGGGACCAGGTGGGAGGTGACTGAATCTTGGTGGCAGATTTCCTCTTGCTGTTTTCGTGATAGTAAATGAGTTCTCACGAGATCTGGTTGCTAAAAGTGTGTGGTGCTTCCCCCTTCCCTCATTCTCTTTCCTACTCCACTGTGTGAAGATGTGCCGACTTCCCCTTTGCCTTCTGCCATGATCATGAGTTTCCTGAGACCTCTCCATCCATGCTTCCTGTAAGCCTGCAGAACTGTGAGCCAATTAAACCTCTTTTCTTTATAAATTACCCTTTATAGCAACGTGAGAATGGACTAATACAATTGATTTTTAAATCTTTAATTTTCTGTTGATTTATAATTTAAAAATTTATTTCTGTAATAAAATACAAATATCATCTAACAGACCTTTGACATGGTAAATATTCTACAGCGTAGGATAAGGTTTCAGTAGTAGGTGGTGAGTAAGTGCTAGATGACTGAATTCTGGTGTTTATCTTGGAAAGTAATCTGCAATTCTATGTGACATTTTTTCCTGCATAGGACACAAAGTTCTACTACAATTATTTAGGAGTAACTTTTTTATGACTCATGTTAGTAAGATTATTGTAAATCAACATTTAAAAAAACAATGTTTCATCACCGTAAAAAAAAAAACCTCCCTCCTTCCCACGTCAAGGATATCTTCCTCTTGTCTAAGAAGCACCTACTCCTTTTTGGAAGTTGACATTTACGTGGGGAGAGTACCTTTCATCTCTGAAAAGAAAAGAAATACATGTAGAGAAACCCAGCTAACTAACAAATCACCTTAATTACTACCTACAGAGAAAAGTGTTGGCTTTATGTTTTTTTTTTTTTTTAATTATGTGTGTTGTTAGCTCAATTCACAAATGAGAAATAAGTATTAGTGGAAAAACAGAGACCACTTTGGCTTATATTTGGTGTGGTAGGTGCAGAGAAAGGGTACATCAATTGCTACCTAACAGAGCAAGGAAATCAGTTCTTATTTTCCATTAGAAAACAAAACAAATGGCAATTAATCCATTTATGCCTGAGGTTGCAATTGTTTGAATTTTTGCAATCAGACCTTGGCGATGACCTTGAGCAGTAGGCTATAAATAACTCCCATATGCTTAGAGTTCCAATAATGGAACACTAGGCATAAATGGGCTAAAGACAAATAAAAAAAAAAAGTTGTGAGAGTGTATTGAAAAAGCTTACTACGGAGCACTAGGCTTCTGCAATCTGTTCACCTGTGGAATGCTTGTTAGTTACCTCCTAATTACTGAAGATTGGGCTTTATCAGTAGTGGCATGATGTTCCTGAGGGTTTCTTTTCCTGCAGTATCTGATAATACCATAGCTTATCCAGTAAATCATTTATTTTGCTAGGCCATGAAATAATGTCCACCTTACAAGTTGGAAAAATCTTTCTGATAGGAAGAATTTTGTCTGTGTTCCACCTCCCTGGGTTCTCTGGTTCTCAGCTGCTACGTGGCTACCAGCTTCTCCCAGGGAATGTCTGTGGGACAAGCATTCTCTTTACTCACCACTTGTCCTGTAGCACTAAGTACCTGTTTTTCCCTGGAATGTGACAACCAGGTGTTGTCATGTTGTCAGCTTTTTGTCTCTGGTGGCCTGTCAGCTGGCTAGACCTGGGGAAGTAGGCAGTAGAGTCTAGGCCTGGGGTTAGACTAGCATTTTCCTGACCACCTCCATCCCTCTGATATCTTACCTGCTACTTTCTGTGGAGAAGAGAGGATCTATACTATACAAACTCATGGAGATCTGCATTGGTTTCCAGAGGGAACTGCAGAAGATTGGGTGTGCAGGAGCAAATTCCTGACCAGGAAGTCAGGAGCCTCCTGTGCTGGCTTTGCCTGCTAGAAACCAGCTCTCCTCCTCTACCTGGTGCTTCTAGCGTTTTTCTCTGCCCTTAAATCCCAATGTGGCCCTTCTTGGCCATTCGATTCCTACCTTCTTTCTCTCCGTTCAATGCACTTGATTTCTCTCCAGTGAATCAGCTTTCTTCCATTTAGACTACAAAAACAGCAGAGCATTCAGAAAGACAAGAGACATCTTACCTGATGTCATCTGCTCCATTGCAGTCTTTTGCTCACTTAGTCATTTTGGGGTGTTGCATTCTTGTTTTGGGAGCCTTATTGCTGTTTGCAGTAAGTATTTAACCCTCTATCTCAAAATGTTCAGAGTTTCAATTTAAACAGATTCTTACCCACTTGATTTTATTTTTCTACAAATGTTTTGCTTCTTCCTTTGCAAAGGCTGGTCTCCTGCTTCACTCATTTACCTGGGAATGGGTAGCTTCTCTCTTTAGAGACCTCTGTTCTTTGCAGAAGGTCAACATTCTGCAACCCTGTGTAGATGGGGAGGGATAAATGTGTTTGGCCAGGAAAAGTCACTTTTGACTGGGTACTAATGGGGGGACTAGAACCCTGCCTACTATAGTGCAACATGGGACACTATAAACCACCCCATCCAGCTAGCACTTAGGGCCCCTCTGTAGCCATTTCCTGGGGCCACGCTGGGGCCATATGGCCTCTTGAGGGCAGGGCAATAATAAACCTGTCGTGGTAGCTGCAGGTCCCTCTGCCCCGCTCTGCCCCACTCTGCCCTGCTCTGCCTGGCTTTTTCCTTGCCCTAGTGGCCAAAACTTAACAGGATTCACCGAAGATGGTGACACGGCCATGGGCCGCCTTCCAAACTACAACAGTTCGTGGCAGCAGTGAAAGCTTAAGTTTTTAAAACCTTCCATCAGAGGAGGAAGTGCTTTATAGTAAATGACTACATTGCTGGAAATCACTTACTGGCGTCATCTTGATTATATTCCTTAGTCATTACAGTTTGCATCACATGATCTTTTCTCAAACATCAGCATGGGGAACCAATGATGAAATTGCATTTCTTTGAATTAGAGTGTAGATTATTATGGGAGAAGAAAGATATTAAAGGAGCAGCATTCATGTTTATGTTTGAAGAAATATGACAGGCTTCACAGCCTCCATGGCAGTTAAAGCGGGGGTTGTAAGAGAACATGGAGCCATCAGACCTCATTGCCTTAGATGAGTTCCAGTGAGTGTAGGGAAAATGCTTTGGTTTTTACAACCCTGGGTATATAAATCCTGGATGTAGAATCAGTTTGGTTTGTATTTCTTTTCCTTTTTTCTTTTGTGAGGTGAGACAGGGTCTCACTCTGTTGCCCATGCTGGAGTGCATTGGTGCAATCACAGCTCACTGCAGCCTCGACCTCCTGGGCTCAAGTGATCCTCCTACCTCAGCCTCCTGAGTAGCTGGGACTACAGGCATGCATCACCATGCCTGGCTAATATCTTCAAATTTTTAGTAGGGATGGGGTCTTGCCATATTGCCCAGGCTTGTCTCGAACTCCTTGGGTCAAGCACCCCTCACACCTTACCCTCCCAAAGTGCTGAGTTTATGGGCGTGAGCCACTATATCCAGCCTGGCTTGTATTTCTTGTGGGGCTGGGGGAATATAGCATCACTGCAGGTCTTCTCACACATAATTGGGCAATCAATAAATGACTGTTGGAATAAACAGTCTGGTCTCTGTAGTAAGACTCTGGTCTTACTCAGAGAGTACGCCCTTCTTCCCCGACAGCCTTTCCCCGCCACCTTCCCCACCGCCACACACACACACATCTGGGTTTCTATATAGGTTTTGTATGGTAAAAGCCAAGGATTTGGAAATTTTTGGTGTCGCAGATAAAAATAAATAATTGTAACATAAGTCTGGGAAAGAGAATGAATTATTGTTTGCTTGGGCTCCTTTACTGGCTCTGACTCCAGGCCTTGCCTGACCCTGAACACCCACCGTATCTTCACTCGTTCCAGATGGCAGATCCTGTCTTGTTGGTAGCCCCCAGAACTTGCTGGGGTGTGACCTTCCATCCTTGTCATCCCACAGTCCTCATGATCCATATATTGGACTGACAGAAGTTTGTCCATAGACAAATGAAGTGATCGAATTAAGGGACTTCATTGGGGCTAGTTGTGAATTCAGATTGTGACTTTTAGGGGGTGTCAGAATTGACACATTGCAGAGTGTTCAGAGCAATGCCAGTTGGATTTTTAATGTGATATGCAGATTGGATAGTATTATTGCTGTGTGCATTATTGTAATTTCTATTCTTCTTCATGGCCATCTGCTTGGTTATATATATTTTAATTCTGATGTCAAGTATGAGATGTAGACATAGAATTTTTATTGTTCTGCCATTTCCCCTGCCTTCTTTTATCTGCACATTTCTTGAAGCAGCCAGGAGCCATGGTTTCTAAATGCGTGTTGTTGAGAGCCCTGGCAAGAGTGGAGACCTTATCTTTGGATTCCTCATAGATTCTAGATGAATGAATGAGTTGCTGGAAACAATAACAGACATTATTTACTGGGAGTTAACGATGAGCCAGTCATTTGCTAAAGCTTTTTGTACAGTATCTCATTTAATCTTCCCCATAACTTTCTTAGGTTAGCATGATTGTTCTCATTTTGTAGATGAGGGAGCTGTGACTCGGAGAAGTCAAGTAAACTGCCTGAGGCCACACAGCTACTCAGGACCCTTGCTAATATTTGGCCTTAAGACTTTCTGACTCCAAAGCCTGAGATGTTTCTTATTAGCTCTTTCAGCATAGTCATTATTATGACATTTCTGTGACTTCCACACCATGTCGTATCAGTGATGTGACGTTTTGGTTTAAAATTCTCCAAGATCTCTTCATTAGGTGAAATTTTTATATTTGGACTTTTAAAAATTGTGATTTCTGGTAAATAGCCTTTTAGCATATTTAATTTATTTATTTTTCACTCCATTTGATTTTCATCATTCCTGAATGTTTTTAATCCTTTTAATTAAGTTATGCAGTAAACTTTTCATTCGGAGGTCAATGATTTTAGCCAGTTTATTATTTTAGCAGCACTGCCATTTTGTTGGCGGTACCCATCTTAATTGGTATTGAATAAATGTCCTCATGTTTTCTGAGCTTACTGATTTTTAAATTCGAATTCTGTATAGGATCCTATCTCAAGTATCTAATGTTTTCAGTTATTGCTATAGTGCTGATCAGAACATTGCTATTGAAGCTATTATAAAACCAATGAAAGAATAAATTACTCATGTTTCAAAACATTTTAAAAGTAGATCTGATCATAGAAAGTACCCAGTTGTATTAGAAATTTGCTTTTCTGTGTAATGATACTTTGTTAGGAACTGGTTGAACACTTTAATCCATAGTGCATTGGAGTGTTGGCTGCAAATCCGAATCCTAAATTCTTCAGGAGTTTTTTGTTATTGTTGTTGACAGAGTCTCGCTCTGTTGCCCAGGCTGGAGTGCAATGGCATGATCTTGGCTCACTGCAACCTCCACTTCCTGGGTTCAAGCGATTCTTGTGCCTCAGCCTCCTAAGTAGCTGGGATTACAGGTGTCTGCAACCACGCCCGGCCAATTTTTGTATTTTTAGTAGAGATGAGGTTTCACCATGTTGGCCAGGCTGGTCTTGAACTCCTGACCTCAAGTGATCTGCCCACCATGGGCTCCCAAAGTGCTGGGATTACAGGCTTTGAGCCACCGTGCCCAACCCAGGAGTTCATTTTTATTGCTGAAGATGCTTCCCATCTCATGATTTCATTGTCTTTCTCTTGAGACTCCTCAGCAACCCACAGCACCCATTTATCTCACAACTGTTAGGGCGCTGCTTCTGGGTGCTCCAAAGCATCAAAGCAGCATGAGTTGTAGTTTCTGACTTTGCTCAGCTTGTTGTTGGCAAGCAAAGTTCCATAGGAGAAAAGCTAGCGCAGTTACAGTCCTGATGGGTACTGTCGACAAGAGAACACGAGATGTGCTCCCTGCTATGGCTGGGCTCACTGGGGGTTTCTGTGTGTGTGTTCCTGCTTGCATGCATGAAGGGTCTTTACTCTGCAGTGTGCTGGCACCAAAGAGGTTTGAAAGTAACTCAATGAAACACACTTAAAGGATATTTATGAGTATAATCGGAAAGAAACCAAGGCCTTTTGGAGGAGGAAGTGCCTTGCTGGAGGAAGCAGGCATCAGCCGATGGCAGGAGAGATGGATATTCTAGGTTTGCCTAGTATATCCTAGCTAGGAATGTGATAGATGTGTTAATTGACCATTTATGGACCAGTGACTCTATGGAAAGTCCAGAAGAGAAAAGGGGAGGTGAAACGGGTGGCGGAGGACCTGAATAACATGCTAAGAAGGTTGGGCTCCATTATGAGGTGTGGAGATCTGCAAGGTGCTGGGCAGGAGAGTGATTTGCTGCTAATGAATCTGGCAGCAAATAGATGGAACTGGGAGAGATTTGAAGTATGGAGCCGTGTTAGGACATATTTGCTGTAGTGAAAGTGCATTATAATGAAACAGTTAATCAAGAAAATGGAAAGGAAGGGAGAGGGGGCCATGAAGGAGGCATGTACTGAAGAGTGATCATAAATGAGTGGAAAAGGTGGTGGTGGCTCGAATCTCCCTTAGAGGAATTTATGATTGGAAAACCAGTGGGAAGTAGGAAGGAGCACTTATGCACTTAGACATCATGTCCAGATGCTCTGTTCACTAGCCACAGGACTGTGTTTTTTAAATTTTAATAATTTATTTTTTCTTTTTACTGAGACTGTGCATTTATTTGATGTGGTTTGCAGCTGTAGGGATGGGGGTACCTAATGGTGACTGTGGCCACTTCCTTTCCCACCTCGCCCCCCTTGGCAGTGCCATGGAGAGAGATGGAAGTCTAATGTCAGTGATGCCTTTGAGATTCTAGACCTGAGTAACAGGGACTGTTCCTGGCTGTGGTCAGAGATTGAGAGGGCAGGGGGCTTGCTGATCCCATTGTCTCTGCAACCCCACCGTTGTAAATGTTTAAATGAACAAAGGATTGAGTGAGTGAGTGAGTTCAGGATTAGGATTAAAGAGTTTGGCTATTATTTAAAGGGAAATGACTTTCATACTGATGGACAAACAGTGATAGTAAAGTAAAAACCAAGTGGTGACCAAAGCTTTCTAAAATTATGTTCCGTTACATTATGGAAACATGGATTTTTGAAACTAAATGTTTATGATTCATGGATAAATAACCCACATTTTATAGATTATGTATGATGAACTGTTACCCAGTTTGAACATTTATTTTTCAAAATGGCCGAGGCATTGATCAATTGCACACACATTTCCAAATTTATTCTGGGGTGCACAGAGAGAGAAAGAGGCCAGAGAAAATCTTTGCACAAAACAGTTAGTATTGAGAGTTGGAACTGCTTTTAGATTTTAGCTTTACCATTAGTCTTGATATTGAAGGATATCAAAAATATCCCTGTAAAACTTTCTGGCTGTTTTTAGGCAGTCCATATGATACTTTTAGGAAAGTAACTTTTGCAGTTTAAATAGCTTGGCGTTATAGTCTAGTCCCCTGAGAACGAGTGGAATGTGAGGGAAACAGTGAGGGTTTTGGAACAAGTTAAACTTAGGTTTCAATTTGTCTCCACCACTTAATACTGTGTGTCCTCGGACAAGTTACTTAAACTCTCATTTTCTTTTTTTTAGAATGGGTGATGTTTTTCTCTCACAAAAGATTATGGTGAGATTGGTGATAAGGCATGGAGCCAGTAGACCTAGGACAATCCTTGGCACTTCCAGGCATCCAGGAAATAACCACAAGCGCTATCTTCAGGATACTCTGCATTTTCACTTCCCTTTCTATGAAGTGATATTGATCAATGTTGAAAATGACAGCTGTTATTCTTACATTTGGGAGTGGGATGGGAATTGCAAGTAAAAAAGCGTTCTGGAAATCATATCCCCAAAATGTGTTAGTTTGCCCCACCCGCCTGGGGAAAAGGCCTCTCCTAAAACTTCACATGGGAGAACTTTGAAAGGGCATCACATAGTAGTGGCACATTAACCGATTTTGTTTCACTTGATGTAAGAAGCGTCTAGAAGTCTCCAGCCTTCTTTGGTTCGTGCTGTGTTTGGTCTGAGAACGCCCATTAGTATTGCCTGAGTTATGAGCCAGAACGCGCTGTTCTCTGAACCTTGCTGGCGAAGAGGAGTTGTGTGAAGGAATCTGGCCACAGAATGAGTCTTGTAAAGGGTACTCTTCCTTTATAAAATTAGAATTGGAAATATGGAGGTGCAGACTTTTTTTTTTTTTTTTTGTAATAAACTGTAAAAGAAAAAGAATTAGTCCCACAAAGGATAAGTTGATGGTTACAGCAGTAAGAATTGCTGCTCACAACATCTAGCTCAGAGCAAGCCTTCTCCACTCAGAAATAATTATTTTCAAGCCGAGCAGCATCTGCAGAGATGGCTCGGCAACAGCTGCGTCAGCTTTAGCATGTGTGAAAACTGCTCGAGAATAAACCCTGAAAGTAGGTTTTGGAAATTTAAAAAGGAATTCAAGGATGTTTTGATGTGGAGGGGTTATTAGCAACAGTTTACAAAAATACAGAACAGCGAAGTTGGGAGTTCATTTCGTTTCTCCAGCGTCCTCCTATTTATCTTGCTGATAGATTTGTCTGCTCGGTTACCATAGAGCTGCTCATTGGTATTCCTCAGCGTGCGGTGCTGCTGCGAATCCCCTCATCATTACACTGATCTGGAGGATCTTTACTTTTCAGGCCTTGCTCATGTTCAGGGACCCTTTTTCCTTGTACGTGGCAGCTCTCATTTTGTACAAAAACAACAGTGATTGTCCTGCACCATAAAGGTGACCAAGCAGCCACCTTCACACGGCTGCAATTGCTAATCTGTTGCCTTCCCAAGAAGACAGCACTAGCTGCTGTCCCCACCCCCAGGGACTGGAAACATCATTTTTTTTATGATGTCTGCCCTGCATGCCGGCTCTGTCAGCGCTGGGCTCCTGTTCTCAGGGACTGGGGGGTGCTGTACATTTCCCAGAGGGGAATAACCATTTCTTTTCAAGATCATTTTCCCTTGGCATTTTTCCCTGTCCTGACTTTCAGACTTTGCTTCAAAGGTGAGGCGGTCCCCATGCCCTCCGTGTTTTCTCCAACCCAATGTGGGTGTCTGTGGTTGGCTTCCGGGAGAGGTGTTTGTAAGCATTTTTAATTACTTTTATAAGTTAACTACTGTTGACCCTTGAGCAGCAAGGGTTTGAACTGCATGGGTTCACTTATAAGTGGATTTTCTTCCCTCTCTGCCACTCCTGAGACAGCAAGACCAACCCCTCCTCTTCCTCCTCCTCCTCAGTCCACTCAACGTGAAGACAAGGAGGATGAAGACCTTTATGATGATCCACTTCCACTTCATGAATAGTAAATGTATTTTCTCTTCCTTATGATTGCCTTAATAACATTTTTTCTAGCTTACTTTATTGTGAGAACACAGTATATAATACATAGAGCATACTAAATATGTGTTAATCGACTGTTTATGTTATCAGTAAAGCTTCCAGTGAGCAGCAGGCTATACATGATTAAGTTTTGGGGGGTCAAATGTTATATGCAGATTTTTGAGTGCACAGGGGGTCAATGCCCTTAATCCCTGCATTCTTCAAGGGTCAACTGTATAACTGTTGGCTTTTTAGATTATGGCCAGTGAAAGGAATTATCTTTGAGTCTGGATTTTGAATGCAAAAAGACGTTGAATTAGTTACCTTTGAATCGTATCCATTAATTAATGCAGTGATATTTGAGGCTTGAATTAATGTATATTATAGATGCAATTACTCTTTTTGGATCTCATAGATTAAATTCATTGAAAGATCCCCCTGGAGTTGGCTTCGCTGTACTTTGCCTCTAGCTTCTCTTATATGGAATCAGCTTCAAGTTCAAATATATTTTGTCTGATAAATTGACTACACATGGAGAGACTAAAGAGAGCAATTAAGTATGACATAAAATAAATGACTCAGTGACAAGGTATATTCCTTTCAGGTCAGCGTAATTCAAAGTGTGAGAAAACATGATTTAGCTGGCTGAACTGAAAGACAGTTTAAATTACTGGATGGGAAGAATCGCTTTGCATTCTGAGGTTCAGTAATTGGAGTTATGTAACATTTTATTTTGTTTGCTGTGAGATGATTCTGTTGTGAGATGGTTGCAGTTGTTTATGTGGCTGTGATTTAATTTGACATTGTGAGGGGCTGGTCTAACCTTTATGCGTAATGTGAAGTGCCATTGGGTGAGATGCCCATGGGTGGCTAAAGCCTGTTAAGCCATGATAAACCAGTGTATTATATTCTTTAGAGAGTTAATTAGGGTGGCAGTGCCCCAGATCAGGGAGTAGGTGCCTCTGTAATTGTTGAAGTGTTTTCCTTCCATTCTTCACCTCTCCCTTTTTGAATCGTATGCCCACATCTTTGCCATGTGACTTTGTAGGATCTTCTATTAGAGACGGTAGTGTTGCCCCATTGAGGTCAGCCATGGTCATGTGACTCATGCCAGCCAATGGGCTTTGAACAGATATGATACTAGTAGAGGTCTTAGATGGGCTTCTATGGCATCCCTGCAACCCATTGTGAGAACATGTTCTGTATAGCTACTGTCTAGCAGGGTGTGGAGACGTGGAGCAGAAATAAAGCCACCCTAAACCTAAAACTAAGTAGACTATGACCCATGAGCAAGAGGCATGAATGCCTATTATTGTAGGCCACTGACTTTTGGACTAGTTTGCTATGCAGCATAATTGTGGAAATAGCTAATATGTGTACATGTGTTAAGAATTCCCTGCCCTTGTAAGATATTCATTTGGCTTAATAAGCTCCTTTTACATTTAGATCCTTGTTCTCACCTTGCCAGTAAATCAACGTCGTTCACAGTTTAGTGGTATCTTTTGCCTGCAATGTGGTAATGTCCTTTGCTAGCAAAACTTTCGTGACCAGAGTTTGCATGAGTATATCCTCTTAAATATTAATAAAATTAGACACCGCTATTTAATCTTTTTTATTTGGGATTTTACATGTTTTAAAATTTCACGTAGATGTGATTGTTTTAAAAGACTTTGAAAATTCCCTAAAAGACTTTGTAGTTGCAGGCCGGGCGCGGTGGCTCACACCTGTAATCCCAGCACTTTGGGAGGCTGAGGCGGGCAAATCATGAGGTCAGGATATCGAGACCATCCTGGCTAACATGGTGAAACCTCGTCTCTACTAAGAAGATACAAAAACAAAATAAGCCGGGAATGATGGCAGGTGCCTGTAATCCCAACTACTCAGAAGGCTGAGGCGGGAGAATGGTATGAACCTGGGAGGTGGAGCTTGAAGTGAGCTGAGATCACGCCACTGTGCTCCAGCTTGGGTGACAGAGCGAGACTCCGTCTCAAAAAAAAAAAAAAAAAAAAAATGTAGTTGCAAATGACTGATTTCATTGTGGTTGGTCTATGGAGACAGTAAATTTTAGTAGAGGATAGTAGGTAGCTCAGGGAAGGAAGGCAGCTCAAGGCGAGGGTAGGAGAGTTAGGTCTGAAGGCTGAGCAGTCAGGGACAGAGCTCTCGAAGTGCATAGTGACTGTCAGCAAGGACCCTGTTAAATCTGCTGTTAAGAGGTCACAGCTCCTATTGCTCTCATGGGCTTCTGAGTCCTAGAATCTCTGCCACTGGGGCCTGTGGCACTCATGAGCTCAGGAGCCTCTGTCGTCACTCAGAATAAGAATTCTGAATGGTGCCTGCTTCTCCATGTTCTCCTTGGAATTAAAGACTCTTATGGGTCCATCTAATTCATGCTGCCTAGGTCACATGCCTGTGTCTGAACTGCAAGGGAGGTTGAGAAAGTATCTATACCTTCTACTTGGTGGGAAACAAGACTTAAAATGTGGAAAATTGATGAAACTTAGGAAAGGCATTCAAAAGATGCTAGATAGTCATAGAGCATAAAAAACATTCATATAAATCTGTAATATCTATTTTAAACCAACATTTAATTAACTACTAATTAGTATAGTAATTTTTAAAAAATGAAAATGTAATTTATTTCATTACTTTTAAAAACATAAGGTTAGCATTCCTACCAAAAAGATACCTGCCCACATGTTTATCACAGCACCATTCACAATGGCAAAGACATGGAATCAGCCTAGGTTCCTATCAGTGGTGGATTGCATAAAGAAATGTGGTACACATACACCATGGAATAGTATGCAGCCATAAAAAAGAATACAGTCTTGTACTTTGTAGCAACATGGATGCAGCTGGTGGTCATTATTCTAAGCAAATTAATGTGGGAACAGAAAACCAAACTCTGCATGTTCTCATTTGTAAGTGGGAGCTAAATGCTGAGTACATATGGACACAGAGATGGGAACGATAAACACGGGGGATTCCAAAAAGGGGAGGGGAGGGAGGGAGCAAGGGTTGAGACAGTATTGGGTACTATGTTCACTACCTGGGCAATGAGATCATTAAAAGCCCAAACCTCAGCATCATGAAACATACCCATGTAACAAACCTGCACCTGCACCCCCTGAATATAAAAATTTAAAAAAAATTAAATTAAAACAAAACCAAAAAAGAAAATATGAGCATTTATATAAACAAATGAAAAAACTCAATAGAATCTCTGGTCTTATAGGCATATATTTGTCAGCTGGGCACTTTCTTTAAAATAACCCCAAAAAGCAAATATCAAGTAAAATTTTCTATTTTCCATGAAAATCTAATTGATTTAAATTTTATTCAAAATTTATGATAATAAATGTGACTAAATTGATTGTCAGTTTCACAATATGACAGTGTTTATAACACTGTCATAAAAATTTTCAAACTTTAGAACCACCTATTTATAGATAATTCTTCAACATTTTTTTTGTCATCAAGCTAATAGCATTTTTTTTGAAGGCTTGACAGTTATAAATCTACTGCAAAAAATCTCCTACATACCATTCCTCATTAAGTCAGAGAGCCAATTCCCCATTTAGGAAATACGAATGAAGTCTAGAACATTTCATTTGCTGCAGAGAAAATTGTTAAATGAACCAATGTGGAAATATCTCATACTTCTCTATAGGTTTTGTTTATTAAATTATAGCTCCTGTGTCCCTGTAGAGAAAAGCTGTCAAATGTCAGTGTGTGTTAGGGATGCTAATTGGTTGTATAGGGTAGAGCTTGATTGATGGGCAGCATGCAAAATAGAGTGCCCAGGTTTGTGGACTGAGTAGCGGGGCAAGGGAAGGAGAAAAGCAGGATGTGGAGAGGATTTTGCAGTCAGATTGGTAGTCAGAAAATCAGAGCAGGGATGAATGATCTGAAACCAAGGGATTATCTGCTGGATGTAGTAAATAGTGGCAAGCATTCTTTCTGGCTGAAGATTAGTGACTGAGTCACACTGTGTGAGACAGAAAGAAAATTGTCATTTTGTTAGGCTGGCTAAGCTGGATTTAGTGAGTAATTTTAACTTGCATAAATTGTCTGCATAGTGTTGGTACTCTGAGATATCTTTGGCCTGAAGGTAAGTGTCTTAGTTTGGGTTGTTACAACAAGATATCATAGACTGTGTGGCTTAAACAACAAACATTTATTTCTCAGTGTTTTGAAGGCTGAGAAGTCCAAGATCAAGGTGCCAGCAGATCTCGTGTCTGGTGAGGGTCCTCTTGCTGGTTTGCAGATGGCTGTCTTCTCTCTGTATTCTCGCATGGTAGAGATAGAGAGAACTAGCGCTGTGGTTTTATAAGGACACTAATCCTAATCACGAGGTCCCTGTCCTCATGATCTAATTACCTCCCAAAGTCTATCACTTCCAAATATCATTACACTGGAGATTAGGCTTCAACATATGAATTTGGGGAGGACACAAACATAGCCATAAGTGTTGTTGCATTCCAAAGCAGGGGTTTTTAAACTTTTTGTATGCCTTGGACCCTTTTGGCAGTTGTATAAAGTTTACTGGCTGCCATGTAGAAAAAAAGTCTTTAATTCCATTAAATACAGTAGATCACATGGAAATGAAGTATATTAAATATAGTTATCAAAATATTAATAAAGAATTCATAATAGAATAATATGGCTTCATTAAGATGCCAAATAACATAACTTTAATTTAATGACAAGTATAAATAATACTTCAAGATATCTCTTAGTAACTCTAATGTGACAGGAAAATATTTCTGATTTTTATCAATGTTAACATCACAGGTTCTGCTCATATTTCAGCAGTAATTGGTAGAAATGCTAAATTTCAGTTAGAGGTGAGTAAAATAAAGATGTTCTTTTCCCCATTTGAATTTACTGACTCCCTGAATTTTATCCACAGTCCACCCCCCAACCTCTGCAGACGTCAGGGTAAAGACCCCTGCTCCAAAAGATTTACTCCTGTAAAAGTTCATTGAGCAATGTGACCCTCCAAGCAACAAGAATTCCTCAGATATAATGGTCATAAATCAAATGTCAGTATAAGTGGGGTTCTGTTGCTGGGCCTTCTGCTTTGTTCTGTTGATCAATTTATCTAGTCCCATGCTAGTACTTCATGAAGTTTTTATAATATTTTTCTTCTCCAGAAAGGCTATACTCCCCTCCTCCCTGTCTTCTCATACTTCATACATTTATGGTTTCTTTTGGTTGTTTATTCATCCATATAAATTATCACATTCTAAAAAAAGCATTTTTTGAAATTTTGGTTGGAGTTACATTGAAGCTATCTATTGATTTGAAGACTACACCATATTTTTGAGGTTTCCAGTCCATGAGGATGGTATATCATCTCTTTTATTTTGGTTTTCATATATTGCTAATGAAGGCTAAGACATGTTTTGAATGATCATCTTTGGAAATCCTTTCCTCCAAAAACAAATCCCCCCTTCCCCAAAGTAAAGTTGGATTAAATGTTTTTAAACTCGGTAAGCTGGGGGGAAATGGTGATTTTAAGATTTTGGCTGCCTTGAGAGAGAAGGACTTATTATGCACACGTCTCGTAAGATCAGAAATCTAGTATTCATTTGTACTAAAAGCATCACTTTAGAAAATTGACCACTTATTTAAATAAGTGACAAATCAGATTCTGGCAGCAAAAATTCTTAAAGTAATCACGGTTTTGACATTTACTGTAAACTGATAATATTTAGTTATGAAAATATGAGCAGTGTAAATTTCAATGGACTAATTATTCATTCAGCAAATATGTATTGCGTACCTAATGTGTGCCATGCACTTCTCTATGGACTGAGATGCAGTCAAGTGAAGGAAATCGTTCAAGAAGGGTGGTTTCAACTCTGCTAAAATGCTCCCAAGAAGTTGATGGCAGAATTGCCCACTGGATTTAGCAATGTGGAGTTCACTGGTGGCTTTGCCAAGTGTGGTTTCCATGGTGTGGTGGGACAAACATCTGCTTGGAGTGTGCTCATGACCAAGTGAGAGAAGAGAAGAGAAGTCAAAGCTGTGAATCTAGATAACTATTTGAGGAGTTTTTGCTATAGAGTAGTGGAAAAACAGGGATCTAGGTGACATAGTATGTGTGTATGCTAATGGCAATGACCCAATAGACAGAGACAATTTGATGATGGAAAGGAGAGAGGTTAATTTTGGGGACAAAGTCCTTGGCTAGGCAAGGGGAGATAGGACTTACTGCACAATGGATGGCAGGATTGGCCTTAGCTAGGAGCCAGGACAGTTCATCTGTTGAAACAGAGACAAGGGAGAGCGTTGGCCAGGTTTTTTTTGGTGGGAAAATGCTAAAGCTTTCTTCTAAGTAGTCCCATTTTTACAGTAAAATAAAAATTATTATCAATTGAAAATGAGTGAAGGCACAGCTGTGGAATGCTGAGGAGGCAGAGTAGTGTGGACAGGGTTTTATTCTGAGGAGTAGGGAAGTCATGGACTCAGGACAAGTCATGGGGTTGCCAGACATGGCTAAGGCCTGAGTTGAAATGATCATAAGCTGGAGCCAGAGAGCCTGGCTATGTGTTTTTCTCTACCACACTGGGCCTTTTGGATACAATGCAGAGTAGGAAGAGATTGGATTTTACCAGAATTGGGGTTTTGCTAGAAGTGTCCCACAGAGAGCAGAAGGGAAGAGTATTTGAGGATAATTGATTTTGACTGGTGTTACATTGAAGCCATGTATCAATTTGAGGAAGACTTGACATATTTATCAAGTTTTCCAGTCCTTGAAGATGGTATATCATCTCATAATGCTGGACCATGGAATGTAAGTTTCGTGTGAAGGAAATGAAGCTGTGGAGACTGGTGGGCAATACCAGTAGGTGGAGTCAGTGGAAGTCCTAGTGATGTCAGAGGATTGTTGAAGTATTAAAAGGAGTGAGTGGAAAAATAAAGGGTGCTGGTACAGAAGGAGCCCTGGACAATCTCCTTCCATTTATTCCTGAGCACTTGTTCATCGCAGTTCTTCCTCACCATGCAGAAGTTAGTCTCGGTCTTATGCTCTAAAGAAAATGCCCCACATTGCTATAATCCCTTCAGTCTCAGATGGATCCTAGTATAGACTGAGATGCTTGAAATAGACTTGGGAGGCAGCACAGCTATTGGCACCGTGCTCCAGGCTGTGGCTGTGGCTGTGGGAGGCAGAGCTGAGTGGAGGATATAGTGTTTGGGAGAGGTGGTTAAGGATTGAGGAGTGAGGAGGTGGAGTGCATTGCATACGTGACGTTGAGGTCACTGAGAAAGCACAAAGAGAGGTGAAGTAGTGAGGAGGATTAAATGAAGAGATGTGGCTGGAGTAATGGGTGTGTCATCCAGCAGCATGTGCATCAAAAGAGCAGGGAGGAGAGATGAACAAAGGCCTGGAAGCAGCAATGGGCAGGCATGGGGTTATTCACCTCAACTTGTTATCATTTGAGGGATTCAAGGGAAACCTTGTTCTTAGGAAATATCCACTTAGGGTTTGGTTAGAACGAATGATATATGTGAATGTCTTAGGAAAAAAAAAAAGAAGCAATGATCTTGTTTATAGGTTTACCCATAATGGTCCTACGGATAGTATATATGCAATTATAGCAACATGATATAATAGCTTAGAAAAAGTACATTAATGGCCGGGCGCGGTGGCTCAAGCCTGTAATCCCAGCACTTTGGGAGGCCGAGACGGGCGGATCACGAAGTCAGGAGATCGAGACCATCCTGGCTAACATGGTGAAACCCCGTCTCTACTAA
>NW_016804580.1:5236623-5257188 GCF_001698545.2 Rhinopithecus bieti | reverse complement strand
AAAAAAAAAAAAAAAAAAAAAAGAAAAAGTACATTAATATCTTTATCCATTTAATCCACATTTCATCTAGCAAATACCTGAGAAATGTAATATCAGAAATGAATTTCTAAATTCGAATAATGATGCTTTATGATTGCTAAAATAGGACTCCAAAGATAGTAAGTCGATAACATTTTTTTGGTGGTTGTTAGGGGTCCTGTGCTAACAATTTCCCATAGTTGAATGAAATAAAGAGAAGAAAAGAAGTTCCTGTGAATATAAAGCAGATGCTTGGATTTATTATTCTGATTCTATTTGGAGAGAGTGTGTTTTTATATTGTCCGTCTCATTTATTTCATTTTACATTTTCAAGTTTTATTTAGGACTATCATAGAAATTCATACTCAAGAAAAAACAAGGTTCTCTCATTTGTTTAAACATATGAAATGAAATGACTTGTTCATTATGATTTAATTGATGCTAGTTTATTTTAAGAACCTATAAATTGTATGTTTGTGCATCAGTGTTTTGATATATTAAGATACTAGAGAAACATAGAACTTATTTTTGAAAGGGATTTTAGGTATCATTTGTTTAAATCTTCCTTAGCCATTATTTAGGAACATTTAAGGCATTGGAAGGCTGGCAAACCTTGAGTAATAATTAGCTGAGCTGATTGTAACACTAATAGGCATTAAGTTGCTCCGTTAGGATCTAACCCAAATGTACTTTGGGAATTTTGAAGGGAAGCAAACAGTTGCTGAATTATTTTCGGCTTAATTATTTTGCTTAGGTCAATGAGATATGTCACATTTCCATTACTGTTAACCCTATTTTAAAATCTGTGTTTGTTTTGGAGTAGGCTAATCTAGTTATTGCAACAGCGGAACCAGCCTTTGAACTGTTGCGTTGCTTTGCATGAATTATATATATGGTATGGTATTTCGTGGTTATATTGTACTCATTTGGATAAAGCACCTATACGCAACTGCATATGTATTAGAACTTGGCAGGAGGACAATGAATTATGATGTATCACTACCTCTGATGTATTTTCCATTTAGCACTTGGCCTGCTTTTATGTAGTTGCAGTTCATTCCTGCCTTGTAGAGCAGGGTCCATTCTCCATGCTTGTAATGCCACTAGGTCCAGAATATATCAAATCCTTTTAACCTGAAGGGATGTGTTTTAAACTTTTAATTCTTACACAAATAATTTTATAACAACAATAACGAAAATAAAAATCTGAACTCACCCGTAGGCCCATTCTCTAAGAATCTAATGCATCAACATTTTTATTTTCCTACCAATCCTTTTATGTGTAGATGCACACTGTTTTTTTTTAAACATAATTTTACTTATAGCTTTCAGTTACCTTTTTAGTGAGAGCTACTCTCCATCCTGAATATTGTATGTTCAGTATAGCTGAGTACTAGTAGATTGTGGGAAATACTTGGGAAGTGGTAGTTTTATTTATTATTTATTTATTTATTTATTTCAACTAAAACAGTAGAGTGTTTTCACTACTAACAGATGTCTCTGACTGCCCAAAATGAGTAGCAGGATTCAAGGAGAAATGTGGCTGGTTAGTCTGATACTTAATTAGCAGCTTAGATTGAGATTTCATGGTAATACAGTTGATCCATGTTCTGGTATTTTATACGGAGATAATCTTATTAGAATGTTAGACACCCTGAATAAAAAATATTTTTCAAACAAAATTTTTTGTGAGTGGGTAACGGAGGTCTCCTTGACCACCTAGCCTGTGAGGATAGAGTTGCTGCAATCCATTTCAGATTGAAGGGCATGGGGATAGAGTTGCTGTGATCTGTTTGAGATTGAAGGGCATTACAGATGTGAGGCATTTTCTTCAGCATAGCAGTCACCAACTTTTTTGGCACCAGGGACCAATTCTGTGGAAGACAGTTTTTCCATGAACGGGGCACAGGATTGTTTCAAGATGATTCAAGTGTGTTATGTTTATTGTACACTTTGTTTCTATTATCATTACATTGTAATATATAATGAAATAATTACACAACTCACCATCATGTAGAATCAGTGAGAGCCCCGAGCTTGTTTTCCTGCAACTAGGCAGCCCCATCTGGGGGTGATAGGAGACAGTGATAGATCATTAGGCATTAGACTCTCATAAGGAGCAAGCAACCTAGATCCTTCACACATGCAGTTCACAATAGGGTTCGTGCTCCTATGAGAATCTAATGCCACCGCTGATCTGAAGGGAGGCAGAGCTCAGGCGATAATGGGAGCGATGGGGAGCGGCTGTAAATACGGATGAAGCTTTGCTAGCTCACTTGCGGCTCACCTCCTTCTGTGCAGCCCAGCTCCTAACAGGCTGTGGACCAGTACCAGTCTGTGGTCTGGGGGTTGGGGACCTCTGCTTTATAGCATAAGACTAAGGCTGACTTCTGCTTGGTAAGGAAGAACTGCAGGGCCCAAGTGCACAGAGAATGAATGGGGGAAGATTTTTCAGGGCTCCTTCAGTACCTCAGAATAAAAAGAATCACTCTGCCTTGTAGAATGCCCCAATTCTTCAATTTTCTGGCTTAAAACAAGTTGAATTTCAACTAGGGGAGAGACATTTCATTGTCAAAACCTGATAAAACAAGGTACTCTTCTGTGTCAGATTGAAAATTTTCACCAATTTGCCTTCTCTCTAGAAATAATAGTTTTAGTTCAACATTTTATTTTGTCCTACATGAAAAACATAAATAACATTCCATTCCTCTAGATTATTTAGTTTTGTCCCTTGGACTCTGTCAAACAACCTGACAACTACATTGTTCCTATAGCTTGGAAACAAATAATTTTGTAATTAAGCTGAGATAACATCATGATAGTTTGTTTTAAAATGATGGTGGAAATCAATGCAGCATACACAAGTTTGATATTAGATTTTTACTATGTGTTTTGGTGTACCTGTTTTAATATAATCTTTACTTTTAGAAGTTTGAAGTGTTTTTTTTTTTTTTTTCCATGTACATTTTCTGTTGGGTTTTTGGATGTTTGCCTGAAAAACTTCATTATTAAAAAGTGCCTTTCCCTCCCTTGTAGGTTTTGATTAAAAAACTAATTATTGGGTGAACTGTTTAATGTTTTACCTTTTGAAAACTACATGGCTTTGCAAAATAGATAAATTAGGATAATTACTTTCTCTTTAAAAAAGTAATTGCTGTAAAAGAATTTTAAGTACCAGTTCCCTGAGGCATTTTAAATACGACTTGATTAAAGTGTAACTTATAGTCACCCAGGATTTCTTAGTGTCTGATGATTTTAGGCATTTTTCCTTATTGTGCATGTCATGTGTAGCATTTTCCTGGAGACTGTCATACCAGGGGTAAGTGTATATGTCTCATTAGTTTGTGTCTAATGGGCTGCTCAGTTGGCCTAGACAATATATTAATGAGGCCAAGTTTTGGGTTATGTCCCTGGACACACCAATTACTTTAATTTCTCTTTGCCTTGTACACAATTAGACCACACTAGTTATCACTGGATGCTTGTGAATTCCTATGGACAGATATTTTGGGTACAGCGATTTGCAATTTGATAACAACTAGTAGGTTTATTGCCAGATAAAATTGGAATACTTATGGAAAGAGAGGTTTTTCCATATTCAATGTTTTGGCTAGCCGAAGATTAATCAGAAAACTCCCTTTATTTCACTGATGATTTTTGAAAATGATTCCACCATAAATCAAAATTAAGCTATGATTGGAGTTTAGTGCACACTTTTGCACTGAAGTTTAGCACATAGTTTTGCAGCACACTGATTTTATGTGTATTTGGTGATTATTATAAATGGTCTCAAGATAATTGTTCTATCTTTCATGGTTAATTTTCCAGATAATTCTCTAGAATGAATCATAAAGTCTCGGCATTCTACACGACTTATGGAGATTATCTAATTTGGTTTTCTCACTTCCTAAGTGAAGAGACATGCTTCTCCAGATAGCTGCTAAGGTCTAACCATGGGATAGGCCCAACTCCAAGTTGGGAATCCGGGATTTTTCACCAGGTTGCTATATTTCCCACTTCAGTTCCCAAGGGTTAGGGTATCTGCCTTACCCTACCCACCCTAGAAGGTCAGCTTCCAGCCTTCACATTTTATTTTTTATTGAAATTAGATTGTAGATAAAATATTCTAGTGAATGTTCTGACGTCTTACTGTGATCAATTTAAATACTAAGTTTATTGTCAAGCTTCTCAAACCTATGTAAAACTTGGCATTCTTAAGATATGATTGCCCTGATATCAGAAATTATCTTTTGTCCATTTTAATGGACATTACTAAACAACACTATGGTTGAAAAATAAAATATTAAAGTGACTGGAAAAAAAAGATAGTGAGAAAATGTTTTTTGGGGAAGGCGATATCAGAACTTTTGAATACCTATGGTATGCTAAGTAATTAAAAGATATCCAGAAAGGTCTAAGTAGGATGCTTATCAGTTCTTGCTTTTAGGGTTTTTAGGAATTTTACATAATATAGGAAACATCTTTGCAACAGAAATATAGAATCAGTGAATATACACAGCTAAATCACAGTTATCTTGTTTTCAATCATTGTTGTGGAATTATTCTCTCCTTTGAAAACAATTGTTTACAAGAAATGGGGAAAAAAGCGGATCTCCCCCACCCTCCTATTTAATAAATCGCGGTGCTGGGAAACATTGGCTAGCCATAAGTGAAAAGCTAAACTGGATCCTTTCCTTACTCCTTATACGAAAATTAAATTCCAAGGACTGGATTAGAGGACTTAAATGTTAGTACCTTAAACCACAAAAACCTAGAAGAAAACCTAGGAATACCATTCAGGACTAGGCCATGCGGAGGATTCATGTCTAAAACACCAAAAGCAAAGTTGGCAACAAAGCCAAAATTGACAAATGGAATCTAATTAATCTAAGAGCTTCTTAGGCACAGCAAAAGAAACTACCATCAGAGTGAACAAGGCAACCTACAGAATGGGAGAAAATTTTTGGCAGTCTACTCATCGGACAAAGGGCTTAATATCTAGAACCTGGCAAAGAACTTCAAACAAATTTACAAGAAAACAACCCATCAAAAAATGGGCAAAGCATGTGAACATGATCACTTCTCAAATAACAAAAGAAGACATTTATAACAGCGAACAGACACATGAAAAAATGCTCATCATCACTTGCATCAGAGAAATGCAAATCAAAACCACGATGAGATGCCATCCTCACCCCAGTGTTTAGAATGGCAGTCATTAAACGTCAAGGAAACAACAGGTGCTGGAAGAGGCTGTGGAGAAATGGGAACACTTTTTACCTGTTGGTGGACTGTAAACTAGTTCAACATTGTGGAAAACAGTGTGGCAATTCTCAGGATCTAGAACTAGATATCCATTTGACCCAGCCATCCCATTACTGGTATATACCCAAAGGGATTATAAATCATGCCTGCTATAAAGACAACACGCACACATATGTTTATTGCGGCCTGATTCACAATAGCAAAGACTTGGAATCCAACCAAAATGTCCATACAGTGACAGACTTGGATTAAGAAAATGTGGCAATAATACACCATGGAATATATGCAGCCATAAAAAAGGATGAGTTCATGTCCTTTGTAGGGACATGGATGCAGTGGTAAACCATCAATTCTCTGGCAACTATCCAAGAACAGAAAACCAAACACCCGCATGTTCTCATCATAGGTGGAGAATTGAACAATGAGAATCACTTGGACACCGCGGAAGGGGAACATCACACGCTGGGGCCTATTGTGGGGAGCGGGGAGGGAGGGATAGCATTAGGAGATATACCTAATGTAAATGACGAGTTAATGGGTGCAGCACACCAACATGGCACATGTATGCTTATGTAACCAACCTGCACGTTGTGCACATGTACCCTAGAACTTAAAGTCTAATAATAAAAAAAAATAAAAAAAAAATTCATTTACCGAAGTGTAAAAAAAATTGTTTTAAATACCATTTTAGTGGTATTATAATGTGCTTATTAAATATGATTATCATCAGAAGCTCAAATAGTGATACCCCAGCAAATTCTAGGAAAAGAAAGTTCAGCGTTCTACAAATAAAAAGATAGGACACCCTTGCTGCAATTGAGACTATTTAACGTTTGTGTGAGCACTGGTGCCTGAAGTTAGACTTACATGCAGTAGTTTGGAGAGGGGGAGTCCCATCGGAGGATCTGTCAAAAAATATTTAAACAACATTTGACAATGTTTCCGAATTTTCTGTAACTACACGATGCATTCCTAGACCATATGCAAATGATTTTTGAGTACCCACTGTTCAGGATTTTCTGAACCACTTTTCTGTTGGGGTGGGTAATTGAACTTTGGTCACAAACAGCTGTGTTAAGTCTTAGCCTGGCAAATGAAAGATATGATACAGGAGGAAAGTAATCTTAGAAGAGTCTAAAACCCATTGAGATATGTTTTAATGCTAACAAAATGTAGATGAGTGTATCAGTTAGGAATTCTTTTTGTTGGAAATGCCAGAAATCTGAACTCCAGTTGTCATTAGCATTGTTGGTTCTGGTGCCTGAGGAGTCCAGGGGGGTGAAACTGGCATTAGGGCAAGGCTGCTAAGAGGGGCTCATAGGCTGTTTATTTCCATCTCTCAATTCATGTCTTCTGTGACAACTCCATTTTCAGGCAGGCTTACCTCATGGTTGCAAAGTGGCTGCCAGACCTTCAGCCTACATCCTTGTAGCTGTTAGTCCGGTGGAAGAGAGGCACCTATCACCGGTGTCACTGGGTCTCTCTGGCCCTGATTGGATATTGTGTCCATGGCTGAACAAGTCACTGAAATAGGGAAGTATGATACTCTGATTAGCCAATCCCAAGTCATGTTATCCAGCCTTGAGAGAGATAAGGAGTGCTGAGTTTTCAAAAGCAAGTCAGGTTGCTGTTACCCAAAGAAGGGATGTAGGATGCTGACTGCTCAAGGAATGACAAATGCTGACCACGGTATATATGAAATTTTTGTTTTCCACTTTATAAAGTGATTATTGTATAATTTTGTGTCTTTTTATGAGATGCGATAGAATTCTTCATAATACTGGGAAGGGGGAGAGACAAATAATTTTCCTGCGTTTGTGAAGCCAACATTAGAATGGTGTTTTTTTTTTTTTTTTTTCCTTTCTGGCCTGTATCAGTGTTTGAAGCCATTTCGGGTAGACTGTGCCTCCAGCAGGACGTAACCTCAAATCAATATGTCTATATTTTGAACTTTATGTGTTCTCTATCTTCAGGACACATGAAGTTTGACCAGGTACCTATGTTGTAAGACAGTGAATTAACCTGTGTGTTTAAGTGGAATTTTAGTGAGGTGGCTTTGAATAAATAATTCGTTGGGACTGGGCACAGTGGCTCATGCCTGTAATCACGGCACTTTGGGAGGCTGAGGTGGTAGGATCACTTGAGGCCAGGAGTTTGATATCTGCCTGGGCAACATAGTGAGGCCCCATCTCTATTTCTTAAAAAGGAATAAAAAATGTTGGATGAGACTGAGACTTTGATGGAATGTCTTAAGCACAGTTCTTACCAGCCTTGGAAAAATATTCTTGCCTGTTAGAAGGAAGAAGTAATAAACTTAAAATATGCTTTGTTTATAAGATGATTCAGAAAGGATTGATACTTATATAGAAAATCAGTCCCACTTTTGCTAACAAAAGCAGCCAAGAAGAGCTGGGAGCTAGGATAGTGATCAACCTGCTAAGTTTGTACCTGATGCAATTTCTAGAGCCTGGGGAGGGATTGGCAGATGTGGATCTTTGCCATCACATTGGTCTTGAGGTATAGAGGCTTCCCCTGTTCTAGGGGCCCTGGCTGATACTTTACCAAGTATAAGGACACTGGTTACTGGTAGTCACCTCCATGCTACTTACACTATTTGTACCATGCACACTATATGTACATGACCTTGACCAACAGATTGTATGTGCATTGCAGGTGTTTGTACATCTGCCTGTTTATTTTTCTTTTCTAGTTTTCTTTCAGTGTCTCTTCTTTCCCAAGCACCTAAATATTTTTGTTTTCTTTTCCTGGTTCTTTTGTTTCTGAACAAAAGACACTTTTTTTTGTTCTTTTTGTTCCAGAACAAAAAAACTTTTTTATGTTTCTGAACAAAAAGAAACTTTTCTTTGTGACCACCAGAGCTGGACAAAAGTATGGCTTAGCCCATTCACTGATGACATTTGAGTTTTATAGGCGATACCAACTCCAATACTCTACACTCCTGTATAGGCTACAAACACACAAATATTTGCTAGCAAGTTAAGCCATTTAAATTGAGTTCTTTGAATACAAGTCCTATGGAATTTCTATAGAAACTCATCTCATAGTGAATTTTATGGTGGTATTTTTTTTTTTTTTGAAATGAGACACTTTAAAAGAATATATTCACATCTTAAAATTTTAAACTGTGACCAGATGTAGTGGTTAACTTCTGTAATCTCAGTGATTTGGGAGGCTGAAGCAGAAGGCTTGGTTGAGGCAAGGAGTTCGAGACCAGCCCAGGTCTATACTAAAATTTTATTTAAAAATTAGATGAGCATGGTGACATGTGCTCGTAGTTCCAGCTACTCAGGAGGCTGAGGTAGGAGGAGTGCTTGAGCACAAGAATTAGAGGTTGCAGGGAGCCATGATTGCACCACTGTATTCCAGCCCGGGTGACAGAGTGAGACCCTGTCTCTACTAAACAAACACATAAATGAATAAATAAATATCTGTGTTATATTATGTTTGCCTAAAACATTGTGTATGTCTACATCATTATTTACCTTTATTCAGTCAATCAGAATAAAGAGAATCTATGGGATAAGCATTTCACAATGCAATTTTACTCTATATATTGAAAGATCTAAAATAATATGGCATGTTTTCTTGCAGTAATAATGTTAGATGCCTTCTGAGAATTATACGAGTAAAACATAAATACACGTAAGAAATAAAAATATTATAGACAAGGCTAATGACCACCTGGGCTCTCTCGACCACCTTTTGCCTCTTCTCTTTCCTACTCTCAAAGGATCATTCCTACATTTGGCATTTTGTTGTACCTTTTTCCAGGTTTTTCTTTTGTTTGCATTTATATGCCTAAATAAATACTCATAAAAATACAATCTTATATGTGTATTATTATTATTATTGTTGTTGTAGAGACAAGGTCTTGCTGTGTTGCCCAGGCTGGTCTGGGCAACACACCTTTCCAGACTTTTTTATTGATTTATTTTTTATTTTATTTTTTTGAGTTAGGGTCTTGCTCTGGCTGCCAGGCTGGAGTTCAGTGGCACAATCACGGCTCACTGCAGCCTCAAACTCCTAGGTACAGGCAATCCACCTCAGCCTCCTGAGTAGCTGGGACCACAGGCATGCACCACCATGCCTGGCTAATTTTTTTTTTTTTGATTTTTAGTAGAGAGCAGGTCTTGCTATGTTGCCCAGGCTGGTCTCGAACTCCTGGCCTCAACCAGTCCTCTCACCTTGGCCTCTCAAAGCACTGGAATTACAGATGTGAGCCACTGCACCCAGCTCTTTCTAAACTTTTGATTTCATCAAATATCTCGTTATTTTTTCGGTTACCTTTTCTTGTTAGTTTTACTGAGAAATGTCATAAATAGGGTAGACTCACAAGTGGCCTTTTATATTACTTGAATAAGCTGTCTATTCTTTGGGATATTATTGATCTGTCTTCATTTAGAAAACTAAAAAGATTTGGTGTTCTGATTAGAGTATTCAGTCTTAGAGGAGCCCTTCCTGGGACTGGGATAAAAGGTCTCAGACCAGGGAAGTGTTGGGGAAGATGGAATATTTATGGTTGGATAAACTTGAATCGAATTTTGGGTCTGTCTTTTAGCTGGGGGATTGCCTAGCTGACTACGTCTATTTTTCATATCTATTTCCTTATCTTCTTCTTCAGTATTTCCTGAAGTGTTAGGAGCCTAGAGCATTTAAACAAACAAACAAAAAAAATTTTTAAAAGGATGTATGTTTCATACCACCTTTTTAGATTAATTTTCAATGTGATCTATTCCCTTAAAATATTGTATTCTTTTCATGGCACACCCTATTTTCCCTGTTTGTTTCCGAGCAAATCCTAGAGATGAGCAGGGAGATTAGGCTTGAGTTACAGATAAAACCGGGGCTATATTAGTATTCCTTGCATTGCAAGACTGAATTAGGAAGTGGTACTTCATAACCTGGCAACGTATTAGGGCACACTGTGGTTGGCAGACAACTTTCAAAGGTACATTCTGATGCTTTTGTTACATTCGCCTTTTAAGTTTAAATGCTAGTTGGAACAAGCTGACACCACTGATTTCACTTTTTTTTTTCACCCCGGTGCTGGGCCTTTTAATTGATTCAATCTCTGGCAGAAGGATTTGAGTACCAATTGGATTTGGTGGAATTAGCCTTTCATCTGGCCAGCTCCTCCTCCTCCTCCTGTGGGCTCACAGGCCAGCTCCCCTGTCTGTGGTGCCTCTCCCTTGTCTTGCAAGCCCAGCCTTTCAGCTCTTTGTGTGAGCCGTTATCAATTTCAGTGGATATGGTTTGTTACCTCTATTTGTACTATAACTAGAAATTTGATAAGGTTATGTGCCTGTCAAATGATTTAGATGTCAGGTGCAGATGAAGCAAAGCAATTTTGACAAGTCAAACATTGGTTAAGAAGTGGGGGAACGAAGATGACCTGCCACTAGAAGAAAGCAAAATCCCTTACAGCCTTACTTTCTTTCTCTTTTAACTTTAGGTCAATACTTTAACCTCTTTAATTTGTCCCTTCTTAAGTGAATGTGACATGGTGACTTCTGGCTTCTATCTAAAGGGTAGTGAAATGGAGGTCGGCCTTTGGAGGGTAGATGCTGGCATTTAGGGAGATTTGACTTTGGGTGTTCTGATAAAAACACCTGGACTGGAAACTTTATCTTTTGCTGAAACTGAGATTAAGGGCTTAAAAGACAAGGTTTATTAATGCCAGTGTCTGTTCACATATATGTATTCCAGAAAGCCTAGTATTTTTGGTTAGTTATGTTCCTTTGTTTAGGTACAGGTAAGGACCCGAAGCACTGTTTTTTTTTTTGCTTTTGTTTTTGTTTTTAATTTAGATTCAGGAATACATATGCAGATTTGTTACATGAGTATATTTTGTGATGCTGAGGTTTGGCTTTCTAATGTTGCTGTCCCCTGAGTAGTGAGCAGAGTATCTGACAGGTAGTTTTTCAACCCTTGCCTGCCTCCCTGCCTTCTCCCTTTTGAAGTCCCCAGTGTCTGTTGTCCCTATCTTTGTGTCCGTGTACTCAATGTTTAGCTCCTATTTATAAGTGAGAACATGTGGTATTTAGTTTTCTGTTTCTGCATTAATTTGCTTAGGATAATGACCTCTAGCTCCATCCATGTGGCTGCAAAGGGCATGATCTTATTTTTTATGGCTGCATAGTATTCCATGGTGTATATGTAGCACCTTTTCTTTCTTCAGCTCACCATTGATGAACACCTGGGTTGATTCCATGTCTTTGCAATTGTGAAAACTGGTGTGATAAACATACAAGTGCAGGTGTCTTTT
This sequence comes from Rhinopithecus bieti, assembly GCF_001698545.2. Lineage (NCBI taxonomy): Eukaryota > Metazoa > Chordata > Mammalia > Primates > Cercopithecidae > Rhinopithecus > Rhinopithecus bieti. The sequence continues at coordinate 5,245,619 of NW_016804580.1, read as the reverse complement.
TGGTGGAACAATTTATGTTCTTTTGGGTATGTACCTAGTATGGGATTGCTGGGTTGAATCGTAATTCTATTTTTTAGTTCTTTGAGAAATCTCCAAACATTTTTTTTTTTTTTTTTTTTTTGAGACAGAGTCTCACCGTGTCGCCCAGGCTGGAATGCAGTGGTGTGATCCTGGCCCACTGCAACTGCTGCCTCCTGGGTTCAAGCAGTTCTCCTGCCTCAGCCTCCCAAGTAGCTGGGATTACAGGCACCCGCCACCACGCTCAGCTAATTTTTTTTGCATTTTTAGTAGAAACAGGGTTTCACCATGTTGGCTAGGCTGGTCTTGAACTCCTGACCTCAAGTGATTTGCCTCCCTTGGCCTCCCAAAGTGCTGGGATTACAGGTGTGAGCCACCACGCCCAGCTGAAATCTCCAAACTTTGAAGCACATTTTTTGTCATATGTTTTTCACAATACAGGCAGTGACTTGATGAGTATTGCTCATTAGCCTGTCATATTGTCCACTGGATGAGGTCAGTAGGGCCTCTGATTAATTAGGTTTAATTTTCTCAGAGCCCCTTCTTTTTGTTTTTCTTGACTGATTAAATAACACCTCTATCTAAATCTCTTTATAGCCCACATATATGTCTATATGAACACATAGATTTCCTTTGGCCGCTACCTCAGCAGAAAATTCCTCATTTTGCTAGTGCTAGGCTGGACGGTAGTTACCTCAAGAATGGTTAATGTGACCAAGAGACGCTGGAGTTGGAGGCAGGCTTCCAGTCTTTTGCCACCTTGTTTGGTAAGGTTATGTAATGACTGTAGGTATTCAGGCGTAACTCATCTTGATATGGGTTTCATTATACTCTGAAAGAACAATTCAAAGAAATAACAAATTTATATTCAGGGTGGTTTTGTTTGAGCTTATTTAAAGAAACGAAACATACACAACCCCTATAATAGCTCTTGCTACTGATGTATTGATGGTGCTGACAAAGAGAAAACTCAGACCAGATGGTTTCCAAACAGTGGAAACACCTGGCTCATTGGCAATGCCAACTTATTGCTATTTCTCAAATAGCTGTACTCTCATGAACTATGAAATGTAGGAGTGAGCCATTCATGGGCCCAGGCAGAATGACATTCCAAAATTAGGATTCTTAAGAGAAGTAGAAACACCTACCCATGTCAACCTCAAACTGGCCCTCCTTGCCCACTTCTAGTACTTTTAAGATCTTATTTTTAATTCTTTCTCTTTGTAATTATAAAATCCAGTTCTTTATTTCCACATTACAAAGAAAACAATATGATGGGCTCTTGAGGTATTTATTGTAGAGGAAAAAGAAAGGTCCTATGTCATTTTGGGAAACGGACCCAGAAATGAACTTGCTTGGAGCCCGTTAGTGTCTTCAGGCTGAGGGGACCATTTGGAGTCAGCAAGGGACAAATATAATTGTACCTGTGACACCACGAAATTATATTGAATCATGAAACTTGAAACTTCATAGAAATGCAATCAAGGTAATAGATTAACCAAAGCACAAACTGATGCAATTGTTTTTCTAGTGATAATGTTAACAAAGTTTAGAGTTTTCTTGAATTATTTAGTATCCATTTTTTTCCTGCTGAAAATTCACGTTAATTTTTAAAAGTCAAACTATCGAATTAACCTACACACTTTTCTAAGTTGGTGCTTTAAGACTGCAATTATTTTACAAGTCATTTTAAGTAGTTATCTTAGTTATTTACTCACTCATTTGATAGACACCTGCTAAACATCTAATTGGTAGTATGTGTAACCATTAAAGGTCTGATATTGGCTAATTTATGTAACATGTAAAAACAATTTAAAAATTATTTAAGATCTTGTTTACATTGTTGTTTAGAATCTAGTCTTTTAAAAATAATGATAGGCCCGGCGGCGGTGGCTCAAGCCTGTAATCCAGCATTTGGGAGGGCCGAGATGGGCGGATCCCGAGGGTCAGGAGATCGAGACCATTGCCCTGGCTAACACGGTGGGGAACCCCCCCCGTCTCTATTAAGAAAAATACAAAAAACCTGCCGGGCCGAGATGGCCGGGTGCCTGTAGTCCCCCAGCTACTCGGGAGCTGAGGCCAGAGAATGGCAAAAACCTGGGAGGGGAAGCTTGCAGTGAGCCTTGAGATCTGGCCACTGCACTCCAGCCCTGGTGCGACAGAGCGAGACCCACCTCAAAAAAAAAAAATATATAATATATTTATATAATTTTTTAAATTACATTTCTTTCAAGGCTGGGCACAGTGGCTCATGCTTGTAGTTCCAGCACTTTGTGAGGCTGAGGTGGATGGATTCCTTGCCCACCTCAGGAGTTCAAGAAGCAACATGGTAAAACCCCATCTTTACACAAAATACAAAAATTAGCAGGGTGTGGTGGTGCGTGCCTGTGGTCCCAGCTACTCAAAAGGCTGAGATGGGAGGATCGCTTGAGCCCAAGAGGTGGAGGCTGCAGTGAGCCAAGACTGCACCACTGTATTCCAGCCTGGGCAACAGAGTGAGACCCTGTCTAAAAGAAAAAAAAAAAAAGAAAGAAAAAATCTAAGTGATGGTCTGAAGTTTATGAAATATTTGAATTTCCATTTTGTAGCATGATAGGGTGGAAAGAGCAAAGACTTTGGGGACAGCAGATCTGGGTTTGAATCCTGACTCTACTATTCACAGATGGCAATGCTAGTCCTGGGTTGTAACCACTAAACCACTAAGCCTCAGTTTCTCGTATTAAGTTAGAATTCTTGGTCACAAGTGATAAAAGTACCCAATGCTCATTAACTCAAACAAATGAGAGTTTTGAGGATATTGGGGTATAAAATCCAAGGGCAGAAGTGTGCCCGCTTGGGCTTCACGAAGAGTGGGAGGTCAGGAGTCAAATGCCATCAGACCAGGACTCTTTTTGGCAGATGAACTGCATCTGTTCCTCCACATCTGTGATGGCAAACATGACTGTTGATAGTTCTAAAGTTTGATGTCTTAGAGTTTTAGTCACCAGAGAGAAAGATTTACTCTAGACTTTGGGTTCTAGTTCCTAAATCAAACATCTTGACTCGAACTGGCTTAGGCCAAATGAGGCCAATCCACGGTGGTTAAAGAAGGAGGTTAAATTTCAAAATCGCACCTCTTGAGAAAGTCTACATGAAGAGAAAGAGGCTCAGGACAGTTACTAGAAGGAGGGAGGATTTGGGTAGATCAAATGATAGGTTTCCTATACATTTCTCATATGTAAAAAAAATGGTAGACTGAGAGCAATGGCTTATGCCTGTGATCCCAGCACATTGGGAAGCAGATGCAGGAGGACAGCTTGAAGCCTGGAATTTGAGACCAGCCTGGGAAATATAGTGCGACCTTGTCTCTACAAAATTGAAAGAAAAAATTAGCTGGACATGGTTGCTCATGCCCAAAGTCCTAGCCCTACTCTGGGGACTGAGGTGGGAGGATTGCTTGAGCTTAGGAGATGGAGGCTGCAATGAGCCATGATCAGGCCACTGCACTCCATCCTGGGTGACAGAGCAAAACTCTGTCTCTCTCTCTTAAAAAAAAAAAAAAATGTAAAATATCTTTTTTACAGAGTGATTTTAAAGATTAATCAGGATAGTCTGTTAAGTGCCTAGAACAATGTCTGATACCTTGTAGGTCTTCAATAAATCATAGCTGCTATTACATAGCAGGGAGGCAACATTCCAGCATTTCTTACAACTGATACTGTAATTAATGTGGAGCTCTTACTGTTAGCTAGGAAGTCGTAATTCTTCACATAACTCTTCAACACTTCTAATATATTTATTTTTAATAGTTTCTTTCTTATGGAAGATGTGAATTAGTGCTCTATTTCTAGTTGTAACATAGATTTTTTTAATAACCTATAAAAATTTCTAGGAGATTTATATTTTAAATGAAATTCTGCATTAAGGAAATAATGTTTTACATGCTTTGATTAAAATGACTTGTTGAGATCCATGCTGTCATCCCTTTGTGTCATTTGTGTACACACTAAGTATAATGCATTTATATTTATTTTTATTTTTATTTTATTTTTTGAGACGGAGTCTCACTCTGTCTCCAGGCTGGAGTGCAGGGTCATGATCTTGGCTCACTGCAGCCTCCGCCTCTTGGGTTCAAGCAGTTCTCCTGCCTCAGCCTCCCAAGTAGCTGAGACTACAGGTGTGTACCACCATGCCCAGCTAATTTTTTTGTGTGTGTTTTTAGTAGAGACAGGGTTTCACCATGTTGGCCAGGATGGTCTTGATCTCCTGACCTCGTGATCCGCCCGTGTTGGCCTCCCAAAGTGCTGGGATTACAGGCGTGAGCCACTGCGCCTGGCCTACATTGATTTTTAAATTTGTATTTCTTTTTCTCTTTTGCTGTTTACAGGTTTTTTTTTTCTTTTTTCAGTTTTGTATTGTGGAAGAAGTGTGTTTTGTTATAGAAAAACAGTCGGTATTTGATGAATAATGCCATTGCAGGTATGGGAAGGAGGTTAGGAACAATTTTAATGACATTATCAATCTGCGTATCTAGAAACATTGAGGAACAATCTGTAATTTTTATCAGCTGTGACAAGACTTTGAGATTTAGGACAGGTTATTTTCACTTCCATGACTGTTTTGTGTTAGTTTACTTTGTTTATATTTGCTTGATTCTTGGTTTATCCTGTTTCTTTTCTTCAAGCTAGTTAGGATGTAGCTTTTCTTTTCTGAATGAGCCATTTCCTAATTAGTTATTTTCTAACTGGAAATTACTTATTTCCTAATACTTTATAATTCAGGATATGTACACAGGACAATGCATTCCCTGTTGTGGTTTCTTATTCTTTCCTTATTTTAACCTTGTGTGGTACCTTCTGGTTCAAAATAATATCAATAATATTCTATTCTATGTGTGAATTAAGCTATTTATCTTTAAAAGTTATAATCATATAAAGATGAGACTGTCTCTAAAGGATTAAGAGAACATGTGTTCAGAAGCAAAATTTATCAATTGTCCAAATTATTAAAATGCTGTTTGTGAAATTCCTAGTGAAAATATGGACTATGTGTATATATTTTAGGCTTCAATTTTCTTTATTAGTGTAGATATAATTTTCGCCTTGAATTAGTATTTTGCCAGTGCTACCATTTTGGCAATGGTATTTCCCTGCTAATCCCATCTTTCCTAAAAGAAAATTTAAGCAATTTTTGACTTCAACAGAAAGACCTGAAAACACTTTTATTGAAATGTAGGTTGTGTTAAACTTTACTTTGGGTGATTATTTCTGTCTCTTTTGTGGCACTAGAGGATCCATTACAGATAATAAATTGACTAATTTTAGGTTATGCAAATCTTTTGGCGTCCTATACTAAGAAATACTCAGTTGGTTCCACTTTCACTTCTGCTTGTTTACAAAATGTTGTTTATGTCTTACTTGTGTTTGCTTTGATATTTTTCACTTTGGTATTTTTTTCAGTGTCAGATGAATTGAAAGATAACATCTGGGGAGATGCTGGGTAGGTGGAGGTCAGAGAGACTTCCGCCTTCTATCAGCTCTATGACTTCCGCAAACTTCCTTCATCTGTAAAATGGACCTTAACATGCATGCCTGCTAAGATTTAACTGAAGATGATATATGTACCTTGTAATTGTTGTTGCCTTTATTTATTAATATTCTATTACATTTTTTTTTTTAAGACGAGGTCTCGCTCTGTTGCCCAGGCTAGAGTGCAGTGGCATGATCACAACTCACTGCAGCTTTCACCTCACAGGCTCAAGCAATCCTCACACCTCAGCCTCCTGAGTAGCTGGGACCACATGCATGTGCCACCGTGTCCAGCTAATTTTTTTGTGGGGGCGGGGCAGAGCCAAAGTCTCGCTATGTTACTCAGGCTGGTCTTGAACTCCTCGGCTCAAGTGATCTTCTTGCCTTGGCCTCCCAAAGTGCTGGGATTACAGATGTGAGCCACTGTGCCCAGCCTATTTATATTCTTTTTCTGATCCAAAAAGGAGTGAATGAGCTCCTAAATGCAGATGGCACAGTCCCTGGCCATGGGGTAGGACGTTGAGTTACGATGAGTGAGTGAGTCAACATGTGTGTACAGTGAGGAGTGCTGAGCACTTCTTACAGGTTATCTGCTGGGCTTCCCATCCTCGCTCTGCTCACATAATATGTAAAGCACTCAGTAGTATGCTTGGAACACAGGAGCCACTTACTAGATGTCAGGCACTAGTATTATCTCATTTAGTTCTCACAAAAGTGCTCTCAATATTGTACTAAAATTATGTATATTTTGTATATATGAGGAAACTGAAGCTCAGAGATACTAAGTAACTTGCCTAAGATCACACAGCTAATATGGTGGAGCCAGGGCCCAAGACAAGTTTGTTTAATTTCTGAGGCTATATTTTTAACCACTAAGCTACACTTGAGTAATTTTGCATCATCTTAACTGATTGAGAGTAATTTTGCATTATCTTAACTGATTGAGAAATTGAAATTGCCCCAAATTGCTTTTTGGGGCCATGCACAGTGGCTCACACCTGGAATCTCAGCACTTTGGGAAGCCAAGGCAGACGGATCACTTGAAGTGAGGAGTTTGAGACCAGCTTGACAACATGCCAAAACCCTGTCCCTACTAAAAATTCAAAAATTAGCTCAGTGTGGTGGTGTACGCCTGTAATCCCAGCTACTCAGGAGGCTGCGGCACAAGAATTGCTTGAATGTGGGAGACAGAGGTTGCAGTGAATCAAGATTGCACCACTGCACTCCAACCTGGGTGACAGAGAGAGACTCTGTCTCAAAAAAAAAAAAAAAAAAAAAAAAAAAAAAAGTGCTTTTCGATGTATTTAGCATTTTTGTTTAGAATAAAAAAAAGTTTCATTTTTTTTTAAGTAAAAGAACCCAAAATTTGGTAAAGTTGGATTGTGAATATACATGGAAAAGTGACAAAATAGTGACTATCTCTAAGAGCCTCTGGGAATGCAGTGGAAGTTTAATTGAAAGCTTAGAAATCTATGGACATGATTTTTTATGCTTTTAATTATGTTTAAAAGGTAATTATAATTTTAATTTTATTTAATTAACCATAGATTTACAAATTATGAGATTAATTTATAAAAAAGCAAATTTACTTTTGAGCTCATTTCTTTGACTTAACATTGCTAAAATTAACTTCACCTTGAAAAAAAACTCTTAGATTTTCCTTTGTAGTGTTTAATTCCCATCTAACATTGTGAGATTAACCAATTTTCTGCATTTTAGACCTTAAACATACAAAACTAGATAGTAATCAATCATGAAATGGTTGTTAAGCTTTTAATCTATGCTTAGCACCAAGCAAATGCAGTGAGAGAGAAAGAAACATGTGGTCTACATTTTCTAGTACCTTAAAATCTACGGAAAGATACAAGATGATGAACTATACAAGAACTATACATAATTGAGCACTAAATTTTGCAGATCAAATTAAGAATTTTGCATGTAGTTTTAAAATACTGCGACCCTCACCATCTCCCTTTAAAGAAATGTGGAGTATCTATCATGTCATGAAAGGTAATGAAATTGGTCATGGATTTCATTGTATCAGAAATGTATGAAATAAAGAGCAGAATAACATGAATCAGTAATACATGTGCCTGAGATTTTAGGCTTCTGTTAAACATAGTCTGACAAGCTGCATTAAAGCAAATACTGTTCTCCTTCTATATATACTTCCGTCCCTGCATAGTTCTCACTGCTCTTGTCTATTGTGATACATGGGATGCATCCCCTTGAACTTCTATGATTCTTCCCTCCTCCGTATTTGTGTATTTATTTCATTATTTTAGAGATGGGGTCTTGCTCTGTTGCCCAGGCTTGAGTGTAGTGGTGTGAACATAGCTCACTGCAGTCTTGAACTCCTGGGCTGAGGCATTCCTCCTGTCTCAGCTTCCCCACTAGCTGGGACTACAGGTATGCACAACTATGCCTGGCTGATTTTATTTTATTTTATTTTTTTAAGAGATGGGGCCTTGCTGTGTTGCCTAGGCTAGTCTCAAACTCCATGCCTCAAGCAATCCTCCTGCCTCAGCCTCCCAAAGTCCTGCAATTGCAGGCATGAGCCACTGTGCCTGGCCCTAATCCATATTTGAAATCCCTTTAACACCACCCTTTTACACTCTCTCAATGCAATTTTGCCTACCTTTTTTCTTCAAGTCTGTGTTTGCTGATACAATTAAACAGCCTCACTAAGATGAAGAAACTCAGAGTGGCTGATTTAACTTTCCGCAAATGGTGGATACCCATTGACTAGCTCACCTGCCATTTATGAAAAACCCAAGTCTTTGGCTGACTGAAAATATCAACTGAATTCCTGGTTATAATATTCATTTTCTCTTTTCCCACTCATGTTTTTTGTTTAACCTCTGGGTTCCTCATTTTCTGCATCAGGACTTTTAAAACTTTGTCCCTGCTTTCTTTGAAAGTATTTTTATCGTGAGATAGTTGATCAACACAAAAGATTATGCATAATGTGTACATGAAGGTTTTATAGGGTGATAATAAAAAGATAACATGTGAATTCACCATCCAATGTAAGAACTAGAACATCACCAGTAACAGGGAAGCTCCCTGTACATTTTTCCATGAGCAGATTTTGTCACCACTCCCCTGAATGTCATGTTATCAAGCCCCCTCCCACCGTACATTCACCAGTATGCCCTTTTATTTTTGAGATGGAGTCTCGCTCTGTCACCCAGGCTGAAGTACAGTGGTGTGATATTGGCTCACTGCAACCTCCACCTCCCAGGTTCAAGTGATTCTCCTGCCTCAGCCTCCTGAGTAGCTGGGACTACAGGTGCACACCATCATACCTGGCTAATTTTTGTATTTTTAGTAGAGCTAGGGTTTGGCAGTGTTGGCCAGGCTGGTCTCAAACTCCTGACCTCAAGTGATCCACCTGCCCCAGCCTCCCAAAGTGCTGGGATTACAGGCGTGAGCCACCTTGCCTGCATTTCTTTCTTTTTTTTTTTTTTG
>NW_016804580.1:5129501-5235566 GCF_001698545.2 Rhinopithecus bieti | reverse complement strand
CGGCCTCCCAAAGTGCTGGGATTACAGGCTTGAGCCACCGCGCCCGGCCGCAACTCCACTTTTACAGCCAATTAAACTAGCCAGACCATAGCAACAGAGCACCCCTGATATGGTTTGGATGTTTGTCCCCCTTAAATCTCATGTTGAAATGTGAGCCCGGGCATTGAAGGTATGGAGTAGTGGGAGGTGTTTGGGTCATGGGGGTGGATCACTCGTGAATGGCTTGGTGCCCTCCCCACAACAGTGAGTTCACTTGAGAGCTGGTTGTTTAAAGAGCCTGGCACATTCCCCTGCCCTTGCTCCCTCTCTCGCCGTGTGACACGCTGGCTTCCCTTCACCTTCCATCATGATGGAAGCTTCTTGAGGCTCTGACCAGAAGCAGATGCTTACACCATGCTTCCTGTACAGCCTGCAGAACCACAAGCCAAATAAACCTCTTTTCTTTGTAAATTACCCAGTCTTAGGTATTCCTTTATAGCATCACAAATAAATGGCACAACCCCTTTCCCAAGAGTTCCTGCCAGAGTCCCAGAGCTGAGGCTCCTGGATGCTTGCTAGATTATGTGGCCCTCCCAGATCAATTGCAGGGTCTGTGGATCTGGTGTCCTCTTTGGCTGGATGAGGTCACGTGAGGGCAAAGGGGCCACATGAGATTGGAGAGAGGCATCCTGCTATTTCTCTCTGTCCTCTGTTCTCTTTTTATATCCACTTGCCTCCCAGAATCAGACTACGCATGACTGACAAACCATCTAATACAACATTTAAAATTAGACCTAAGTAGATAGGATGAAAGTGGGCGGGAGTGTGGAAGAGAGAGCTGACAAGTGGCTTGGAGTTTCCCTATGTGTAGTAAAGAAATACTGGTGGGCTGGTGCTCGAACTGGTGCTGAGAGGGTAAGAGGCTTGGCTGTGTTTCACGCCATTCAAAAGAAATAGGAATCCTGCAACAGTCTACAGGCCTTTTATAGAGGTGATTGTGTACTTCTCAAAGCTAGTCACCCAACCAGGCAAGCCAAAGTCAGATGATTCTTTTGTGTCTTGTGAATGTAGAAAGGATTTTTGAACTGTCATCAGCTCAAAACCTGTGATCCTAGGCTGGGTGTGGTAGTGGCTGATGTCTGTAATCCCAGCACTTTGGGAGGCTGAGGTAGGAGGATTACTTGAGGCCAGGAGTTCAAGACCATCCTAGGCAGCATAGCGAGAACCTATCACTACCAAAACAAAATAAAACAAAACCAAAATACGTATGATTCTAGAATTTATTGGTTTTTCTTTTCACCTCTGTCTTTGGAAATTTCTATTAAAAAATACAAACCAATAACAAAAATAATATGTAGTTGTGCTTTCTCTGAGACTGGTGTTAGAAATGCTAGAACTTGTCTCACAGGCATTTCTTCCTGTATCTTCATGCCTGTTGCTATTCCAACCTTGTCGTCCTTTTAACTTTTATTATTTTACTACTCTGAGCTCTAGTGCTTACTAGCTCTAGTGCAAAGTTAAATAGCTTGCCTGCTTAGTTAGGCATAAAACACCGAGAATGTGCTAGCATGTGGATCTTTACCCATGCTGGGAGATGGAGGGTGAGAAGGCTAATCTCTCAGCATTTTATGTGGAAGAAAAATATTGCAGTTTATTTGACCTTTTACTGATGGGAATAAAGTAAGGGGTTTAGTGCTTTTACAAATCGAAAGTAGAGAGAGAAGAATTAGGTATTCTTAAGCTAAAAGTGATGAGAGTATCTATAGCTTTTCCTGTGTGTGTGTATGTGTTCTTCTTTCAAGTTTGTCTGGTAAAAGAAATCTTGCAGTATCCTTGAGGATAATAGTGCTTGATAGAATTGGGTATTTAAATACAGCCATGACTCAACAGAAACAGCCATTCCATGTTCAACAAAGTGAACTTTTCCACCTTCTGCAGAAGACTGCACTAACAGAATCATATTGAATAGGCAACCCTAAATTAATTAATTTTAATGATCAATTTAAGTGTTAATTGGAAGCTTGTAAGTTTGAATGTAAAATGGGGATTCTATGGGTTATCAAAATATGTTTCCGTATTTCTTGATATTTAGGCTTAAAAAAAGAACAGTCAAAGTGATGTAACCATCTCAGTCGTTAACAAGCCGAATCTTTAACTGGTGTGACAGTTATTGTCATTACGCTAATAACAGGAGATGGGGTTCTGTAAGATGAAGCATTAGCTGTTCCAGTCCCCTGAGGAAACAGTAAAATTCAGCTCCATTGGGTTGTAATTAGAAAAGAAGTATATTTAAATACTGAAAAAAATCTTCACTACTTCAGCACACAGTATGCCAAGGGCATGTGTGAGCAGCTTTTTAATCTCTAGGTGTGGCCTATTTTATAAATATTTTCATAAGCATTTATATACTTGCCATTTGGCAATACAGCATTGTGTAATTGTATCCATATGTTTGCCTTCTGAAGTTGAATAAAAACTTCTTGGACAGGGCTAGCTGTCAGTTCTTCGTCTCCCTCCTCCATAGGGCAGTTTAGGCTCAAAATGAGGCTTTTTCACTGACAGGTGGGCACAGGAGGAGAAGAAGATCCAGCTTTCTTTTTCCACATTTTCTTTCCTTTCATAGTGGTGATGGTATTAATGACAATAATCATGATTGCTATTATGGAGTACTTATTTGTTTCTGTCATCCAGATTCATGCATCAAGTAGTCCGATCCCATCCCTACAACCTGTTAAATAGCCATTGTTGTTATTGCCGCTGTACAGATGACACCACTGAGCCACAGAGTGGTTAAAGAACTTGCTTAAAGTCACACAAATAGTAAGTGGAGTTTCTGGGACACAAACCAGGTAGTCTGGCTGTTTCCTGATGGCTCTTAACTGCACCTCCGGCCGAGAACTGTATTTTTAGCCGTTGTTTCCAATTCCAGCAGCTTCGTTGGCCGGGCCTATCCTGAGTGGGATTTGTGATCCCTCTGTTCACTTTTCTTTCCCCTCTTCTTGTCAGGTCAAGTACAAAAGAGATTTTGAAGAAAGCAAAGGGAGAGGCTTCAGCATCGTCACGGACACTCCTGAGCTACAGAGACTTAAGAGGACTCAGGAACAAATCAGTAACGTAGGTGCCTGTTTATTCAGTAGCATGATGGCTCTGACATGCATTTCTGGATGAGAAAGGAAGGCTGGGTGACTTGGAAGCGTTTGTGTTGCTGTGGGGTGCAAGCAGTACTCAGTGCACGCATAGACTATGCCAATTTAATCTGGTAAACCCTGCCCTCTGGTTCCATCACAGTTATCTAGGGCTCAGTGCTTAGTTACCTAATAGAAGATCTCCTTATTCCATTTTGAATGGTTCTCAGCTTTCAAATTTTTCCAAAGTAGACCTTTTATAATTAAAATAAGAAACTTGAAAGTTAAGTTTTGACTGTGGGTAAGCATATAAAATAACACACATAAGATTAGGAGTCTTAAAAAAATCTCCTATTTGCCGACTATGTGTTTATAAGATTTCATACTTTTGAATTAGATATTTGTTGAAATCAGGTATTACATCTTACTTTTGAAATAGACATTTACATATGTAGTTGCTTTGGACTTGAAGCTGTGCCTTGTTTATTAATATAGTTTCCTGGAAAGAGAAACTGGAGACTAGCAGAAGTTCAAAACATATTAGGGAGGTATTAATTTAGTACTTCTTAAAGGTGGATAAACAGCTCTTTTTAGTTTTTGTAATTCACACCTGTGATTGTGTTTCTTCCAAAATATTATATGAAGTGTGTCAGGATTTATTTTTTTCACAAAAATTAATTCAATGTTAGATATCCAAGAGGAAATATGAATGAAAATTAACATGTGTGGGAGACATAAAAGTATGAGCAAACAGGCAACACTCATACCATTTTTCATGAGAACTGTGTTTTGTGCATCACTTATAAAGTCACTAAAATTTGTATATCTAGGTGTTATAACTGATGTAGCCCTAATTTCCAGGACATGTTTAATTAGCAGATGGTTTTAAACTCACTGATATTTGGTCATCATCATGAGATGTATGTATACATGTATGTGTGTGTATATGTATGTGTATATATTATATATGTGTTTGTATAAATTATATGTGTGTATATATACACACACACATATATACACACCTACATATACAATTTGCAGATAGAATTACATATAATTTGAGAAAAAATCTTTTTATATGTCTGAAGTTCAAAAACAGAATTATTTCATGTTAAACAATTTATTAGGAAATGGGAGGGTGCAAAACACACATTGTTTTTTGCTCTTTAAATGGACATTTTATATTACTAGGGATTTCCTTTGAAGAAAAAGAGTTGAATTTTAAGACTTCATGACATTTATCCCTTAGTTTTTCTACCCAATCCCAGCAATCCATCAGTCATGAATACTGAAGATCACTGTCCTTATTTTCTTCCTCTTTATTCTTTCCTTAAATCAAAAGCCTATTTTGCTTTTAAAAATGCAAATCAATGATCTATTTCACTGGCAGTTACATTTAACAACAGTTCTTTCTTTGGATTATTTTTGGAAAATGTTTCTTTAAAAAATAATTCTGCCAGAAACAGTTATATCATACATCTTCAACGATCACTGAATTTTATTTCAAAAAGAACTAAATATTTCTACCTAAGACATCCACATGACAGCTAACATAAGGATTGCAGCTGATCAAAGGTAAGCTTTTTAATTTTTATTCAAATTTAGTCAATATTCATATGTAATTAAAAAAGAACTGATCATTTTACCAACCTTTATCATTAGCAGGAATATACATTTTATTCAATACCAGAGGTCGTTTGCAGATCCATTCTTAATTATGCAAAAAACCCTTATAACACAGGTATGTATTAATCTATGTTTATCATATATAGTATGTTATATAGACAGCAGTATAAAAGTGCCGCTTAGATTAAGACTATTATTTTGACAATGCTGGTTTTTAAAAGCATGTGACTTAGACAACATCTTTCTATTTAAAAAGAACTGTTTGCAATGTCTTGATGTTAGCAGCCATAGCAGTCTTATAAGTAGTTCTCTTAGCCAAGACGAGGCATATTAAATGTTTGGATAGCTGTAAAAAATATAGACTTCATAATATTACTGTTAGGGACCAACTCTTGAAGAAGGGAGGCTGTTAAGTGTTCTGAGGTCTGGTGAATTTATTATTCATTTATAAGACTGCAACTTCATGAACTTTTTCCCTTACCTCACTAGGTTTTCCATATTACTCAAGGATCTTTTTCTATAAGAAACTTGGATTGATCCAAAAAGTAGTACTTTGGCAAGTCCAGTTTTCCATATTACTTTAATCTAAACCCACTGAACAATATTGGCTAAAACCCAAGCAGATATTTTTTGACAGTGGCTGGATTGTGTCTGTTACGAGAGGAAACAGGTGAGAAAGTGTCTAGACTGGAAAGACCCCAGAATCTTCCAGCTAGAGATGCTGGGAAATTATAATCCTGAAAATTATAGATCCTGAAAATTATTAGGGGTATGAAATTTGTGAGTCTTGCATTTGAGCACCAAGTTTAATATCACTTAATGTAGGTAGGTTAACTGAAATTGGCAGTCTTTGCTATCTTTATGTTTCCCTGTGTTCCATTTTCTTATTTGTTTCTAGTTTACTTTATCTCTGAATATTGTGTGGCTCTTTCTTAGCTGCCTTTAATCTCCCCTGTATAAAGACATAAAGCAGTGAATTTAATGACAACTCCTAGGTGTTTTGGGTAATATGTTGTGGATGAATGGGCATTTTTGATTGCTTATGTCTGTTGTCAATGTTTTGAAATTTTTTCAGCTATTCTCATGTTCGTTTATTGAGGATTTGAAATCATTTGGATTTGGACCACTCAGTCTGCATATGTTACTGAGGTGCGGGATAAAATACAACCGTAAATTTCAAATTGAGTGTGTGAAAGAGGTGAGAGTGGGTGAACTTGCCTTCTTTGGGTAGCTATAATGACAACATATTGAACATGGGAGATTTATTAAATACTGCGATTTAAAATTCTTCTGCTATGTTACCCACTTAGTATAGCTGCAGAACAATACAAGAAAAGAGGCAGGATTTCAGAATTGACTAAATGGCTAGGAAGAAAAAGAACTTGGCTTCTAAAATAAAGGAAAATTATTTTTTTCCCCATGAAATTCCAGAAGATGTCTTCATCTCATTGAATGTATTAATATTCAGATGGAGTTTGGTTGCTTATGAAATTGAATGTTAGGCTTGGAAACAGTTTTTATGGGAAGTCAGGAAATCCAGTCAAATCGTTTAATTGAAGATAATGTTCAGAAGTCCAGGTTTTGTTTAAACTGTATCTCTTCAGCAGAATGAAACCTGACAGCCAATGTGTTCAGCACTGACTTAGGAACTGTGGGCTAGAAAGCCCTGCCCTACAGATTTTCACAACTGTGTCACTTAATTGCCATCCACCCTCTCCTTGCCCCCAAACTCTAGGGCATAAATTCAGAAATGGCAGAAATATTTTTATACATCTCATTTTCTTTATTTACCAATATTTTAGGAAAATGTTCTTAAGGGAGAGTATCCAAATATGAATTGAGGAATACTGTGCCCATGGGCATTAAAAAAAAAAAAACCAACAACACCCTTTTCTATGGCTACTACAGGGCTAGCTCATGTGAGTAACTGTAAAGGCTCTTTCTAATTTCAGGTAGTTCCCACCTTCAAGTTTACAAGCAGTGTATTCAGGGTACCTGCAGCAGGATCTCAAAGCAGAACCATCGCCAGACATTCAAGGGACTCAGACTAGCCTTGAGAAGATTACTGATATTTCATTCTGGCTGTTTACCCACTAATATCAGCTGCGCTTTCAATTAGCTGAGACAGTCTGGGGATAAATTGTGAAATAAAATGGTGAAGTCAAACCCCAAGAGACTTTTACAACTTTGTGCCATAGATAAAACTGGATGTTTATATTTGTTTCAGGGGAAGAGAAATATCAAATGAAGGGGAAAGAAAAAAAAATCCACCAGATGACAAAATCTTGTATTTTAAAGACTGACTGAAATAGTGAGTGTACCATTATTTGATTTGTCAGGATTTCTGCGTGTTCTTGACAAATGGAGAAAATAGTTTTGCATGTCTGTGTGTGTGTGTATCTGTGTATGTACCGCTGTGTGTTAACTTCAATGAGAGTCTCTAAAACCCCATTTTCCTGGATCACTGGTCTATAGACATTAGTGTTTTCATCTGCCCTATATTATTTCCCTTACTTTGTCAGTGTTCATAATTTTGGTTGTCTGTCCGCTTTACCAAATATCCTTTTTTGCTACCACTTTCAATTCTGCATACCCATTCATAAGAAATGCTTGCCTACTTTACAAGAGAAGCTAAGAATGACACTTTAAAAAAATTAGACCAAAAAGTAATCTCTCTATAATTTGATCTTGCAATGTAATTATTTTTAGCTCTTTTGCTACATTACCTAATTTTTTTCACTGACTTCTTAGAATGTAAAATAAATTATATGCCCGTTAATAAGCTCACACGGATACTGCTGATTTAGTTCCCTGAGATTTTGTGAGTTAGCTTCAACAATATTAGATTATTGGGACTAAACCTTGCCTAATAATTGAATAGTAGTGTCTATGGGCTATTAAAAGATTTGATTCAAAGTTCGGTTGAGTGCAAGGGTGAACATGAGGGTAGGGACAATTATCTAGGGATTTGGTCTCTGTTTGTAATTTAAATAAATCATTTTGACAGAGACTGACTGTAACCATGTTCAGGCTGCTGACAGTGTGAAATTGAGTTGTATGGTGGACAGAAGACAAGCAGTCAAGAGAAATCCCCAAAGGCGAAATTTGTTATGTAATTGGGTCAATTCATGCATGAGCAATGCATGCTAATTGTAAACTGGTGGCAAAATTATCGTGTATGAGGCAATTAGGTCTTGTATGAATCTAAGCAACTGACATTGAAGGAGATTTTTTTTCTTTTTATATTCAGCAACATTTTTTTAAATATGAGAAAGGTAAAAATTACAAAGTCATTCATTAAAATACATTATTTGTGAATTTTGTTCTTTATACAAGAAGCAGAAGTTTTATAACTAATGAAACATTTATGTAAAAGCTTCTGATTTTGAGTAGTAAAATCTAGTACACTAAATAGTTTGAAAGGAGAATGAATGTTATTTTTATTGTAAGTCATAAGTGAGTTGATTAACAGAGATGATTAGTTGTGAGGTCAGTGGTTTAGATTTAAGCTCTTGAAGGCTAGTATTTTTACAGAGTGAATCTATATGTTGCTTTAGCGGACTAGACCTTATCTGTAGCTCATCTCAATCAATAACTCTGATGAATTCCCAATAAATAGTGGGGTCAGTAGCATTATCTTTAAAAACAAAGATTAAAAAAAAAGAGAAAGTGATAGGGCAGTAACACATATTTTCTGATAATATCTAACACATGTAGGAATACTTCATTTATTTTGAAACACTTTGACATACCCTGTTTAATTAGATCCTCTGAACAACTGCTCCTCAGGAAAAGTATTTCTATAAGGATTACTTATACTTTCATGTGAAAAATGTACGGAAAATAACCTCTTGGTCCTTTCTTGTTTCCAAATCTGTGGTTTCCCTTACACCTGGTTTTGCTTTATTTTTCCATGTAGAGCAGAACTTCAAAGGCTGATCTCTTCTTTTAGCCTCAATTTTCAGCCACAGTCACTTAAAGAAACAAATACATCCCAGACCAGTAATTACTTGTGCATGTCAAGTACAAAAGTTTTGGTTGTAAAATGGCATTGTCTAAAGGGGAGGGTTTGAGAGGAGCCCTCGTAATAAAGTAATTAACACATATGACTTTTTTTTTTTGAAGCAGAGATGAGGGATTCAGCAAACAATTTGTGAAGACCCTTTTTTCATGAAATCCTTTCTTCCCTATTCCTTTCTTTTCAGTTTCACTGTTTTCAGGCCATTATCTTGCCTGAGTTACTGCAGTAACTTCCTAATTGGCCTTATCTCCTTCTGCTCCTTTTATTGAATCTAAAACACAATCACCAGATGAGTTGTTCTAAAATATCTCTTTCATCAAGACCCTAATTATGACCCACTAAAATACTTTAAATGGACCTCCAGTTTGAGTAGGATAAAGTCTAATCTCCTAAACCCTTTAATTCTGACTCTAAGGACCCTCCACAATCTGCTCCTAAATGACTATTTTTCACCTTATCTTTCACTGTTCTTCACCACTGTACTTCCATTTCTTTTAGGCCTGCCTACTTACTCTGTTCTGGACTTTTGCATGAGTCATTCTGCATGTTTAGGACAATTTCACACTATCTGTAAACAACAGCCCAGCCCCCTGATCCCAGACACACACTCAAACCCAGCTACGGTGATGTGTCTCATCTCTGAATTATTGTGAGGCTTTGTGCTATAACACTATCATTTGTACCACTCATTTCACACATCATATTCTTCACTTTGGTTTTAATTGGCATTTTATGTGTCTATATGTCTGACCTCCTTAACTTCCCATAGGTGAAGATCATCTGTGTCTCCTTCCATTTATGTTTTATATCTGCAAGAATGCACCAGATGGTGCTTTATACTTTGCCTTTCTTGTCACCTCCCTAATTTAGGGCACTCCCTACCCCTTGATGGGAGTGTGGGAATAATCTCTTGACTTGGGCTATTCTCCATATAGTTTCTTGCAAGGTTTTCCTAAAATGCACATCTGATCATGTCACATCCTCTTTTAAAATCTGTTAAGTCTCTCTACTGCCTTTAGGATAAAATGTAAATCTTTTGCTTGGAATGTGAGGCTGTCCCTGGCTTAGTGCTAGCTGAGACCTCCAGCCTGGGAGGCCCTCTTGCAGCCTGAACCCATCCATTTCACACTTCCGTCTGCAAGGCCCTTCGTACCTCTCCCCATCCACACTGGCTCAGAGGCTACCATTGAGACAGCCAGATGTGTGGGGGTCCCCGGAAAAACTCCAATCAGCCTGCCCATTAGGGTGGAGCCTCGGGAAGTTTATGCTGTTTGCAGAGGAGAGTGGAGTGGTGGTGGGGGAGCCAGGCCCCTCCTCTTCTGTGTGGAACCTGGAATTTGAACTATGAGGCAGGAAGCTCTCTAGCAGGGGACTCTGGTCTTGCAGGGAGTCCCTGTTTCCCCCTTTTCTTCCTTTCACCCAGCAAAACCCTGTCTTACTCATAATTCAAATTGTCTGTGAGCCTGAATTTTCATTGCCATGGGACAAAGGACCCCGTCTTTAGCTGAACTAAGGAAAAGTCCTGCAACACCATCTTTCCCTAGCTGCTCTGACAGTCAGCTTCTATAGCTGCATTATGAGTTTTCCTACCCTCAGACTGAACTCTATGAAGAAATGGGCTGTGTCTTTTTTCTTTATAGCCCCAGGGTCTCGCCACTGCCAAATTTAATAAACAAATGAATCGACCATTTGTGTCAACAAATCTTTTTATTTTTTACTTTGATGAGTTAATCTCCTGGCCTTGTGTGAATTTCATCTTACAGTGAAGATTATTGCTAGGAGTTCTAATCTCTTTCAAAGTCTACATATCTATTGCACATCAATTTTCTTCCTGAAAGCTCCCAGATTTTTTTTCTATTGTATCATTTTCTAGCACAAAGTAGTTATCAAGTATTTATTCAGTAAATAGCTGGATTATTTTATGGGATTACTTTCTCTATATCCAGGGTGTTTTTTCTTTCTTTTCTTAAGAAGAGTTTGCCATCCCATCCACTTTTCAGTCTAGGCAAATAAAATCTTTCCTGGAATATCTGCTGTAGTGGAGCAAGGAATGAGTCTACCCCTTCAACGCAAGATTGGTTATACCTAGAGTAGAGCTCAGTACAGAGCACATACTCAGTAAATGCATGTGGAATAAATGAATGAGGCAATAATATGTAAAATATTGACTAATTTTGTACATTTCTTTTTCTTGAAACTCCTCTTTGCAAGGATATTTTTAGTTTCTCAAGTTGCTTTCAACTTTATGATTCTTTTCTTTTTGGTGCTGCTTGATAAACACTACCTTTTACTCTCTGCTGCTTAAATATTCAGTGACTTCTATAGTTTTATCAAAGGATTGTAGCAACATTTCCTCAGTAAAGCAGGATAATTTATTTTCAAATTACATTAGAAATGCCAGGACTTCCCCTATCTTAAAATACCATAGGAAATTCTTTTTGGTGTCTAATCCAAGAACCTAATTAAAAAAAAAAAAATAGGACTTGTCTTAGTCTGCTCAGGCACCATAACAAGATATCGCAGGATGGGCAGTGTAAAGCAACAGAAATTTTTCTCACAGTTCTGGAGGCTGGGAAGTTCCAGATCAAGGTATGGTAGGGCTGGTGAGGGCTCTCTTCTTGGCTTGTAGACAGTTGCCTTCTCGCAGCGTCCTCATGTGGCCTTTCGTTGGTGTGTGCACGTGGGGAGAGAGAGGGAGAGCAAGAGAGATCTCTGTGTCTCCTCCTCTCAGAAGGACACAGACCCAGTCGGATCAGGGCTTCCTTGTGACTTCATTTAACCTTAATTACCTCCTTAAAGTCACCCTCTCCAAATGCAGTCACATTGGTAGTTAGGGCTTCAACATATGAATGCTGGGGTGGCATGCAGTTCAGTCCATACCAGGGCTGAATGAGGAATGATCTGCATATATAACAGAGAAATATTGAGGTATTTAAGTGACATACACTTTGTGAACATGCTTTGTAATATCCAAAGTGTCACATCATTATAAGCTGCTATCATGAGCTAATTTCTTGTGTTTTCTTTTCTTTTTTTTCTTTTCTTTTTCTTTTTTTTTTTTTTTTTTTTTTGAGACAGGGTCTCAGTCTGTCACCCAGGCTGTAGTGCAGTGAGACAATCTTGGCTCACTGCAACCTCCACCTCCCGGGTTCAAGTAATTCTTGTGCCTCAGTGTCCTGAGTAGCTGGGATTACAGGCATATACCACCATACCCAGCTAAGTTTTGTATTTTTAGTAGAAACGGGGTTTTGCCATGTTGACCAGGCTGGCCTCAAATTCCTGGCCTCAAGTGACCCGCCTACCTCATCCTCCCAAAGTGTTGGGATTACAGGCGGGAGCCACTGTGCCCTGACAGATGAGCTAGTTTCTTTAGTGAAGTTAGATGACACTACCCTCTACCCATTGCCATTCCAGGAAAACTTCTACATTTAGTTTTAAACTTTTCCCTGTTTTCAAGCTGAATATTCTTAACTAAAAAAAGAAAACAAAATTCCTCCTATGTCCTATTTCCAGTTTTTTTTTTTTTTTTTTTTTTAGACAGAGTCTCATTCTGTTGCCCAGACTGGAGTGCAGTGGTGCAATTTCGGTTCATGGCAACCTCCGCCTCCTGGGTTCAAGCGATTCTCCTGGCTTCAGCCTCCCTAGTTGCTGGGACTAGCGCCTGACCACCATGCCTGGCTAATTTTTGTATTTTTAGTAGAGACGGGGTTTCACCATGTTGCCAGGCTGGTCTCAAACTCCTGCTTCAGGTGATCCACCTCCCTCGGTCTCCCAAAGTCCTGGGATTATAGGCATGAGCCCCATACCCGGCCCCAGTTCTTAATTGGACCTTTTCAAACTTTTCATTTCCAGTTTTGAGCCATTAGTCATTGATAGAACCACAGATACTTTAGAGTAGTAGTGAAGTTTTAATTTTCCAATCTTGGTTTGAATTATGTAGTTCAGAATGTAGCCTTCACATGTCCTGTGCTAAGCAGTTTAGCCTGGGCAGACTTGAATAAAAGGAGGCAGAGGATGAGAATAGAAAAAAAATTTCCAGGAAGTCTAACAAAGGACTAGCTTCATGTCTCAGTTTCCAATGCATGATTCAGATTTAGAACTTTGAAAGTATCTAAATTTTCTTCCAGATTTTATTATACCCTCTAGGACATAGCACAGTGAGGAGAATATCCTGAATGTTAAGAAAAACCAGAACGCTTCATGTATATATTTTTGGATCCCAGATGTGACTATTCATATAATTAAGGACCAATATATTTAATGTCAATGGAATTTTAGAGGCAGGTTTAAAAAACCTGTTGTTTCTTAGTTCTTAAGAGTAATAGTGGGAGTGTTATTTTAGCCTTATTGCGAGGTCATAAGGTCAGGGAGGACATTGTGTAGAGATTTATTTCAAAAATCCATTGGTAATCCAAGCCACACAAATGTTTATACATTAAGAAAATTTTATGATTGGGAAGTTAGAAACAAGAAGTCTTTTTTTTTTTTTTTTTTTTTTTAAGCACAAACTGTAGCTCGTCTAATTTGCTTTTTCATTTTACCTTGGAAGATTATGTCATAAAAATTGCATTTCTTTATTTTTTTCTTTTTGCTCGTATTTTCTCCTATAGCTTTCTTTTCATTCACGGTTGTCAGGCCTGCGTTGTAGCCTTTTTCTCTTTTGTACAGAGTCATATGCAATGCTGCTTGCACAAAGATATCCCTAAATTTCTGTCTGAAGGACCTATTGCTTTTGTGAAATGCCTCCAGACTCTATTTGGTTCCAAGGACAAGAAGTAGGAAGTCATGTTTTTTGCTGCTTTATATTTTGATTGATTTTCCTTTCATGGCTACATCAATTGTAAAAAAGTCAGCTTTTTTTTTTTTTTTTTTTTTTTCCAATAGAGATAAGGTTTGCCTACATTGCCCAGGTTGGTCTTGAACTCCTGGGCTCAAGTCATCCTCCCACCTCAGCTTCCTAAAGTGCTGGGATTACAGGTGTGAGCCACCATACCAGGCCACAAAATAATATTTAACTCATTTCAATTAAGCTTTGTACCATTACATCCTTGGAATTATAATGGTGTTAGCATTTGCCTGTGTTTAGCAAACTAGGAAAAAGAGTATGGATTTAGAAAAAAGAATACAGGCAAAACCTTAAAACCATTCTATTAACACTGTCATTTTGATAGAATTGATTTCCCCTAAACAAAGTGTTTTAAATATTTATTTTTCTTATGTAATCGTGGTGAGGTCTTTGATGATAAGTGGCATTTCTTGATCATGTTTAAATCCTCCAGAATCTGGGGCTTTGACTGTAAAGTATAAGACAGAAGTAGAAACTACCTTCACAGTTACCTGACATGTGTACACATTTGTTCGTGAAACATTGGCTTTGAACATAACATTGCATCAGGCCTTGTGGATTTCAGAAAAAGTGAAAAACCACTTTTCTGGATGTGTTTCATGTTCATCCTAGGATGCAAGAGGACCTCGGTTGGATGTAAAAGTGTTTATGAGGGAGAAGAGGCAGAAGGAAGGGAACAGATGAATATAAGGTTAGGAACACCCAGCATATCCTTGTTAGAGTACAAGGAGAGATCCCATTCCTGAAATATAGGTTGAAGCAGCATTGTTGAAGGAGTATTTATCGTGTTTTCAAATGTGTATACTTTGGGCATCTATAAATCCAAAATAAACATTTCTAGAAGATACCACTTTTGAGAACTTAATTATTGACTTAACAAACATGTTTTAAAGTGTTTACTATGTGCCAGACACATTGCTAGGAGGTAGGATTAATGAGGAATAAAGCATAGATGACCCCTGAGGCCCTGCAGTTTGTAGTTAGCTTGACAGGCAAGCAGACGATGTTAGAGCAACAAGCTCCATATATGAGATAATACATCTAATGACGTAAATGGGAGAAATGCCAGATAGAGGGAAATGCTGTGTTAATATCAGAAGGATAACAAACTCAGGTTTAGGAAGGAAAGGAATTGAACATGAGTCATACTATTTTATTAGTTGTTAAAAACTTTACTGAATCATTGATTTCAATAGTGATTTATAATCTTTAATAATAGAAGCTATACATCTTATTTTTAAGTTTTGTCTGCTTCTGTATGTCTGTTTTCTTTATTCCCTATTTGCTTATCAGTATTCCAGAAAATACCACAAAAAAACGAAGTCAAACCGTCTAAATCGCTTAACAGGTATTTAAATAAAGAAATAAAGTTGTCCTCAACAGAAGAAAACAAAACACAAAAGGAAATCAAACCACAGTATTCTATATAAAACATCACAAATGTTCAAGTATAGAAGAGTGTTGTTCAGCTTATTAATTTCAAGATGGTTAAAAAAATCAGTATCTTAAACATTTGCATACATTAAAAATTCATAAATATGTTTTTACTATTTTGATTTTCAATGCTTGAGAAGATGAAAGGGTTCGAAAGCGAAACTTTGGCCATGGTTCCTTCATCTCTTTTCCTGCCTCCAACCTGTATAGTGATACTTTTGATTTTTTTTTTTTTTCATTTTAAGTTCTGGGATACATGTGCAGAATGTGCAGGTTTGTCACATAGGTATACATGTGCCATGGTGGTTTGCTGCACCTATCAACCCGCCATCTAGGTTTTAAGCCCCGCGTACATTAGGTATTTGCCCTAATGCTCTCCCTCAGCTTTCCCCCTATCCCCCAACAGGCCCCGGTGTGTGATGTTCCCCTCCCTGTGTCCATGTGTTCTCGCTGTTCAGCTCTCACTTATGAATGAGAACATGCAGTGTTTGGTTTTCTGTTCCTGGGTTAGTTTGCTGAGAATGGAAGTTGTGGCCAGGGCAATCAGGCAAGACAAAGAAATAAAGGGTATTCTAATAGGAAGAGAGGAAGTCAAATGGATATTTTGAATTTTAAATTTTCATGACAGGGCCCAAGATATTCAGGAAATATTTTACCTTTTAAAAACATACATGCATCTGAACTAGCGGTCTATGCACATGTGACGTATGTGTTTGCCACGTGTGCATAGAGTGCGCATATGTGTTTGAAGACAGAGCTAGTGAAAGGAAAAGAGAAACATTGGTTTTAGTGCTGTTTGGTTTCCACTTTTGGCGTTCTTGGCCCAGTCTGTGTTAACGACAAACCACTGGGACATCCCCTCAGTGCTGTGGGGTCTTTTCCTGCCAAATATTGTTCTCTTGCAAGATTAAATAGCTGAATCAGTGTGGCCTGAATCTTGATCCTGCTGAGAATATTAAGAATCCTGCAGGTTGTAATACAGATTAGCTGGTGAGAGCTCTGTTGGAGAAATAAAGTGAGTTTCTCTAAATGAATTTAACAACTGCTGTGAACCTTTTTGTGTCCTCCAGCATGAGTGTGTGTCTGCTGGCAGTTAACCATTTATTCCCCTCATTTTCTCCAAAACTTGTTCTCGTCCACCTCTGTGCCTTTATTGTAAACACTTCCATAACTATTTCACATTCAGGTTTTGCCAGATAAGGCATTTGATACATTAAATAACTGAGTACTGTGAAGGGTAAGCCATTATTTACTTGATTTACTTAAGGGAGAAAATAATATTTTTTGGTATTTATAGAAAGAAAGGACTAGTGTCATAGGTATAATGAAATAAACCACACCACTGGGTTATTTGGAGTAAACTGATTAGCATATTGGGTTCTGATCCTAGGCTTTATGTTATTGGTTGAAAGGTGTGAAATATTTAGCAAAAGGCAGGACAGATGATTAAAATTGTTTACATTGCTTCTAACCTCTATCCCATTATTTCTGCTTCCAGGGTTAGATTAAAACCATTAAAGGCTCTAAATTCTATAAAAAGGATGATGCTTCCCCTTAAATGAAAGAAATTTAAAAATCAACAGGAACAACCCTCAACTCTGAAGCTTGTCCAACCCATGGCCCTTGGGCCACATGCGACCCAGGACAGCTTTGAATGTGGCCCAGCTCAAATCCGTCAACTTTCTTAAAACATTATGACATTTATCCATGTACCTTTTGTTAGTGTTAACATATTTTATGTGTGGCCCAGGAAGATTCTTCTTCCAGTGTGGTCCAGGGAATCCTAAAGATTGGACACCCCTGCTCTAAAGCATGAGACATACCGATAACCTGAAAATAATTCGGTGTTTGTTAGGTTGTCTGATTGCAGACTTCTGTGTAAGTTTGTTGAATTCTTTTCTCTTTTGGGTGCCCGTTACCTCACTTATGCATGAAACATGTGCTCAGTCTGCTATGAAGCCAGCCTTCCATCTGCTTCCTACTCTATTATCCGTTTGTCTCCTGACACCGTGTGTGTGTGTGTGTGTGTGTGTGTGTGTGTGTGATTTCTCAGTAAAAATGTCAATGGCTGTGATTTGTAAATAGCAAAGCCTGGCTCAATGATAATAAACAATTATGAAGCTCATCAGTGCTGTTTTACTTTTGCAGATTACTCCATCGATTATTACTGTGACTGTTACAGTGATATCTTTAGAAGTTAAATATTTAGTTAAATTATTTTGTACTTGTCATACATATGCCAAAAACTGGAAGGTAGGGGGTTGGGAAGGGGAATCTTGTCCTAAGAGAAGGCACAAGAAGAGGGGAGCAGTGTGAGTTTGACACTTTCTGTCCTGCCCTCATATAACAGCCTGTGTTTTGCTGTTCTAGCCAATGAGGATATGAGGATGTCAGTCAAGGTAGCATCTCATCTTAAGTCTGTGCTGCCTGAATACTTTTAAAGTTACCCTACAACTCCCCTAATGCTGTCTGTGAAACACTCGGGGCTATCGCTGAGGCATTCTAACCTCTAGTCTAGGTTGCCTTTCGTTTTCGACATATGACACTTTGAAACTCAAATCCGCAGGCATTGCCAAAATTTCCAGTCATTCAGAAATAAACTTTGAAGACTTTCAAGAACTCCTACGTATTAAACTGTAAATCCTTCAGATATCATCAGCATCATCCTGTTCTCAGGATGCACCCTGTACTCCTGGTTATTTTTTAGGGGACCTTTGCATGTCTCACTACCAAATGCTTTGGAGTCAGTCAGCTTCTGGGGATCTTGGGGTGGTGAGCTTTCTGGCACTTGTATGGGTTCCACAAAAGTAGCTATTAACAATTCAAAAAACCCATCAGTTCAGGAGGCAAAAAAATAAATGTTATCCTTTGTTAAATGCTGCCAGGATTTCCACATCTAGGATCCCTGATTCCAACCTCCTGATATTAAGACTATACCCCATTTTTAAATTGTGAACTATATTATGTATACAAAACAGTTGATAGAAACATATGTTCAGTTTAAAGAATAATAAAATGGGACTGGGCGCGGTGTGAGACCAGCCTGGCGAACAGCTTGGTGAAACCTCGTCTCTACCAAACATACAAATATTAGCCAGGTGTGGTGGCATGCACATGTCATCCCAGCTACTTGGGAAGCTGAGGTGGGAGAATTGCTTGAACTCAGGAAGCAGAGGTTGCAGTGAGCTGAGATCACACTACTGTACTTCACCATGGATGACAGAGTGAGATCCTGTCTCAAAACAAACAAACAAACAAACAAACAAAAAACAAAAATAATAAAATGGGTAGTCATGTAGCTACTCCTGGATCAAGAATTGGAATATTTGAAAAACCTCTGAAGTCCTTTGTGTGTTCCTTGACACTCAACTTCATCCTGCTAACTACCAGCAACACGAGGGCCACAGCTTCTTGAAAACAAGATTTTCATAGTGAGCTCCTGAAAAGATGAAAAGATTATTTGAAAATCCAATTTCCATGTGCAGAAACAACATATAGACTTTGGAGGAAACATGATTGGCTCCTTGCTCATACAGCCTATAAGGGCTGCCTCTCACCTTCCTTGTCCTCATTTAGCTGTTCAGGGCTCAAGCAGGGGCCTGTCAGTCATCTCTTCATCCCTGTTCATACGTAGGTGACACCCACATCCCCAAATAGAGGGAAGAGATGAGAACAAACATTCGTGAAGGGCTCTTGTGTGTCCGGCCATCTTTCATGTTTGTTATTTCACTTATTTTTTTAGTAACAATCCCTAGAAATACTTGTCATTATTCTCATTTCACTGATGAGGAAACTGGCTCTCAGAGAGGATAAATGAATTATTTAATTGCACACCATCAGTAAAGAACAGAGCTGAGATTGGAGTTCAAGTTCGTTGGTTTGGGTTTCTTTTTTCTGACTTCAAAGTCCAGCACTTGAATCCTCTACCCCAGGATTTTGGGAGCATTGATTATATGTTATATCTGGAGCCCTTGTGCTATAGAGCAAATGTCAAAATTTTGGTTTCTTTTGTCGGTACGAAGCTAGTGTGTTCTTAAACGACATTTTGGGGTCTGCGTAGCGAGTATTAGGACCAAATTTTGAAGTTCCAAATTTCTTACCACTGGGAACCAGTCTTTCTTCTCATCCCCAAGTAGAATCTCTCATTCAGATGTTCCATTATGTGCTGGGATATAAGAAGGCTTTGCATTTTTCCAGACAATTTACATGTGGTTTATTCATGTGATGCATGATGTTATTAAGGGTTGATGCTTTTTCTCCTTCAGAATATGCTTACTTTACTTGTTCCTCCATTCTCTGAAGGTACCTCTTCTGTGCTTGGCACTATATTAGGAGCTGAGGATACAAGATCTAAGCACAGCTGTCAATGCAGAACACAGAACATGGCCTGGTAAGTGTGTTAAGAGTGGGAATTTGTGGAGTACAGAGTAAGGCACCTAACCCTAGCTGGGATTTGGTGATGGTCCCAGATGGCTTACAGAAGAAAGTGTCCTGAGATGAGTTTTTAAGAATGAATAAGGATAGACACAAGTGAGGAGTTGGCGCCAGTGAATGGTGGGTGGCAAAAAACTTCACATTAGGGAAACTGCGTGTACAGGAATGAAGAATGAGACTGCGTGGTGTTCAATGAGCTGCAAAAACTAATTTTATCCTGAAAGTTTTGAAGAGTAACTCAAAAGTATTTTTTAGTACAGAAATGACCCTACATTTTAGGGTAATTGTTTGTTTAAATATTGAGAGTGCTTCATCTAGTCCTGTGGTCAACTTGGCCCTTACGTGGATTGGATTTCACTCTAATTGTCACTATGGGATCTTGTGGCCTCTTATGTCTGACTGTTTAGCCAGGGATGATTATGGCACTAGGATTTGTAGGCGTCTGCTTTTGGAGAACAAAAGGGAAACAATTATGATTTCTTGTATCTCTGTATGTTGAAGCAATGCCAATTAAAAAAGTAACTTAGGCAGTTTTATCTCATTGATTTAGAATTGAATGACAATGTTGAGCAAAGGTGTCTGTATGGCATGTAAATTGGGCAATGGTGTGCTCACGCTCCAACTGCGATACAAGCCTGGGATAGTTAGTCTCAGACATGCTCTCAGGTTGGCAGGTGTGAGAGAGTGCAAACCCATATAAATATGCATGCCTTTAGCCTTGCATGCTGCGTTAGTTCTCTTACAAATATAGAGAGAAACGCTACATTAGTTCTCATACAAACACGAAAAATCTCAGTTAACCTAAAATGTCTGCATTGTGGGGTGTTCTGGTAAACCAATTATTATATTTAATTTTATTTATTTATATAGTTTATTTTATTTTATTATGAGACAGAGTCTTGCTCTTGTTGCCCAGGCTGGAGTGCAGTCATGCGATCTTGGCTCACTGCACCCTCTGCCTCCCAGGTTCAAGTGATTCTCCTGCCTCAGCCTTCCAAGTAGCTGGGATTACAGGCACCTGTCACCATGCCTGGCTAATTTTTGTGCTTATAGTAGAGATGGGGTTTCACCGTGTTGGCAAGGCTGGTCTTGAACTCCAGACCTCAGGTGATCTGCCTGCCTTGGCCTCCCAAAGTGCTGGGATTACAGGCAGTGAGCTACCGCGCCTGGCCTATATTTAACTATATTTTACTACAAGTTAAGCCTTAACTTTTGTTGTTTTTATTGACTGTGTTTCTGAAAGTTAGATGGTGAACCATAAGGTGTAACTAACTTTGACTCCAAAACTTAACCACCTCTTGTTCATTAAACAGACCAGAGACTAGACTGTAGACATGATTGACTAGCACAGGTCATTTTATTGGATACAGATGATCCAAGAGATGGCCCTGGGTCCCTGCTGTCCTTAGGACACTGTCTGGAATTATCATTTTTTGGCAGCTTGTGAGGATGCTTGTTTGAGATCATTTAGCTTTGACTCTTAAAGTCAGAATACAGAGAAGTAAGATCCTAGTAACTGAATAGTTTTGAATGACTTAGTTTTATGTGTGTAAGGAATTGAGGACTTGATCCTAGTTAAAAGCAAAGGAAGTTACCTTTGCATTGTAGCAGGACATGTGGGTAAGAAACAAGAAATAACTTCCTATGGCATATGGATTATGTGATAAATTCGTAAGGCTCTTTCAACTTTTGAAGTGACCTGTTTCAGCTGAACATTGTATCTCAATCACTATGCCTCTTTTCTCCTACATCTCTAATGGGAATGATAGTATCTGATGCTTATTTTAAGTTGGGAGGATCAATGAACACATGATAGAAAAGCCCTTTGCATGACTCAGAAGAAAGGTGCTATTAAATAAAAATGTGAAATTGAGCTTTCTCAATGGAGATGGGTACACCAAGGGATGATTGGCTTTCCTTTTGGGCCTTTAAGAATTTTATTAACATGTAATTGAGAGACAAGGGAAAAACAGTTTAGCCTGGTTTGGGAGAGTTGGAGAAATCCTTGTGCCCTCATATAGGGCAGGAGAAAGCTGAGCGTATGTTTTTGGGCTGCACTTGGCAGGTGCAATTTTAAATCCTTCCAGATCACACATCGAAAACAAAGTGGTGGTAATTATTCCTAAGGATCCCAAAATGTTTTGCTTTGGAATGGGGATTAATACCAGGCAAAAAAGCAGGATGTTTGATGAAAGGCCCCATTTCCTTCTTATGCTTTTGTTCTTTTAAAGAGTATGTGATATGAGCTAATGTTTATGATGCTGAAAAAGAATCAACCCAAGCTTATTCCTAAGGTGGGAGATGTTCAAGCCTATTGAACGGTGTTGGATTACAAGGTCATTTGGAAGGTCAGAAAAGGCAATAATTAGAACAGGCAGAAATTAAACTATAATGAACGGTAATCCTAAAGAAAATTAAAACACAGAAAACACTGCATTATTTATTTAGATTCAGTGGGAAGTTGCCAAGAAAGAGGCAGCTGGCTTTCTGCTTTTTGGAATGTTTGTACACTAGAGAAGGAGCTGTGCCTTGGATTTAAGGTCTCACTTAATTCTTGCTCTAAGGCCAGACCTAATTGTAAAAGGAAGTGGGGAGCAGACGTAGTTAACTATGTAATTCAGGACAGAAAAGACATGGGCCAGAGGGACAAGTAGACTGAATTTGGATTCTGTTTATACAGATTTCATAATCATTATCCACCATTTTTTAGGTTCTATGTGCAACAGCCTGTTGAGCATAGACAACTGGTTTTAGAGGCAGACAAGACCTGAGTTCTAATGCCCACATCTTTTTTTGTTGCCCCTTTAACCATAGGAAATAGAGTGATAAAGTGGTTCTGTTTCGTTCACTTTATTATGTCTAAGTTTCCACATCTGTAAAATGGAAATGAAAATACTTGCAGAGTTTTTATGAGAATTACATATTAGCTCTTACGAGTGAAAGATTTGTCCTCGTGCTTAGTAATTGATAGTTTTGTTATTATTATGCAATCAACTGAAAACGGAGGGAAGATTTGGGCATGGAAATGCTTTGATTAGTCACGTCATTTTGAATTTGTAGAAATAGCAGTAGTATTTCCGGTCTTCAAATTTATTGCCATTTGCAACTGTTTATTTTATTTTTATTTGGATTTTTTAGAAGGCATATTATTTTGATTACCATCCTTTACAGTTTTAGGTATAATACCTTTATTAAATAGTGCTGCAATTTTTTTCTGGAAGCTAATGTCCGTTATGGAACTTTCATTGATAAGAGCGGAAGTTGGTCCTATAATGATTCTCATGTAGGTGAAAAAAATTCTTCTTAGGTTTTTAGTTCACAAATGAGCTATTTTGCAATTTAAACTCAGGACCCTACGATTTTTAATTTCCTAATGCTTCTTTACATCCTTACAAGCATCGTGATAAGCATCAAGATTATTTAAGATGGGACGGAGAAAATCCTGTATTTCTTCTGAAATTCTGTATTTTAATTTAAAGAGGTAACAATGTTTTAATTCTGCTTCCATTTCATTAAAAGGCACAGATTCCACATTCAGTCTCTGATTGCACAGTATCCTTACAAAGGAGGAGATACCTCAAAGTCCGTGTGATTTTCAGGTGATGCAGATATTTTAAGGCTCACTACTGAGGGGGGCGTCTTTTGGGGGGTGTTCTCAGTTCTGTTGTCTGCATTCTTCCATGCAGTGCTTAGTGAATTCGATGAAGAGATGCTGATAATCATCTGCTGCCTTAGCTGATATTAGTATCACTTATAGGCTCACAGTTGCCATTTGTCATGTTTAGCACAGTCTTGAGAAGATTCATAAGTTCTGTTATTTTTTAATCCAGAAATGAATCTATTTTGTGATCTTTGTTATGGATACCCATGTTGTGTATTACACAAAATCTACATCTGAGAGGAGATAGTGGATGCTTCCTCGGGGTGACTTTTATAATACTTACCACATTGTGTCGAAGGACTGATTGCATTTCCTCTCTTTCCAGCCAGCTAGACTGTGGTTCTTTGAGCTCAGGGAATGTGACCAGTCATATTTTTAACACCAGCACCAGACATGGTACCTGGCATGTATTGGCCTTCAGTAAGTGCTTTAATGAATAAATAAAATTGCGTGACACTTTGTTTCACTATTGCACAGCATGACAGTTTATTTCCAGATTCATTTCCAGTCACAACTCTTGACCTATCTTGGTGCACTCCTAGATCTCTCTTCCCATTTTGTTCCTGATAGAAATGTTGCTATGTCTTAAAGATTAGTCTGTTAATGAAATAGTAGGTGCATTTTATGTGCTGTGGTTGCACCTTGTATGAGTCAGGAAGTTAATTGCTGAAATAAACAACCTTCAGATCTGAGTACAACAGAGTTTTATTGTACTCTCACATTACAGACCAACACAGCTTGGTAGCACAGTGGGGGCTTAAAAGAACTCTGTTCCATGTGGTCATTCAGGGATCCAGGCTGCTTTTCTGTCTAGCACCTCTGGTATCCAGTAGGGCCATGGCATTCTCTACTGGATGAGTTGCATCTGGTGTGCAGTCAGGCAAAGAGCGGGCCCATGATGGATAGCAAGGGTTTCACGTTCAGTCTGGAAGTCATGCACGTTACGTCCATCCATATTCCACAGGCTAGAATTCAGTTTTGCAGACTCACTTCACTGTGGAAGGCTCAAAATGTGGAGTGGTGTGCCAAGGAGAATGACTAACAAGTGTGTGTTAGTACACAATAGTAAGTCCCTGCTATACACTCTTTGATCAAAAAGTATATACTTTGAGACTAGGCAGAAATAGTCCCAAACACTTTATCTATCCCTTCAGCTCCTGAGATGCTTGTCATATTCTCATGAGAGCTGAATTTGAGTTTCGAGGAGACCCATGCACTCTCTATAGTAGAAGGAATACTTTGGGCTCAGAACCCATCTTCTTTCCCCTTTATTTTGACCACAGACCTGTCTCTGAAGTCTTGCTCAGTCACAGATGAGACTAAAGTCCAGTCTGAAGCAGGGAGCGAGAACTTGCAATCATTTCATAAATCAGGCACAAAAAATTTAAGTGTAAAATGGGGCCTTGTGTTTTTTTTTTTCAATGTTAATGAAAACATATTTTAAAATCAACCTGTACTTTTATAAAAAATACAAAAGTAAAGATAGTGAAACTGATAGTGTACCCAGCTGGCCATATGCTGAACTGAGAAACTCTGAATAGTTGGTGACAAGGAAATGGCTTCTTAAACACGCATCTCCCCAAGATAAGAACTGTCCCCACTTGAGAACCAGAACCGAGTGGAGCACACCTGCCAATGTCGTTTGTGTTGTATCTGGATTCACCAAACCGTGAGGCTTTATTGTATTTTCTTATGTAACTTACTTTTTTTTTTTTGAGATGGAGTCTTCCTCTGTCACCCACTCTGGATGCAGTGCAATGGCGTGATCTTGGCTCACTGCAACCTCTGCCTCCCAGGTTCAAGTGATTCTTCTGCCTCAGCCTCCTGAGTAGCTGGGATTACAGGCACGTGCCACCACATCCGGCTAATTTTTGTATTTTTAGTAGAAATGGGGTTTAGCCATGTTGGCCAGGCTGGTCTTGATCCACCCACCTTGTCCTCCCAAAGTGCTAGGATTATAGGTATGAGCCACCGTGCCTGGCCTTCTTCTGTAACTTTTTAAGGTTTATATTTATCTGCCACTCCTGAGAGTGAGTCAGTCATATAGTCTAGTAGTGTACAGGTAGGTTTTGAAGCTATTTTGTGAAAATTACTTTGGAGTCATCTTTGTTGTGAAAAAACTAGTTCTTGAGGCCATCTGATGGCTTAAAAAATGGACACTTTCTTTCAGGGTCACAGGTGACAATTTATAAATTTACTATAAAAAAGGGCTTAATTAGTTTTTGGGTCAGGAGGGACTGGTGCAAATGGTGAACCGTAAATACTCTAAAGGCTTCAAATCATTTCTGGGGATCCCCAGTTCATGCCCACAGAATGGCAAACACATTGAGAGAATTCTTCTAATGGATTGTACCTTTTTTTTTGGTCATGCAAACTTGTGCGTGTATTTTTTGAAGTGTTAGTGCAGTTAGTATCTAATGTACCTAATTTATGCAATTGGATATTTCATAAATGGGTTTTCTGCATGCAAGCATTTGTACACATTAATATTTATGCAAGTATTCAAATCAATGCAAGGGCATCTGTTTGAATCTGTGATGAAAATATGCATATGCATGAACATTTGTACCAGGGGATAAGTCCCCAAAGTTAGGGATTGCTGAGGTTACAGTTTTCAACTTTTGTCCTTTTGGCAAAATTTTCTTGACTAGGAAAAGCATATGAAGAAATAGCACAACCATTAATATTGACAAATAAAATGGCTTTATGTAAATACACTTAATAGCAAGTCTGTTGAAATTCCTTTAATCAGTGATATGATTTTTAGAAAATGCTATTTTAGAATGTGTAGCTGTTTTCAGCAAGAACACTTATTCTTTTTTTAAATGTTTTAAAAAAATTTTACTTTAAGTTCTGGGATACATGTGCAGAATGTGCAGGTTTGTTACATAGGTATACATGTGCCATGGTGGTTTGCTGCGCCTATCAACCCATCATCTAGGTTTTAAGCCCTGCATGCCTTAGGTGTTTGTCCTAATGCTCTCCCTCCCCTTTCCCCCCCACCCCCCACCAGGCCCCGGTGTGTGATGCTCCCCTCCTTGTGTCCATGTGTTCTCATTGTTTAACTCCCACTTGTGAGTGAGAACATGCAGTGTTTGGTTTTCTGTTCCTGTGTTAGTTTGCTGAGAATGATGGCTTCCAGCTTCATCCATGTCCCTGCAAAGGACATGAACTCATTCTTTTTTAAGGGTGCATAGTATTCCATGGTGTATATGAGAGGCACTTACTCTTATATATGAGTACGGGAGACAGGTACGATATGGTGGTTTGGACTAAGCTGGTGGCCATTGGAATGGAGAAAAGAAGATGAATTTAAGTTTTGCTTTGGAGATAGATCCAATAAAACACGCTGAAGAATGCAATATTTGTAATGAGGGAGTAGAGGAAACAAGAACGTCTCCTAGAATATTGTTTCTAGTAAATGGATGAGTGGTGTGGCCAGTTAGCTTAGGTGAGGAAGACCAGGGAAGGAATACGTGAAATAATATGCTGTTAGTAATAAAATAATTTATGTAAGAAATGTTTGATTTCTTTATTATTTCTTTACTTACTTTGGCTTGAATTTGACCTATAGAAATAAATAGGCTTGGTTAGTGTGGGACTTTCTTTACCTCCTTCCAGTTGCACATAAGAATGTAAAGGATGATAGAATATGGGGCTGGGGTGGGGAGGAAGGGTTTTGATTTCAAGTTCTTGGTGGTCACTGTTGAGACCCTCGTCCATGTCATATCAGGTGGCTATAACTTCTGCGTCCTGCGTGGGCTGCAGACTCTTTCCCAGGTTGGAAACTCTAGTGTCTGGGATTAACCGCCGTAGGCAGGCCAAGGAGCCTCTCCCAGGAGGCCTGGACTTTTTCCAGGCCACAGTCATGGTACAAAAGGGCTGGCAGTCCTCATTCCTTGATGATCTACTGACTCTCATCCCATATCTTTGTTAGTTTAGAGGAACATTTCTCTTTGATCTCTTATATTTTTCAATTCTGATTTGTCTATTTATTAGTTTCAAATGGCAAAGTGTTTCTCTTAATTTATAAACTTATTTATATACTGGTAAAGTTCCAGTCTTCTATGTTAACAGTTCATGGCAGGCCAAGAATAAACAGAGTTGATTCTGAAACATCAGTTTTGCAGTTTAAAGATGTGTTAAATATATATATATTTTAAAAACTCATTGCAGAAGAATTTAATATCTACCAGCCGTTTAGAAGGATTGAGAATTATGGTGTGTCTTTGTCATACTTTGATAACATCTTCCCAGTGAAATTTTGCTTAGTTTATTTTGAGCTGAAATGCTAGAGAGTTTATTATTTTTGTTATGGGAAAGGAAATGTGGAGAAAATTATGAATGACTGAGGTGTGAATCTGAAAGGACTGACTTGCTCGGAGTTGTAATGTCTTTTCTGAAAGCCCAAACAGTATTGATTTTCCATGATTGATTGGGATAAAGGTACAGGCGTTTGTTTCTATGTTTTGTATGTTTAGGGTAAGGCTGTGACTGTCCATGCAACAGACGTCAATTGGTTAGATGTTCCAGATTGCAAATGGACATACAGTATTGCCTGCTTTGAATGTTTTCCAGTTAGCGTCATTCTAGGCAAACCTTGTGGTGCGGGATTTGGGTCCTGGATCTCCATGCTCCTGTGTATTAGGAGAAGCTTAGAATCATTTGTAAGGAAGATTTTGTCTCTCCTGTTGGCATTTATGTGGTTCATGTCTAAGCAGAAGCCATCTATTTAGGCTCAAGGCAGAAGGGGTAGCAAGTGGGAAAGTTCTGCAGTAAAAAGGCGCATGGAGCATGGTGTGTCATAAGTATGGAGAGAAGGCTGGACTGAGCAAAAGGGGAAGTGGTGTAGGATTTAGTAGGAGAGACTAGGCAGGGCCATGGTAGAGCTGGGATTTTACTGTCACTGTCGTGAACGTTTTGAAGTAGAGGTATGATGCAATTTAATTTGCATTTTCAAAAAGACTGCTTTGGCTGATGTCTCTGAAAAATGGGTTTTATGGTGCAAGAATGTACACAGAGAAAGAGTACAGGAGACATGTGAGATGTGGTTTGGACTAAGCTGGTGGTCATAGAAATGGAGAAAAGAAGATGAATTTAAGTTTTGCTTTGGAGATACATCCAATAAAACATGTTGAAAGATGAAATGTTTGTAATGAGGGAGTAGGGAAAGCAAGAACATCTCCTAGAATTTTGTTTCTAGTAAATGAATGAGTGGAATGGCCAGTTAGCTTCGATGAAGAAGACTAGGGAAGGGATAAATGAAAGGTAGATCCACTTTGGTTGGATGTGGACATCTATATGGAGGTGGCCATTAAGCTGTTCTCTCTATTAGTGTGAAACTCAGGAGAGAAGGCAGAGAAGAGGCATAAGTGTGAGAGTCATCAGTACCTAGATGGCATTTACCACCCTGGAATGAGATGAGATCACCGAGCAAGAGAGTTTAGATAGAAATGAGAAGTGACCCAGTAACAATCCTGAAGCTCTCTAACCTTAATTTTATTTATTTACTTATATTTTTTTTTTATAGATTTAGAAGGTACA
The DNA here is from genome assembly GCF_001698545.2 of Rhinopithecus bieti. Lineage (NCBI taxonomy): Eukaryota > Metazoa > Chordata > Mammalia > Primates > Cercopithecidae > Rhinopithecus > Rhinopithecus bieti. The sequence continues at coordinate 5,206,896 of NW_016804580.1, read as the reverse complement.
GGTAGAGTTTTGTTAAATACATATATTGCACAGTGGTGAAGTCTGGGCTTTTAGTGTGACTGTCACCCCAATAGTATACACTGTGCTCATTTGGTAATTTCTCATCTGTCATCCCCTCCCACCCTCTCCCCTTTCCAAGTCTCCAGTGTCTGTTATTCCACTCTGTATGTCCACATGTACACATTATTTAGCTCCCACTTATAAATGAGAACACGTGATATTTGACTTCCTGAGTTATTTCACTTGACGATAATCGCCTCCAGTTCCATCCACATTGCTGAAGAGATATGATTTTATTCTTTTTATGGCTGAGTAGTGTTCAGTGGTGTGTGTGTATGTGTATACATAGATGCAAGGGCATCTGTCTGAATCTGTGATGAAAATATGCATATACATGAACATTTGTACCGGGGGTAAGTCCTCAAAGTTAGGGATTGCTGAGATTACAATTTTCAACTTTTGTCCTTTTGATAAAATTTTCTTGACTAGGAAAAGCAGGTGGAGAAATAGCACAGCCATTAATATTGACAAATAAAATGGTTTTATGTAAATATACCTAATAGTTGTGAATAATAAGTCTACTGAAGTTCCTTTAATCAGTGATAGGAATATATATATGTATATGTATTTATATCTCTCACATTTTCTTTGTCCAATCATCTGTTGATGGACACTTAGGTTGATTCTATATTTTTGCTATTGCGAGTAGTGTTGTGATAAGCATACTAGTGCAGATATCTTTTTGATATGCTGATTTCTTTTCCTTTGGGTAGATACCCAGTAGTGCGATTGCTGGATCAAAATGGTAGATATGGAGGTTTCTCAAAGATCTCCAACCTTTAGAGGACTGGTGGAAGAGGAGAAACAAGCAAAGGTGGGTCTACTGAGATGAGAGAGAATAAAGGTGAATGTGGAAACAGAAGCTAAGAGAGGAGGGGACGAATTGGAAATAGTGAATAGAGATAATAGTTTAAGAAGTTTTGCTGTGAAGGGCAAAGAGAAATGGCACTGAGGATGGAGGTAATCTAAGATCAAAATATTTTGTTGTGTTTTCATCTTTGTTTTAAATATGGGAGCTACGAAAGCATGTTTGAATTAACATTGATGGACTTGATCTGGTAGAGTAGGAGAAACTGGTGATACAAGAGAGAGGGATTATAGCAGGAGCAAAGTTCTAGAGAAGGGTGGGAAGAAGGGGATAGAATTCAAAGCACAAGTATAAGTGTTGGCCTTCATTAGGATCCAGGAATATTTCCTTCCATTGGATCAGAAGGGAAAGCAGAAAAATGTGTCTACAGTTACCGGCAGGGGAAGGTGAGACGCCCACAATGGATTGCTTCTACTTTCTGTATTCTCTGTGGGCTCTGCCTGCTCTTTTTTCTCCTTCTCTCTCCAGTCCTTTTTCTCAGTGCTTAAGATTTGTTTCCGTACATCTCCAGTCTCAATTCAGTTATCTATGCCTGATCTTGTGGTGTCTGCAAGTGATGGCATAGCCTGACCCAGAGTAATATTTTTTACCTTAGCACTCAGCAGTTCAGCATGGTAGACACTGGCCACATGTGACTACTGCCTACTTGAAAGGTGGCTGGTGTAACTGAGAAATTGAACACTTAATTTTACTTAATTTAACTGTAAACACTGATACTCAATTGAGTTACTGGAAACATTTTACTATGTTTGGGACAACTTAGACATGTGAATCTACTTTTTCAACTCTCCAAGTGTTTCAGAGGATGTTTAGCATCTGGATTGAGATGTGCTGTAAGTGTAAATTGTACAGTGATTTTGAAGACTTAGCTAAAAAATATGTAAACTATTCCATTAATAATTTTATATCAATAACATGTTGAAATGACAATTTGGATCTGCTGAGTTAAAAATATATCATTAAGTTCATTTCACTAGACTAAAAAGAAACGTTTTAAAAGTACCTACTAGCAAAGTTAAATATAGTGTGTGGCTCACGTTGTATCTCTGTTGGGTGACGCTATCTTACAAGATGAAAGCTTCATATTTTGTGTGTATACTTGGTCATGCCTATCTAGGAGTAAGTCATATCTCACCAGGAGAAGCAGAAACAGTTTAGGAAGTACAGCCTCAGAGACTTTATTCTTCTTGCCTAAGGTCTCAGGGCTGCAAAACTGGGATTTGAACCCTGGCTGTCTGGCTGCCACAGGCTGTGCTCTGGACTGTATACCACACATAAGTCATTCTGTGAAGTCTTGCACTTGAGTTATTCCATGTTTACACTGGCAAAGGATATTTACATGAACACTTAAAAGATAGGTTTTGGTTTTTAACTCGTAGTTGAAATTGTGACTCTCAGAGTATGGTTTTAATGTACTGTTACTGACTTTGTTTTGATCAAATTGAGGATACACAGTTTATAGTTAGGGCTCTCCTTGTCCTTGAGCTCATAGACGAACAGTGAACTCTTTGATGTGTCTTATTGACTATCAGTGATGACCACCATTTGCTCTGTGGAGTAGATCTACAAGAACCAAGCTGCTTCCATATTTGATGACATTCTTTTTCTGTCTTAAAATTGTTAAGATTTCATGAAGAGTCTTTGTGAAGAAAAGATCTGTTTATTTTAATAGGAATAATTTAAAGTTAATATAAATTTTAAAGGGTTGAAGTTCATAGTCAACCATGATGTTCTGTGGGCATCTAGGGGTCAGCACATCCCAAACTTGAACTCATGGTCCATTCCTTTTATTCTTCTTCATTCACCATCTTATTTAATGTTATCACTAGACACACAGTGGCCAGAGTAGACACTTCAGTCATCCTCTGCCCCTGAGCTTCTGCCACTCCACATGCAGTCGCACTGAAACTCCTCTCCAGCTATCTCCAGTCCCTCTCATCCTTTCTTTCCACCACCACCACTGCCTAGTTCAGACCTTCTCCATTCAGTTGTGATTGTTCAATGCTTTTTCCTACCCTCTCATCTGTGATCTCTTAGGAAAGGGGCCTTTGTCTCTTTCATCTATGCATTTTTAGGTCTTAGCTGAGAGCTTGTGCTTAGTTGATGGGAATATTCATAGGTTGTGTTTCTCTTTTATTCAGAAATTGAAACTGATCTGTGTTTACTCTGCGTTTGCATTATTTTCTCCTGAATACTGTTAGCAAAGCTTATTTAGCATCACTCTTCAGCTGGATGTGCCATTGGCAGTAATGCTGCTGGCCATTGCTGAATGCAAGATCACACACTCTCCCCCTGTACCCGCTCAGTTCACATGAATCCAGCTAAAATCCCTCCCTGGCTACTGCAACTAATGAGGGACAGATTTCTTTCTTGGAGCATAAGTCCTATAGTAATATGCCCCTGAGGAATAGAATGTGATAGAAATCCTTGGAATACGATATCTCATACTTGATAACCTTGGGACAAACTGTGGATAATTTTCATGTAGGTATAGGCATCTGGCACATGGTTTATGAGCCAAAATGCATGAAAAAAGGAAAAATAAGATAATAAAAAATCAGAATTTCACATAATCAAATCACAAGTTTGTTTAAGCCCTCTTAGAAAAATTAGTCAAGTTTTATAAAGGATTGCAATAGAATCCCACGAGTATAAATCATGCTCAGAGCTCTGTGGTACCAGGTTACTTCAGCGTTTACTTGGGGTCTGTCTCCAAACAGGATATCATTTCAGAAATGAATCTGCAGCAACCCTGTCCCTGGTGAAAGGGAACCAGTTCTTTCTGTGTGTAACGTAGCAAAAGATGCCAGTAGTGACTCAGGCCATTTTTTTGTGTGCATCTGATGAAGAGAGATTGGTATTTTTATATGGCCTATAAGATTTCATAAGAGGCATAATGGAGAGTATAGTTAACAAAACATTCTTTTCTACTCTTTCTCAATTTAATGGTGGCAAGCTCGGAACGGTGGGTCCATATGTTACGGACACCTGTTTACGAATGGCCCACACCTATAGACAGCTGGCCTACTCTTTCCAGGACCCCTACTGAATAAGAGTATTGTGAAAAATCTCAGAGCTTTCGAAGAATAATTTGACTTTAGCTAGAGGAAAAAAAAAAAAAAAAAACTGCCCAAATGTCATTAATTAGAGAAAGCTCTATGTCTAGATTTTCTGGTATGAGACAATAGCCAGTATGGCTGACCTCAACCCTAAATTATGTGCTCTTGATAGCTTATTTTCTGCCTTTTTTTTTTTAATTGTTGTTCTCTCTGGAATTCCAATAATGAGTTCAACTTAGTTTACAAACATCTCCTTTCTAAATGTGTAGGTTATTGAGTTGGCAGCAATTCATATAATAATTAGTGTGAAATCAGATTGCTTTCTTTCAGAATAAGGTAAGTCAGGCCAGCCACTCTGAAAGAAGGTGAGTGTATTTATTGGTGTGAGGAAGTCCATGCTTTTGGAGGGTGGACCCTTTGGGAAAAAGGATAGAGTAGAACCAGTCAAGAGAGGGAAGGTGAAGGGTTCAGGGAAGTTCTACAAGGAGGATGGAGGGAGGGATACTAGGTCATAAGAGAGGAAAGATGAACTTTTGATGTTTCAGAATATTCCTAGGAGCCATCCTAATGTTGATACAAATGGTACATCCATACCATGGAATATTCCACAGCCATTAAAGAAATAAAGTAGATTTATGAGTAAAAAGAAAGTGCAGAACAGATTGCATTGTATATTTCCATTTCTGCATATAATTTGAAAGATGATACATGCATATATGCGTGTATATGTTTGAGTATGTGCAGAGAGTATTTCTGGAAGAAATGTAATAAACAGTGGCTTTGTCTCTACAAAAGGAGCATGGAGGATCTGGGTCTGAGGTATTATTTTATTTCCGGGGATACACTTCACATTTTTATATACTTACTTTTAATTTTTTAAAATATGCTAGTTAGTTTTCTAGAATTATTCTTACCTCTAAGAGAGGTGGGGTAGAGCAGGGGGTTGGGGGGCTGCAGGGGGAGGAGAGGAGACAGGGAAGGGACAGATCATCTCTTTGTCCTTCGTTCTTCCAAGTTACAAAGCTCAGGGACCATGTACCCCACGACTCCTGCAGTTTTATAGCTCCAGCTGGATTATGGTTCACTAAGCTTTTCTGGGCTGACCTGGAACTGAACGACCATATGTAATCTCTTTCTATGGGAGAAACTCTGCAGTGTTCCAGAGAGCACACTAAACCAAACTGCCTCCAGCCATTTTCTCTCCCTTTTATGTCTATCACTTTCCTTACCTTCCCTCATCTTATTTTTTTTTTAAAAAGAACTTCAGATTTATTCCAGGAAGCCTTATTCATCCACATTCTCACTCATTTCATCAGAAATGACAAGAACCCTATATGTAGTTATGTGTTTGGTGCTAAGCTACCTGCTGGGTTTTTTGTTTGTTTGTTTGTTTTTTTGACACGATATTTTCTGTATTGCAATTTCTCTTCCAAGGAGCTTATTTTGGTGCACAAAGTACAAAACAAAGGAAAGTTGTTGCCTTTTTTTTTTTTTTCCTTCTGCCTGGTCAAGAGCTATAGGCATTTGATACACATCTGTCAAATTGGTAACTTAAGGTGTGGATGTAAAGCAGACAGGTACTGTAAGTTGTCACAGGTGAAACTTTCGTGGTCTCAGAAGACACAAAGCTTCTCAATCTTGGCATTATTGATATATTGGGCTGTCTATTGTACAAGTTTGGAAGCATCCCTGGCCCCTACCCATGAAATGCCAATAAGAACCCCTAATCATGAGAATTAAAACGTCTCTAAATATTGCTCAATGTCCCCTGGGAGCAAAATCTCCCTACCTGACAATCATCAATTTAGAGTGATTTTGGATTTGCTATTCATTCTCCAAGAATTGCTGTGTATCGAGAGGAAACTCTTCAAATCCTGGGGACCTAGAGGTGGGGCCCAGTAAAGCTCCTGAAAGCTTACATAGTGTCTTCGTGCAGAACTAGAAGACACCCAGATGAATTAGAAAAGGGCTAGATAGGAAGTGTAGGCTGAGTTTCATCCTCCAGCTCTCCCCTTCTTTTATTCCTACTGGGTTCGTAGATATGAGGAGCTCTAAGTCAAGGGTCTGCCTTGTGTTGACAGAGAACAGGTTCTTGGAGCCAGTATACTCATGCAAAGGGATGAAGTGCAGATTCGACAGCTTCAACATTCAATCAACTGTGCTGTGGTCACTTCCAAATAGCATGTCAAGAAACCTTTTTTTTTCTTTCTTTCTCTTTTTTTTTTGAGACAGAGTCTTGCTCAGTCTCCTAGGCTGGAGTGCAGTGGTATGTTTTTGGCTCAGCAACCTCCACCTCCCAGGTTCAAGTGATTCTCCTGCCTTAGCCTCCTGAGTAGCTGGGACTACAGGCACGTGCCACTATGCTAGGCTAATTTTTTTGTATTTTTAGTAGAGATGGGATTTCGCTGTGTTAGTCAGGATGGTCTTGATCTCCTGACCTCGTGATCTGCCCACCTCGGCCTCCCAAAGTACTGGGATTACGGGCATGAGCCACTGCACCTGACCAGAAAACATTTCTTATTAATATGAATAAGTGGCCAGGTGTGGTGTTTCATGCCTATGATCCCAGCACTTGGAAGGCCGAGGCAGGAAGATTGCTTGAGCCCAGGGGTTTGAGACCAGCTTGGGCAACATGGCAAAACCTCGTCTCTACACGAAATACAAAAATTATCTGGGTGTGGTGGTGTATGGCTGTGGTCCCAGCTACTTGGAGGCTGAGGCTAGAGGATCGATTGAGTTGGGAGATTAAGGCTGCAGTGAGCCGTGATGGCACCACTGCACTTCAGCCTGGGTAGGCAGAGCGAGACACTGTCTCAAAAAAAAAAAAAAAAAGGGAACAAGAGAGAGATTGTATTTCTACAAATGAATTCATTTTACAAATATTTGTATTCATTTCACAAACATTCTACCATGTACTGGAAGGAAAAGTGCTTCCCTGTACTCTCCTCTGCCTTGTATCTGCCTGAAGTCGTTGGTTTCTATGTGTTTCGTATTCTCATTTCATTTTACATTTTTCAGAATCCATCTAGCACAAAGTCTTCTCTTCCCTTCCCCTTTAAATGACTTGGTTTCTGAAGGACCAATTATAATGAAAAGAAAGGGGAGCAATGGAAGGGATGGCTCGAGTGCTCAGAATGTTCCTTAGCTGTGTGTCAGGCTGGGCGAGTGCACACCCATGCTGGGCTGCATTCTGGAGGCCCTCCTTGACTCTGCCTATATTTATAAGTTATCCTACATTGCATTAGCACGTCAGCTGCCAAGGCAGTTTGTAGAATCTCCTTCCCTGGAGGTCTTCAGAAATAGAACAAAATGCCCATCTGTCCATAATGGCTTTGATGCAATCCTGCTGATTAGAAGGAATAGACTAGATTTTTCTGTCAAGGTTGGTTTCAGTCTTGAGTGCTCTTAAATGGATGAGTTTGCTTTTCGGTGTAGGAGGGAGGGATGTAAAGTGACACTCTATGAATTTATTGGAGTATCACTGTATACATCCTGGATAAATGGAGAATAAAACATATCGTTCTCATGCTTTTCATGTTTCTGAAGCACTTAGTGCATTCAGAGCCTTACAACAGCCATGGGTGGGGGCGGGTGGAGGGAGGGCCTATTTTTGGGTCCTATGACACAGAGAGGAGTCAGCGAGGCACAGATTCGTCGAATTCTCAGCCAGAGTCAAAGCCTGGCTGATGCAGAGCCGAGTCGCCGTTCCAGGCTGCCTGCTCTCCAGCACATGCACGTTTCTCTTGACCCTGTTGCTTCTTTGCGTTTGTGGTTTTTGCTCTGTCATACAGTGTCCAGACATTTGATTTGGAGCCATTAAATTTCAGAGCCAAAACAATTTTAGGAACCTACTTAGGAGACCATTACTTGCTCTATTTTCCTTTCCAAAAAAGTGCATTTTCACTTAAAATTGTAGTGAGGTTTATTACCAACCTTACACAGACACATGATTTGTTCACACATATTTATATATGTACTTATTTGTGTATGTATATGTTTGTCTATATATGAATGTGAGTGTATGGATGTATGGATGTGGAAATATAGCTCTGTGTGTGGGGGTGTGCGTGTGCATATTCGTGTATGTGTGTTCATGTACATACGTGTGTATGTGTATGGACATGTGTGTGTGCATGTGTTGTGTGTGTGTTGTCACTTATTAGGGTGCAGCAGGAAACAAAGTAAGCCCACTTATTGGCAAATAAAGAGAGTTTGCAGAGCTGTGGACATGGTTAGGGGAACAAGCAAGGGATAGTGAGGTGCCCAGAGATTCAGGAAGTCATGACCACCCTCTGGGCTGAAGCCCAGGGAGAACTGGAATTGTGGGAGGGGGTGCTGCCAGAGGGAGACTTAATTGTAAGGATGAGGCTATTGGCAGAGAAAGAACTCCAAAGCAGGGAGAGTGTAGGGAAGAAATACCCTACCTCCCTCTTGCCCTGTCGTCTGATCTCTTGTCCCTGCCTCCTTTGGCCAAACTCAGTTAGAAGGGGACCTGCAAGGAAGCCCAGGAGAGGCAGTGCTCAGGTTCAGGTTCTCCTCCTGGGACATGGAACAGGGCAGGGGAGGAAGAATGGAGCTGGGCTGGAGGCAAGTGGAGAATACTCAGGCAGGTGCGTGTGTGTGTGAATTTGTCCTTATTTTTTGAATTTCACCTTAGAGCTGAAAAATTTGGCATGGATCAGCACTCTGTGTTGGCTTCCCAGTTTAAATAAAATATCAACATTTGTTTCCTGAGTTAGGAAAAGGCATAACTTCACTTTCTATTCATGAACATAGATAGGAAATAGTCTTTCTACTCTTTTGATTCCCCGTTCCCACTGTCATTACTCGAGACGTTTTCATTTTCAGTGGACAGAGCTGGTAAACACATATTTCTTTGAAAGACAAAAAAGAGCATTTTCAAAATACGAACAGCAACCTGGCTAGAAATAAATGGACCTAATTGTACATCAAATTTAGATTTATAAAATGTGTGTGTATAATTAGTTCCATTTATTTCAGCTTGATTTTGAATGGTAGAGTTTGCTTTGTTTTGTATTCTTCAGTTATTTATATATTTTTTAATTGTATAAAAGTTTCCATGATTTTCCAAAATGATATATATTAACAGAGCTCTCACTTTTATCCCCATTTCTTTCTTCCTATTCTGACCTTTTCTTTGTAAATATTTTTTTCTTCTTTGTATTAGTTTTTGTTTGTCCTTCCTTTATTTCTTTTGAATATAGAAGTAAATGTGTTCATATAGCATATATTCTTTCCTCTCTTAACCAAATGGTCATGTACAGTACACACTCTTTTGTACTTTGCTTTTTTTCCCTCTATTGCTGTATCCTGGAGATGACTCCTTAGTGGTATGCAGAAATCTGCCTTATACCTTTTGACAGCTCCAGTGTGTGGCTGGACTGCAATTTCTTTAACTAGTCCCTTGTTGATGGGCATTTGGGTTATTTCCAGTCTTTTGCTATTGCTAGTATTGTAATGAATAGTCTTATGTATTTATCATCTCATATTTTTTACCAGTACCCCTGAGGGTTGGTTGTTATAAGAGTGACTGATGGGTTAAGAAGTAAATGCATATGTCATTTTGCTAGATATTGCCAAATTATCCTCCACTGGGGTTGAACCATTTATGTTTCCAACAGTAATATATGACAGGGTCTGTTTTTCCACAGTCCAACAGAATACGTTGTTAAACTTTGGAGTTTTTGCTAATTTGAAAGGTACAAAATGTCATGTTGTTTTAATTCATATTTCTCTTATCACCAGTAAGAAGCTTGGGCATCCTCTCTTACACTAAGGACCATTTATATCTTTTTTCTGTGAACTGTTCATCTTTTGTCCATATTGGGTTGTTGATTTTTTCTCAATTTTTAGACAATTCTTTTATATTAGGGCTCTTAGCCCTTCATGATGCAATTTCCCCCCACTACCTTGCTTTTGCTTGCAGTGATGGTTTTCTTTTTCTCTGCACATTTTAGATTATTATTCATTTTTATGTTCACGTAGTCAAACTTATTTTATATAGTTGTTATTTTTCCCATAGGTTCCGGATTTTGAGTTAGGAGTGGTTTCCTACTCCCAGGTTGTAAAGCAATTCCCCTGTGTTTTGTTCCATGGTTTCATATTCTGCATTTGGATCTTATTTGGAATTTATCTTGGTGTGAGGCATGAATAATGGATCCAGTAATATGCATTTCCCAAGTTGTTCTAAGATTATTTATTAAAGGGTTGTCCTTTTCTCCCTTTTCTTGGATGCCCTTTATCCCATGGACATGGGTGTATCTCTGGACTGTTTATCTCATTCTATCGGTTAATGCTTCAGGAGCACACAGCTCTAATAATGGAAGCTTTCTTTATAAAATGGATTAAAAGTACTTTAAAAGTCACCATGGCATGATTCCCATGATTATAGAAACATAAAGCTTGAAATGGTAGCATTTTTAGAGATACCCTATGAATGGGCTACCCTTATTCTTCCAATGTGCACAGAGGGGAAGTGGGGCTTAGAGAGGTTGTACAAACCTATCCAATGTAACCCAGTTAGTCAGCAGTGGGACAGGAACCTATGTCTTCAACCAATACATTGCATAATATTCTAAAAAGTACATAATTTTCTCAGAAAGCATGAGAGACTAATCTCCCAGCAAAGACTTAACCACAGCTCAGATGCATTCTCTTGCTACAAAATGTTTTTTTTTAGTTTTGAATTTTTAGGATAATACATAATTTAGCTTATTTTAATTATAACAACATTGCATCTTAAGACATTTGGAAGCTTTTGAAATGAGCAATAGTAATACCAAAGGAAAAAATATTCCAGAATTCTACTGCTGACCTCCAGAATTGTGTTACTTGGGTTAATTCCTTCCAGAATTTTCCTATGCATAATCATTCACTTTATTATGATCATGTTAATTGGGAACAATTTTGAGAGAATGACAGTAATATTATGCATTTATTATGTACTTAAGTGTACTGATTCAAGTGCTCTAAGTATATTATCCTATTTAATTATCACAAAACTCATCTGAAGATGCAATCTTTATTAATCACTATTACTGGTGAGTAATGATTGGCTCTGAGAAATTAAATAACTTTCCCAACCTCACAGACTTGGTGAACAGTGGAGCTTGGATTCTTTTTTTTGAGACAGAGCCTTGCTCTGTTACCCGGGCTGGAGTGCAGTGGCTCAATCTCAGCTCACTGCAATCTCTGCCTCCTGGGTTCAAGCGATTCTCCTGCCTCAGCCTCCTGAGTAGCTGGGATTACAGACACCTGTCACCATGTCCAGCTAATTTTTGTATTTTTAGTAGAAACGGGGTTTCACCATGTTGGCCAGGCTGGTCTTTAACTCCTGACCTCAAGTGATCTGCCTGCCTTGGCCTCCCAAAGTGCTGGGATTACATGTGTGGGTCACCACACTCGTCCTGGAGCTTGGATTCTAACTCCTGTGTGTTTTCTCCACCAACTATATTTCAGCCGCTATTTTCATTGTGTCATGCATATATCATTTTGGATCCTGTTATTTTATTAGTATTTTACCAGAAATATTCATCCTCATTTTCTCAATGATCATATTAAATTTTATTTGTATTATCATCTTTCTTTTAACACAATTAAATGACCTAAACCAGATTTTAATAAGAGGAACTTAAGAATATTTTTTCTTCAGTTAATATAGAATATTGGCTTCTCAAAGAAGTATCTTGAAAGTGAAATATAAAATAGAACAATTATGGACAAGGTCACCGTGAGACAGAAACACACATTAATTTTATAGACATAGTTGCTGCTAAGTGTTTTACATGATGTTTAGAGAGCATTCACTTTCCTATGTTAATTGAACTTGAAGTTTTGTTTATGTCAAAATTTGCATAACTTTCTTAATTTTTCCTAGCCTTTCTAAGATCCACGTTGTCTCAAAATCCAAGTTAAAAATCAGGTACATGATGCATAGTAATACGTGGCCAACATGTGAATAGTTTGGACTTTTGTGTACATTGAGAAATAAATAGACATCCCCTGAATGGTCTCAACTTTTAGCCTAATTCAGCAATACTCCTTCTACCCTTTGCTTCTGTTGGGACACCAATGGGTATGTCAGTGAAAAAGATGAAAAATTTATTGCCATTATGGGTTTGTACCCCTGGAGAAATAGTTCAGAGGACCCTTGAAGAAAGAAATGAATGGAATGTATCAGGCTAATGTGAAAATACAATATTAGTGATTGTTAGAGGACCGTGTTTTGCCTGTAACATTTTAAGTGTAATTTTATGTTTGTGTGTATGCTAGGAGAGGACAGAATGATAGATTTTGGACTTACAAGCTGATTTTCAACTTCATAAAAAGTTAATGTTCTTACCAGCTTTGTGCTAGACACACATAGACTAATACGTTAAACCAGGTCTAGTTCCCATAATCAGGAGGGTTATAATTAAATCACAGGTTTTTTTTTTTTTCAGTATACAGTCCCTTTCAGTAAATAATAATCTAAGTTCATTCCCCAGGATATTTTATATTTACTATAAATTATATGCACATGCTTTGTAAAGTTTTCTTTTCTGAATATTGGAACTAAAATAAGTTAATAAATATTCTAAAAGTGGAACTTTTCCCCACATGTCAATACACTACAGGACTCATATATTCTTTTTCAAATATTCATAATGTGTCACTCTAGTGGTAAAGTATAAAATAGCCTATTGCCTTGAGAAACTTCAGTTGGGCACACATTTTATACCGAAGCTAGGTTAGAAGCTTTTAATCGAGAGAATATTTGACAGTTAAATCAAGTCAGGCATGGTGGCTCACACTTGTAATCCCAGCATTTTGAGAGGCTGAGGCGGGTGGATCATAGGAATTCAAGACCAGCCTGGCCAACATGGTGAAACCCTGTGTCTACTAAAATTACAACAACAACAACAACAACATAAAAAAGCCAGATGGTAGTGGTGATGCCTGTAATCCCAGCTACTCAGGAGGCTGAGGTCGGTGAGTCTCTTGAGCCTGGGAGGTGGAGGTTGCAGTGAGCCAAGATCGTGTCACTATACCTGCACTCCAGTCTGGGTGACAGAGTGAGACCCTTTCCCTCAAAAAACAAAAGAAAACAAAAAGTTAAGTCATTTTCTTCTTCTTCAGAGCTATCCAAGAAATATTTCGTAATAGAACTCTAGCTATTTTACATTTTAGTTATTTAATTTTAAGAGATAGTTTGCTTCTATTTCCCTCCTTCCCTACTTTGCAGTTTCTCAGGTATGGTTGTTTTTCAGAGTTGTATAGATTAAGGTGTTGGGAACTCCATAACCCATTGTTCTTGCCTGTAGTTCTAAAATTCTCACTAGCAGTCTGCACTCATCAAACATCTAGTTAAACTAGATGACTGATTAATCACCTCATGATTCATTGTGTTTTACTTCTCATCTAGGAAATAAAAGATTATTTCTGAAATTAGGGTCGAGTTAGTTAATAATGGTTTATCATAGAAAGACAGTCTATTATGTCTTACTGTCCTATGTAACTAAGTGATAAGGTTATGACAACATTTGGTAATGCATTTTAACAATTTTGTTTTAAATAGAATGTTGGTTGACTACCTGGATATAAACGTTTGGTTAGCTTGCAGATCCAATTCAAAAGTTTAAAAATATCAAAGCCTGGTTCCTTGCATATATAAATGTCTAACAAGTATTTGTTGGTGAAGTGTTATTGTAATGATGGGTTCATTTATTTTTATTCATTACATCCCTGGTCTGTACTATGATAAAGAACTTTTACAGAGAAAATATATAAAAGCCAGGCATGGTGGCTTACGTCTGTAATCCCAGCACTTGGGGAGGCTGAGGTGGGTGGATCACCTAAGGTCAGGAGTTTGAGACCAGCCTGGCCAATAGAGTGAAACCCCATCTCTACTAAAAATACAAAAAAAAAAAATTTGCCGGGTGTGGTGGCACATGCCTGTATTCCCAGCTACTTGGGAGGCTGAGGCAAGAGAATTGCATGAGCTGAGATCGTGCTATGCATTCCAGTCTGGGCGACAGAGTGAGACTCCACCTCAAAAAACAAAACAAAACAACCCCAGAAAATATATGAAAAATACATCTTGAGAACAACTACCCTCAATGTATATTAAATTTGGTATTAAAATTGTCTCAATTATTTAAAATTTCCATTTCTATTATTTTTACTCTCTTATCAATTTAAGTTTAAACCTCTGTCTGGATATGCAGTTACCTCTAGCTCAGAGTCTGACTAGGTTATCATTAAATTCAAAACCCACAAGAGGACATTATGTTAACAAACCCGGAAAATATAAATGGAGTTTTAAAAGAAATATATAAACTACCAAAATGGACTTGAGGAATTAGAAAACCTGAACAAAGCAATAACCAAGGAAAGCATTGAACAATATTATTAAACAATTTGCTTTATGAAAGGTTCCTGTCCCTGATAAATATTGTATTAGGAACGTTTGCTTCCAAGGAATGACTAAAGGAAAAAGAGATTTATAGGAAGCATAGAGGGTAATCTCATAGAAAACCTTTGCAATAAGTAGGGCTGGACTTCATGTAAACTGTGAAGTCATTAAAATGCAAATCTTGTTCACTGTATCTTTTAAGGTTTCTATGGCTCTTTGTCTCTGCTTTTCTCTGAATACAGGTTTTCTTAGCCTGTATGTGGTTGAAAAATAGTGACCCACCCAAGTTTACCTAGCATTTAGCTCCAACACTTACTGACATCTAATTATCCACAGCTCAATGTCTCTTAGTTCAAACTCGCAAAACACATTCTCATTGGTCACTAAATGACCAATGTGTTTCCTCTCCTCAAGTGCAGTGTCTGCTTTTGGTCTGATGAGCTGTGGGGGAATAATCAGGGTATGTGATTGATTCATAGTCTGTGCAGAAGAAGTTGAACATGAGTGTAGTTTGGACTGGACAGGTGAATTTATTGACATGTCTGCTATAGCTCTATTGATGAGTCTATCCTATTTTCAAGAATGGCCATTTCCAAAATATGTCTTTTGGTATTGAGCACAAAAAAGGCTAACAGCCTGAAAAAGAAAACTCCAGTTTTTGAAAATAAATGGCTCCAGTACATGAGCGTAAATATTCATTGTCTCATACATATGATCGTATAAACAAATGCTATAAGATCATATTCATTCAAAGAACAACCTACCACAGGCAAATAGTATTTAACCCAAGAATGCAGGATGATTCAATACTGGGAAATCTATTAATATAATAAAATTAATATGCTATTGATATTGATCAAAAAGTCAAATATGCCATCTGATGCTGGAAAAGCAACTGATAAAATTTAACAATTCCTGATACCTTATTTTGTATACTTTGCTTTTGTACTTTTTTGCTATTTCCAGTAAACTGAACATTTTTTCATTTTTATAACCAGACATATATCCAAGATGTTTAAAGCCTCTTAATGCAGATAATATTTTTATATTCCAAGTTCTTAATTCACATAATTATCTCTTAATAAATACTTTTACTGAAGCATTCCATTCGAGTGGTCTGATTTTTGAGAATTATTAAGAAAACAGAATAGAGTTTTTCTTTGTCCCACAGGAGACCTTGTTTCAGGAGTGTACCTTTTCTGAGGTTCAGTGTGAAGGATCGGCAGTGTCTTTTAGGAATGAATAATTGCTTTTCTTCAGCAGATGCCTTTCAAAATTGTTCTCTTCACTTGCTCTAGGAATTGCCTGTGGCCCTCTGAACTCTGATTCCCTTCTCTAAGCTGAGTCAATGCTGTAGTCGTAACCTCTGTGCAGCTCTCACTGATGGCTGGCTGATCCTCCACCTGGATGCTCTATTTCAGACTCAGTATGCTCCTCCCTGAGCCTATTTCACCCTCTGTTCAAACAATTTACAGCAGGGTGTGGTGGCTCATGCCTGTAATATGAGCACTTTGGGAGGCTGAAACAGGAGGATCACTTGAGACCAGGAGCTTGAAACCAGATTGGACAGCATAGTGAGACCCTGTGTCTACCAAAGAAAACTTAAAAAAAATTAGCTGGTTGTGGTGGTTTGTGCCTGTAGTCCTAGCAACTCCAGGAGGCTGAAGTGGGAGGATCACTTGAGCCTAGGAGGTGAGGCTGCAGTACGCTACGATCGTGCCACTGCACTCCAGCCTGGGTGACTGAACAAGACCCTGTCTCTGAAAACAAACAAAAACAACTTACAGTATCTCAACACAAACTTTCTTTTCTCGTTCTTCACATATTATCTATTGCTCTGTTTACATCTTTAATATCTCTCAAATCTTTTTGTCAACCACTTTCATGAATCCAGTATGTCTTTATCTCTTGCCAGCCTCTAGGCCATTTTGCAGATGTATTCTGATATCCTGTTCCTCTCATTTCAGCATTTCCTACTTATGTTGCACCTAGATTACTGTTTCTTTATTGGATTTGTATGTCACTCCCCTGGTTAAAAACGTTGTGACTTGAGATTTCTGATTGAATTATATACGCAGTTGTTGGCTTGACATTTGAAGCTGTCTCCATTCTGCCTTTCCTTCAATCTTTACTCCTTCACTTTCCCTATGCCATGCTCAACCTGTTCCTCATGGGGGCCATAGTATGGCAATTCTTTTTTTTTTTTTTTTTTTTTTTGAGTCAGAGTCTTTCTCTGTCACCCAGGCTGGAGTGCAGTGGCACGATCTCAGCTCACTGCAACCTCCATCCTGGGTTCAAGCAATTGTCCTGCTTCAGCCTCCCAAGTAGCTGGGACTACAGGCACACACCACCATGCCCGACTAATTTTTGTATTTTTAGTAGAGATGGGGTTTCGCCATGTTTGCCAGGCTGATTTGAACTCCTGACCTCAAGCAATTGGCCTCCCAAAGTGCTGGGATTACAGGTGTGAGCCACCACATCCAGCCAGTATGGCGGTTCTCTTGTCCTTGTGTGTGATGTGTCTTCTAACCTCCCTATTCTCACTTCTGAAAAACAGATCCATCTTCATGATCTGCAGATCAAAAGCGATGTTCGTGAAACTTTGGCATCTTCCTAATATTTGGGATTTTCTTCATCTTCTGAACGTTTACAGCACTCTCTAATTCTCTGATGACTTCATTATATTCTCGAAGTGCTTTGTCTCTACTCATAGGTTAGAAGAGCCTTGAGTATGAAAGGCTACGTTTTATTCAGTTTTATATTTCTTATGGTACCTAACGTATGGATTTATACATAGTCCAAATACAGATGTTTTAAAGCAAATATTGAACATAATGTACACTCAGGCAATATACATTTTTATTTGAAACATAGCAGTGCCATTGACTCGCTCTTCTTGTAAGCCACATCTATGAGCATTCCTCTGAGACATGGTAATATAACTGAAAATATAAAACAGAAGCAATATAAAATACAGTTCATGATAACATATATAAAAGAAATATAAATAATCTAAAAAATAGTTCTAGCTTATTTTTAAAAGTAATTTTCATGTTTTTTACATTTACATTCATATTTGCAGAAAAACTAAAATAGTTTTAGTGTGAAGAATAAGAAAAGTTATTATTATAACCTTAAGAGGGAGAATGTTAATTAAATTGGGAGATAAAGGTGGTGTTTAAGATAACAATTTCTTTCCCCATTTACGATGACACGAAAACTTATTTTTCTTGTATTGAGTCAAACTGCCAATAAATTTTTGCAACAGATTGAATGCTATGATAAATATCTGCTTTTTAGAGCCTTTGACGGTGTTGTTGCTTGAAAAGCAAGCTTGAACTCCTCATGAGATCATTGTGGAGATAAATGCTTAAAAGCTTTTCAAAGTCATACTCTTGGCTCTATCAGAATTTAATTTCCCACTGATTATGTTTATATTGATTTTGGAATGCATAGTCATGAATACACTAAGGATAGCTACATCACTGATGATTTCCCATGCCTTGGGAATACGTCCCTATTTTATGTACATATAAAATCCGCTTATACTTTCTTATTTATACATGCTTGATTTAAATGCTCTAGTTTTAAAACTAGACTATGAGAATGTCCTTGTAGTTGTTTGAAGACTATGGTTTTAGAACAGTTAAAAATATTTTGATGTATATAGGAATAGGTTTTATAAATGTCCTCCCTATTCTCACTTCTGAAAAACAGATCCATCTTCATGATCTGCAGATCAAAAGCGATGTTCATGAAACTTTGGCATCTTCCTAATATTTGGGATTTTCTTCATCTTCTGAACCTTTACAGCACTCTCTAATTCTCTGATGACTTCATTATATTCTCGAAGTGCTTTGTCTCTACTCATAGGTTAGAAGAGCCTTGAGTATGAAGGGCTACATTTTATTCAGTTTTATATTTCTTATGATACCTAACATATGGATTTATACATAGTCCAAATACAGATGGCCATTCAAGCATACCTGGTTAGTTTCTGAAATGTAATCATAATACAAAGAGGGTTTTAAAATGTGGGTTTCAGCCATTTCACAGTGCTGAATGCTCACAACAGGTATATACATCAACATAGAAGATCTTGTTTTAAGTTTTGTTCATGCTACCTTTGAACTTCAGTTTGGGGATCCTGATAGTATTTACTTTCCAGAGAGTTTGTGAGTGTTTTATGAGAAAAGATATGTAAAGGATTTACTGCAGTGCTTACTCTTTATATTTTGTTTTTATTTTTTGAGACAGGATCTTGCTCTGTTGCCCAGGCTGGAGTGCAGTGACACAACTACAGCTCACTGCAGCCTCCACTTCCCAGGCTCAAGCAGTCCTCCCACCTCAGCCTCCTGAGTAGCTGGAACTACAAGCTCACACCACCACGGCCAGCTAGTTTTTCTGTTTTAGAGACAGGGTCTTGCTGTGTTGCCCAGGCTGGTCTTGAACTCCTGGGCTGAAGCCATCCTCCCACCCTGACCTCCCAAAGTGCTGGGACTACAGGCATGAGCCACCATACCTGGCCAGTGCCACCTCTTTATCTTAGGTTACTTCTATCCCCCTTTGGCCAAAACAAACAACAAAAAACACCAAACAAAAAAGTGGTTTGACAAAAGAATTTGTTCATAGATAAGGTTTTTGTCTTTGAATTCCTTGTACCCTGGTGATTAGTAGATAGGTAGATAAATTTGGTAATCATACAATCTTAGAACTAGGAAGATCAGTCTAATTTTTTACAGTGTAGGGATTTTGAAGGTAGGTCTTAGGATTCCTTCTGTGGGGCATGCTTTCCACTGCCCACCCCAAATGTGGCATTTCCAATGCTTGCTCCTTTTCAAACAGTGTCTCTCTGACTATGGTTCATGCAGTGAGGGTTTAGCTGCCTTCAAATCTCTTCTGTCCTTAGTCATCCTTGTCTGGTCAGTTGTAGTGTTTTTGCCAGGCCAAAAAATAGAATCCAGTTCTGCCATCAGTCACTGTGGACTATAACCTTATGACATCTGATGCATGTGTTTTAGAGTATAACATAATTATGGAACGTACGCAGAAGCTACATGATTAAATAGCTCATGAGTTAGTTATAATCTTTGTAAAATCATGGCAGATAAATACTATAAATAATTGTCAGAACCATGACAACATATATAAAAGAAATATTGCTTTTGTATGAACCTTGAGCTGAAAATGACAGTTTTGCTTAACTATATAGATAATTTTTAAGAAGTATGTTCTCAATTCATTTCTTCTAAATCTATCCATCTGAAAAGCACAGAGAAGCTGCTTTAAGACTTGCCATGACAACTGCCCAAAAAATTCAACTTTTAAAGTACAGTCCTACCCTGTGGATCTTTTTTATGTCAAAATTTTTTTTGACATAAAAAAATTTCTAGTGTAAAGTTTGCTGAAAAGGAGTGTTTTTTTTAAAAAACTTTTTTAAACTAAACTTTAGTGTAAAGTTTGCTGAAAAGGAGATATTTTTGCTGACGCACAGTGAAATACAAGGGACATGTTTATTCACTATTTTAATTAAGCTTTGATACTAGACAGGTATTATCGTAATTCTATAAAACACTTTTTTTTTTCTGCAGAAATATCACTATATGTGCTTTGGATCAGGGCTGTACTTGGTTCCTTATTTTAAGACTTAAAGCCATTATATAAGTTGTTTCCTCTGGCAATTCTGTATTTCTTTTATATATATTATTGTTCCAATATTTTGTGGTGAATTTCTCCTAATATTCTAGTCCAGTTGAGAGAATTGTTGAGTTAGTCTGTAAATTATCTTCATTAGCTTTTTTCAAATCAGAGACTGTATAGTATAAAAGTCACTACTATAATACTATTTTCAATTAGCATTTACTATATTCTAAATTTTTACATGTTAGATCCTACTTAAAGACAATTTTAAGTTTTAATCCCTTTTGGTGCAAAGACAGCTATGTAGAAAAGGCAGGCTCTATTTGGGTACAAGAAAATCTGCCTCTTAAAAGTATTTTCCATTTCATTTGCTTCATTTGTGTGTACAATATCTTAGAGGCATCTAAATTATTAAGATTGCCACCCAGAAAGACAAATATTGCATGTTCTCACTTATTTGTAGAATCTAAAAATCAAAATAATTGAGCTCATGGACATACAGAGTAGAAGGATGGTTACCAGAGACTGGGAAGGGTAGTGAGGGTGGTGGTGGGGAGGTAGGAACTGTTAAAGGGTACAAAAAAAAAAATAGAATGAACGAAACCTACTATTTAATAGCAACAGGGTGACTGTCAATAATAACTTAATTGTATATTTTAAAATAATGCAGAGTGTAGTTGGATTGTTTGTAACTCAAAGGATAAATGCTTGAGGGGATGGATACCCCATTCTCCGTGATGTGATTATTACGCATTGTGTGCCTGGATCAAAACATTTCATGTACCCCATAAATATATACACCTACCGTGTACATAAAAAATTAAAAATTAAAAAGAGTGCCATAAACACAGATTTTATGATCTCAGTGTCTGGTGATCAGTAGAAAAAGTGTAGCACAAGTAAGTTTGAAATCTTACCATTTAGAATGAATTCATCAACATACAGGTAAGGAACAGAATAGCAACAGGGCATAACCGTATACCTTGAAATGCCCATTTAAAAATTTGGAAGATTAGCCTCAGTTGATTGGCATTTCTTGGTCCATTTAACATTAGATATAGGCTTTTGTTGTTACTCACAGTGCTGTGTGGCACTGGCTCCTATCAGCTTACCAGAGCAGATTGTGTTCATCTCTTCCCAACTCCATGATTATGCTGCAGAGCAGAGCTTTTGTGTTTTAATTAAAAAATTATTTCTTAATTAAAAAATATAAATCCAGAGAGAGTTGATTGTTAAACATTTACCAGCTCACTACTGCTCATAAATGTGCCATTTAATGAATGAAAAGCAGGAAAAGTTCCTCAAATTAGGTTCCTGCTAGATCAAGGATTCCCATAATGCTTTCATTATTGCCTGCTTTTCCTGTTGCTTCTAATGCCCATGGGGGTTTGTTTTCACTGATCACAGGGACCAAATTGTCTCCATACCACAAGGACTACTCTTCCTTTATATAACCATCTGTGATGACAATTCCTTTGAAGTTGGAAATTGAAGGAGTTGAGAGAAAATAATGTCACTACCAGAAATAAATAAAAAGCATCCATTCAAGGTTCTACTGCCCTGTGGTCTAGTAGGTTTTACATAAATGGAAGCAGTAAGACCTAGGTATGAATCTCTTACTGTGAGAGCTTGGGCAAGTTATCAGTCTAAATCCTAGTGACCTCATCTGTGAAATGGGTGTCTGAGGATCACATGGGATACTGTATGTAAAGCTCACAGCACAGTGCTTGGCATGCAGTGATCATCCTTTGGTACCTTCTCTTGGTACCTAGTATAGGTCAGTAGAGAGTTCAATAACTTTGAAGACTTCATGGCTGCCTCCCATTATTTTTATATGGAGTTCCTCTTTCCCCAAAAATGTCAGCATAGCTTGGGTGAGGTATAGCACAAATAAAATTTAAGACCTTGAATATCATTCTGCATAATAGCATTTTTAGATTTGAAGCGCTTCATTGCATTTGGATATTATTCAAGATTCCAGCAGTTTTCAAGTACCAATTGTGCTGACTCTGTCAAGGTGAGAGGTGAATTTGCTGGGAGCAGAAGTCACAAATACTGTTTTTCCTCACTGATCAAGATCTTTTCTGTTGAATACTTGAAAAATGTAAAGTTTCTTTTAAAATAGAAAAATCTCATTTCAGTGAAACTTCGGTTCTTTTCATGAGACATCAACCTCTTTATTAAAATCTCATATACTTCCTGGTGACAGTACTTCACAATATTGTTTAAAAGGACTTATCTAGCCAAGGTGATGAACAAATGGTTTGCTTAAATTTGGTTATATGAGTTAAAAATGGGAGTATCGATGGAAGATATTTCACTATTTGGACTTTTTGCTATTTAGAGAATTGTAGAATGAATATTTATTATTCAGTCATATAATTATTTATTAGACAGAAAATTAGAGGGTGAATATCCTGAAAACTAGTGGAACTTTACATCTTTTCATTAATGAAACAAGATAGCATTTTGAAAATATACCTTTGGTGAACTTAATTAAAACATAATTTAAAAAATTAATTCATTATTTATAATAAAAATTTAAACCCTTAAATACATTTCCACACTGAAGACTTATTTAGACAGGTCTGGAAATTAAAATCAGATTGTAGATTTTATTGCTTGCTTAAGACCCTGAGATCATTATCTTAAATTTAATTTAAAATTTTTTTTCATGCTTAAGGTATATATGATCAAATTGAAAAATAGCTAATGATTTCCAGTCTTGTAGCATTACTATAGAGCTATACTGTCTAACATGGTCACTGCTATTTACATCTGACTATTGAGCACTTAAAATGTCGCTAGTTGGGATTGAATTGTGCTGTAACTGTGAAGTTAAAATACACAGGATTTTAAAGACTTAGTAGGAAAAAGTATAAAATGTCTCATATAAATATAAAATATCTCACTGTAGTGCATAGTATGAAGTAGATACTCATAGATATTTGATAAATGAATGTATGATTGAAATAGGAGAGACAGTTAAAGATTTTTGTTGGTTTTGTTCATTGATTGAAGAGATTAACATGGTTCCTGGCCCATAGAATGCACACAAGAAACATTTGTGAACTTATTAACAAATAAAATTTGTTGAATTATATTATAATTCATTCGTGCCCATCTTCATATAACAAATGAGTGAATGAATGAATGAACATAGACACACCCACACCCCCCAACACACACCCTCACACAAATAATAAAGAAGATAAAGTCCTTAGAGAGAAATCACCCACAACATATGTTAAACTAGTTCCCACTCTTCAAAGGGTACCAGTTATTTTAAAACATCATTAACTTCATAGCTGTTTTAATGATATATTTAATTATAATTTTATTTTGATATTGTCTTATAGTTTGAGTTAAATATGGAAAAGCTCCATGGAAATCATTAGAATAAGGTTCACAAATTAGTGTTTTAAAAGTTCCAAACTTTTGAGCATTAGTAGTATTGTTTTCCCTGGCTTAAAGTGAGATGAAATCATGATTTCAGGAAGAAGGAATCCTTAGTGAACATAGGTGTTAGTAACTTGATGCTTAAGGTTTGAGAAGGAACATTGACATCACTTGTTTAGTAAGAATTAGAAAAAAGAGGTGCATTTAAATAATAAAACTAATTGTAGAAATGTAAAAGTGTGAAATTTATATTATAAACACATTTAACATAAATTTTATTTATTTCAGAGTCTACATAATACAAACGGATTTCCCTTAAATGTTTTCTTCCAAAACTCATAAATCTGGAAACACTTTCTTCACTAGGAATTTTCATAAAGTCCAGATATTCAAAGAGTATTTTGAAGGGCTAATGATAACCTGAAGAAGGAAAAATTATGTTCAAGGCACATAAAGGGAATAGAGAAGCTGTAGTAGTGCTGCTTCCACAGTAAATTGACTAGGAATTGTTATATTTGCAAAGAGTTCATGGTTCAAACTGACTTCAGTTTTTTTGTGTTAGGATAAATGATTTCAATACATTTGCTTCATGTAGCTCTCTCCTGTCATCCTGGAGGCTGAAGGATCTTCAGCTCCTCTCCTTCCCTCATCTCTGTCCTATTGTATTGCTCCAGTGACATAGAACTTTTGTTTTTTTCAACTCTTGTCTCTGGATCTTTGCAAATTGCTCTTTGGATGCCTTATCATCATTTTGCCGAATTCCAGTTTCAGTATCCTTTTCTAGGGGAGATCTGGTCATTTATTGGTGACATGGTTTAGCTCTGTGTCCCCACCCAAATTTCAGCTCCAATTGTAATCCCCACGTGTTGAGGGAGGGAGGTGATTGGATCATGGGGCAGTTTCCCCATGCTGTTGTGATAGTGAGTGAGTTCTCACGAGATCTGATGGTTTTATAAGGCAGTTTTCCCTGCTCTTGCTGGCTCTCTCTTGCCTGCCACCATGTAAGAAGTGCCTGCTTCCCCTTCTGCCATGATTGTATGTTTCCTGAGGCCTCCCAGTCATGTGAAACTGTGAGTCAGTTAAACCTCTTTTCTTTATAAATTACCCAATCTCGGGTATGTTTTTATAGCAGTTTGAAAATGGACTAATACACTTGGTTTCTACTAAATCTTCTTTCTGTGAGCTCATATAAATCCCCTATTCCCTTTTAGGAGCACTATATTACACTTTCTCCAAAAAGTGCCAAATCATCTAGTTTTGCATGCGTTTATGTAAGTTACAGTTCTAATGGTTGTTCGCAATATGCTCTATAACCCCAAAACCCTTTCCTTTGTTTCCTTGAAAGTAAAACTTCATTATTTCTCCATTTTAATGTATGCTTTTTTTCCTCTTGGAAACATTACAAAAACAGCTTTTCTCCGTAAATTACTAGGAAAGTATTTACATTGCTGTGTTTTCACAAAATTCATAAATCATATTAACAGGACATGTTATGAATTAATTGGTAGATCATCTATCTATGAATGGGTTAAAGAATTGCCAAGAGTGATCAAGCCCGCTCTCTTTCTGGCTCTTGATATGGTGTTGACAGCCAAGCAAAGAGCTTCTTCAACAAATCCACTCTCGTATTCAAGTTTTTCCAGATGTGAGAAGTAATTAAGTCATTGCATTTACTGAAGCCTTTTACGCTTTTCGAGCAAGAACCGGCAGCTGTGGTGAATTAACTCTGCTTGTTACATGTGTGTGTGTTGCATGTGTGAATGTACATGTATACAAGCACACATGTGACATTTGCCAATAGTCAAATGAGATCCCACCTGAAAACAAAACAAAACCAAAAGCTGATATCAATAAATGCTAGGAATTTTTACAGCTAAATTTCACAATTGAGAGGTGGGCTTTCTCCAATAATGCCTTTTTTCTTTCTATTTTTCCTGAATGTTAAAGAATTGAGGATAATCAAATCACTTGCATCATTACAGAAGTTTTTAAATGGTAAAGTCATGACTCTCATAAAACATAAACACATTTGAAAGATTTATAACTCATAATACACGAGGGTACCAGTAAGACCTTACAGTTGGTTCATAGGTGAATCTGAAGAACCACATATAAATGCATAGTAAAGAACACTGAAATGCATTTACAAATAGGTGCAAAAAGGGTCTATCTCGTAGGCAGTACTCAATTGTCTTCCCAAGAACATAGCTACAGTAATGCTCCCTTATCTCTGGTTTTCCTTTCTGAGGTTTCAGTTACTAAGGTCTGAAAATAGGCGAGTACATCAGAAGATGCTTTGAGAGAGAAAGAATGCATGCACATAACTTTATTATAGCATTTTGTTATAATTATTCTATTTTATTACTAGTTGATCTCTTACTGTGACATCTTAAAATTTACTTTTATTTCAGTGGTTTTTGGGGTACAAGTGGTTTTTGGTTTCATGGATGAAGTTTATGTTGATGTCTGAGATTTTAGTGCACTTGTCACTTGGGTAGTGTCATTGTTCCCAATCTGTAGGTTTTAGTCCCTTACCCTTCTCCCTTCTGAGTCTTTGAGTGAGACTTCTACAGTACTCTATGTGCCTTTGCATACCGATAGCTTAGCTGCCACTTATGAGTGACAGACAATATGCAGTATTTGTTTTTTCATTCCTGAGTTACTTCACTTAGAATAATGGCCTCCAGCTCCATCCCAGTTGCTACAAAAGACATTCTTTTGTTCTTTTTATGGCTGAGTTGTATTCCATGGTGAATGCATACCACATTTTCTTTATGCAGTTATTGGTTGATGGCCAGTTAGGTTGTTTCCATATGCTTGACATTGTGAATTGTGCTGTGAGAAACATAACGCATGCAGATGTCTTTTTGATATAAGGACTTCTTTTCCTTTGGGTAGATACCTGGTAGTGGGATTGCTGAATCCTATGGTAGCTCTACTTCTAGTTCTTTAAAAAACCTTCATATGGTCTCTTGTAGAGGTTGTACTCATTTACATTCCCACCAGCAGTAAGTGTTCCCTTTTCACCGCATCCACACCAATATCTATTGTTTTTTGACTTTTTAATAATAGCCATTGTGACAGGTAAGGCAGTATCTTATTGTGGTTTTAGTTTGCATTTGTCTGATGATTAGTGATATTGAGCATTTTTTTTCATATGTTAGCCATTTGTATATCTTTTTTTGGGAAATGTCTTTTCATGTCATTACTATTCTAATTTATAAATTAAGCTTTATCATAGGTATATATGTATAGGAAAAACAATATGTATAGAGTTTGATACTGTCTATACTTTCAGGCTTCCATTGGGGGGCTTGGGACACATCCTCTGTGGATAAAGTCTGGGGGCTACTATAATTTGCATTTCTGTGGATAAGAATCATTCTCATTCTTATCGGTTTTCAACAGTTTATGGAATTATGAAGTAGCTAAAAGATAATGAAAGAACAATATAGTCCTGAAGGGAACACCCAGTAATTTGTTTTGTATGTGCCCATTTCAAAGTCTTTCACAATTATTCCTGACACATCTCACATAAAATTCTAGGAAAGGGACACTCTGTGGAAGTCAAACTGTTTGATCCTGCCTGACCCTTCGGTTCTGGGTATAAGCCACGTACAGACCACACAGAGCTTAGGCTTCTTCCTTTTGGTGGTGAGGATTGCAGGAGTAATCATGGTATTAGCTCAATTGCTATGAAAACTGAACTAACAGCTCAAGTAAGCTGCAAATGAAACCAGTCTTTCAGTTCAATGGGTGCTATGTTAATGTAGAGATTGAGAATACTTTCCTGCCCCCTCTATAAGCAGAGTACATCATTTTAATTTGGGCTTCCCTAACCACACCCAACCTGGAAATTGTTGTGCCCCACACTATTTCCAGTTTCTTGTTGTTCACTTCCTCCAATATCCATCTAACTATGTAGCTCTCATTTGTGAGTGGGATCTACATCTGTGAAAAGGGGAATATGAATATGGAATATACCTTTTTAAATCTTAATAGCATAATTGGTCATGATGACACATGTTTAGGTTGCTTTGTGTTGTTTCGATTTCTAATTAATAAGGAATAATGAAATAGCCATTAAAAAGGAGAAAATATGTTCATGAATTCTTAATTGTAAAAGTTGATTGGACCAATATTAAGCAAAACTCTTCTCTTTTATAAAGGAGACAAATTGTCCTAGAGTGCTTATATTTCTTCTTTCAAGAAATGATTTATCTCTTCTCGTCCGTTAGTAAAGTTATCTTCTGGGAAGACACCAGTTACTGAGTAAATAGGTGAGGCAAAGTTGGAATGACTAGGGATTCAAATGAGAAGCAGGAACCTTCTGGAAGACAGTCATCAAAACAAAAGCCAGGCAACAAAAAATGAGTGTGAAAAGCCATCACGGCAGGGAAACAAATCAGGCAAACAAATTCTTCTCTCACTTAACCATTTAGGATGAATATTTTATAATAAGAAATGTTGAATTCATTTTTAAAGTTAAAAGAAAAAACAGTTTATCTCTGTACTTTTTTCCCCCCACTCAGAACTGAATCTGGATCTATTTCAATTGTTTATTATAATTTTATTTTTAAATCATGTATCACCATGTTGGGGAAAAGCACATGTTCTATCATTATTTTAAAAAGGAGAAAAAAGTGACATAAGTATGAAGCATTAGTCAAAAACCAAGAAAGTCTTGTCATAGGTGACCTCAAGGAAGGTGAAGACAGTTGTGCACTGCATGACTCAAGATGGTGGCACAGATATGTTCCCTTGGCAGGGCTGTGTCTCCAGAGACTTGAATTACCCACCTGACAGTTGCTAAGGAAATACATTTGCTTACATGTAAACATCAAACTATCAAAAGATCAGAAGACTTCTGAATTATAAATATGCAAGTGAGCTCTTATCTTTAAGCTGTCTAGTTGCAGAAGGCCCTTGTTAACTTTAAAAGGAT
This sequence comes from Rhinopithecus bieti, assembly GCF_001698545.2. Lineage (NCBI taxonomy): Eukaryota > Metazoa > Chordata > Mammalia > Primates > Cercopithecidae > Rhinopithecus > Rhinopithecus bieti. Next base: position 5,178,511 of record NW_016804580.1, on the reverse strand, counting down.
ATTAATGGCACAGATAATGAGAAGACCCTTTCATGCCAAGTGTTTTTCCCATCACTGTATACCCTTATTGGTGGTTGAAAAAAAGCTTATGTTTGTGAGGGGCTCCACTATTTTAAGGTGCTTTTTTTTTTTTTAGAGAGAGAGACAGTCTCGCTCTGTCGCCTAGGCTGGAGTGCAGTGGCGTGATCTTGGCTCACTGCATCCTCCGCCCCCCGGGTTCAAGTGATTCTCCTGCCTCAGCCTCCTGAGTAGCTGAGATTACAGGTGCATGCCACCACACCCAGCTAATTTTTATTTTTAGTAGAGACGGGGTTTGACCATGTTGGTCAGGCTGGTCTCAAACTCCTGACCTCGTGATCCACCCGCCTCAGCCTCCCAAAGTGCTGGGACTACAGGCATGCGCCACTGCGTCCAGCTGGTGCTTTCTTTTTATTAACTTCTGGCAACTCAGTTTTTCTGTTTATGAAGAATTAGAGGTAGTGAGGGGTTAAGTAATTTGCCCTAGAGGACATGATAGACCCAGACCTGGACTTTGAGAGTCTCACCATAAGTGATGCATCAAGGGATGGGTAGAGTACTAAAGTAGAAAAGTAAACAACATAAAAGAAGTGCCCAATAAGTAAAAAGTATGAGCAGCTACAGAGATTTTCCCTTTTGCAGCAACCCAAGGTGAAAATATCTATTAAAATAGCTTGGTTTTTGGAAAAGTTGATAGGGGATTTTGAAACATGATAGCTGTCCATGAGGAACACTTTCTTCCTATTCTCCATGTCATATTTTAGAGCTATTGACAAGAAAACTTTGCTGTGATTAAGTGCAGGGCTTAACATTTTTTAGAGAAAACTTTGCATGAATTTTATATTATAGGTGAAAGGAAAAAAGATGCATTCAATCAAAAGTAATGTCTCTAGCTTGCCAAACAATCCATTAAAGGCTTCATCCAGCAGTCTTGAGTGATGAGTGTTTTATTTCCTACTCTATCTTAGTGTGAAGGATGTTTTATTCACCATCGTATCTCTAATACCAAGCACAGTGCCTGGCATAACAACATTTATTTGTTGAACAAATGAACACAGGTCTTTAGTTAGGTTCTGATCCTAGTACTTCATTGAATAGTTTGTAAATGAGACAGATAATTTTTCATAGCCTTCATTTTGTCATCTGTGAAAGAGAGGGCTTTAGGTGTATTGATTTCTTAAGGATCCCTTTGCTTGAAATTCTGATTCTAGAATCTCAAATGGAAAATTTGTGTTCACATTGCACATGGTATTTGGTTTTGGTTTTCAAAACTTTGAACATTAAATCTCAACAGCTTATTTTCTTGCAGCACAGTGAAGAGTCCTTAAGAACGTATTACATGATGAGAAATGAGAAATAACTGCAGTGCAAGCCTGATGAATGTAATTCACCTTGGGGAATAGGTGTCACCCTGAGCAACACCAGTACTGTCTCCTCAAATATGAGCCAAAACGTGAGTCTCAGGCAGTTTTGATGAGAGTTTCTCCCTACACTTCTAGAAATTTGCAAGACAAGTTTACAGAAATTACTCCTCTCTATTTCCCAATAAAGATAATGTAATAGATATATAGAATACTAGAATAGTCTTCTGGCCAGCAGAGGACTTGAGGGAAATAATTAGAATCCACACATTCTTTCCTTTTATGGAACAAATAAAATGTACAAGCAATGTCCTTGTGGAATCCACTATACTGGGTCAGCATGATATGGCTGTAATCTTAAGAGTTGTGGTTTCCAAATTCAGCATGCTTGGGACAATTTCTTTTTGGTACTTTGCTGGTGAAGAGGATATGTGATACCATTAATTTAGCCTTTATCAAAAACTAGTTCAAGACCAATAGCTCCTTCTAGAACACAACATTTTAGCAGAATAGAGCAATATTTCCCTAAGTAATAGGTCATATTTCACAGAGGAGTGCTAGTTTTCTGGGGTAGTGGGTATAATTTAAAAAAAAGTGATAAGTAGATAGAAAGATAGGTAGGTAGATAGATTAGATTAAATTGGATTAGATTTGATGAGAGAGATAGGTTTTGTGTTCAGGGGAAAAGGAGGTTAAGCAAGCCTAAGTAGGTTTTTTGGTTGAAGGTCTTCTCAGAGCTTCTAATATGTCAATATGCCTTGTAGATCTCTAAGTGGCAGGGGCAGAGATTGGGGTACAGATTTCCCAAACATACTTGTTTAAGAAACCTGCTTTTCTCCCCCAGAATCTCTTGTGGAACTTTTGCCTCATGAAACACAATTTCAGAAATAGTTTATACATGATGACGGTGTAGAATGTTTTTCTTGTTAGGGTTTTCAGTTTAGGTAAGGCCGAGGCATTTTTTTAATAATACATTGAAAACTAGATATGATATCAAGAGAAAAAGAGTTATGTTTGGGTACTTAGAATGATGTATTATTTTTAATAAATTTGTATTTTCTGTCATCGTATTACTATTCCTTGTAGGGTATTTTTTTATGCCCAACGCTAATATGCTATGACTTGGTAAAATTAATTTCCCCTAAGATTTAAATAACCAGATTAATAAATCATGAGTTGTAGAGAGTCTTGGAATTGCCTGAATTGACATTAAAATATTTGTTTTGAGAAATGTATTTTTAACCTTGGTTTTACATAACCAAGGACATGTACCACATTATAAATATTGTGATGGTTTATTTTTCCAAACTTTTCTGAATGTGGGGTACCCATTGAGTAATAATGCACATCGCCAATGAATTTGTAAAAATTGACATGATGAGTAGAATTGCAGAATTCAAAGATGATGATGATTATTTTTGAAACAGTGATGTTTCTAGAATTGTTAAATTATATATCAACATGTGTTAACTGCAACTTCTCATGTTTAATGATGTTTACAATTAATACAATACCATACTCGCCAGTATAAGACTAACATTCGTAATTAACTCAGAATAGATTCTTTGAAGTGGTTCAAAGGGCTTTTCATAATAAATAACTAGCCTCTAATCAGCTAATATAAAGTGGGTATTTTTTAGGATGTGAGAAGTACTGGTGTGTCTGATAAAACATATAATTTGGGTTAACAAAATGAGTTTGAATGATCCAGATTCTCTACCCCAAGTCAGAAGGAAGGCCGACATTCCAGTGAAAGCTTTATTTAGACAGAGACGAGGAGTCTTTGAGATAACAGGCTTTGGACTGTGCTATCTTGAGTGTTAGAGCTGAGTAGTTTTTGCAGAATCTCTAAGTCGTTTTTACACTCTTTTATGAATGAATAGAATTAGTAAAAGATAAATAAATTTTCTCTTTTGGGTTTCTTAACCAGTGGAAAAAATGTTGACTTTAAAAGTTCATAAAATCAAGTTTTGCCCAAGAATATGTTATGTCCACTTGTGAGGCCAGCCTGGTAGACCTCTGGGATCCTGTTCTGTTCACTCACACACCACTGCGATAAGGAGTGAAGTGTGGGCTAAATAGGGTTGAGGCTTGGGCAAGGGCATTTCGGCCAGAGCACCAGAGACGTCAGCATCTCAAGGGCGCTGTGGTATGAAAAAGGACGCCACATGAGTAAATTTTAAAAATAAATATTTTAAAGGGTAAAAATGAGGGTCCCTGTATTTGAGGATGTAAAAGATGAAACTGAAGAAGGAACAATAGGGGAAGAAGAAAATGAAGACCGGGTGAGTGAGAAAACACATACTCATGACCAGCGTTTGTTCCTCTAAATTGATGATGAGAAAAATGTTCTCTTTCTTTTTTTTTTTTTTTTTCAAACAGGTCTTCTATAAGCCTGTTATTGAAGACTTAAGCATGGAATTGGCCAGAAAATGCACGGAACTCATTAGTGATGTAAGTGGCTGGAGTACTTTCTGTCTTATTTTGCATTGCACCTGTGGTATTATTATGTTATAGAGGCATAGAGCTGTGGGGGAGACCCTGAAATCACCATTTAAAATACAGTCACTTTCCAGATCATGGAACAAAGTCTTGAAATTTTAAGTGATTTCGCCAAGGTCACCTATACGAAGAATTTCTGCTAGAGCGGTCTCCTCATTCTTAATCCAGAATCCTGTCCCTTATGAGTTTTGCTGTCACTCTGGCATGAAATCATAAGGCATTGAATTACAGTATTTATTCCATTTGAGAACTCCCAAAGATTTTAAAATGAATGTAATGATGTAATTTGTCTTGGGAGGCCCTCTATCTAAATGAGTAGTCATTTTTTAACATTTTGGGGCGTTCTGAAGAATCTGATGAATGGACTTGTCTTTCAGAACAGGAAAATGCATATATATATATATATGCATATAACTTTTATTTACAATTAGTGCAAGGGACATTTTTGTTGTGACATTTTTTAGTAACTGGGATTGGTCAATATTACACTTCAAGGGAATCCCAGAATTATTGAATGATTGAACATATAGTTTTATGTTAAATATGTAAGCTAGAATTCAAGAAGTACAAGGAAAAATATTGCTCACCAGGAATGAGAATTTAGATGATCCTCATTAACAGTTCTAAGAGGATTGCTGGTCCAGAGGAAGGGTAACTCCTGTAGAGTGAATATGTGCCTGTGTCTTCATTTAGAAAGATGAGCACAATACTGGTTGTTTCTGTTGTTGATAGTGAGCAAAATGATCAGAATGTTTTGCATGTTTGTTTTCAAAGGGAAGTCAGTCCTGGGCAGGAGGACAATGGGCTGGCACGTCCTCCAAAGTCAACCTGCCTGGGTTGACTCCACAATAACCTTGGAAAGGTTATGTAACCTGGCTGGGCTCCATCCCTCAGCTGTAACATTTATAATAAGATTAAATAATGGTAATGCATCTAAAATGCTGAATAAACTATCTGGAACATTGTGAGTACTCCATAAATGTTAGCTGTTATTAACTACTCTGTCTGTTACTTACTTTTACATCCATCCAATCACAGTTTATATATGACTGGCTCTTTCTGACAAACCAGAAGACAAGCATAAAGGATGGTGGTGGAAATCATACCCTTTCCCATATACTTGACATGTGATGTAATTACCCTTTAAATTAAATATTTCTTTGTGCTATTACTTAATAGTCATTAGCTATTGTGTGTGAAAGTTCTTTGTAAATTGCAATAATAATAAATGACAACAACAACAACAATAACAATATTGGCAACAGTTAAGATTTAGTGACTACTATGTGCAGGGATTGCAGCTTGCGAGGTAGGCACTATGCTTTTTCTCATTTTTGAAGTGAAGAGATAGAGGCACAGAGAGGTTCAGTACCTTGCCTGGGTCACACAGTTAAGCAGCAGCAGTAATATTTGAACACAAAGGCCTCCCTCTTACACTGCCAAGTTATCTCTCACTGCAGATTTCCATGAAATGTTGTTCTTTGCCTTATTATTGTTACGTTACTATTGGTAGTAGTAATGCTACCTACTAAAACTCTAAGTTCCTAACCTCTTCCAGTTTGATATATTTTTATTGAAGTGCAATTATAATTGAGCTAACTTGTGTTACATAAACCATCAGGACTAAAGTGGTAACTGTAGTTAGTAGGTGATTTTGTTGGAGTTGTTTTGGGTAAGATCGTTTTTCAGTGACTTTAAAACCAATGTGTTGTGAGGGGTGGTGCCTTTATCATTTTGCAAAAGCTTAAAGCCATACATTTCACACCCATGTAGGTAAAATTAAACAGATAGGCATACTTTCTGTTTATTAGAGATATCTGTTGCATAGTAGAATGTACTACTTAAATATTTAGGACATTATTATTGTGGCTTAATTTATATCTGTGTTCACATTCACATTTTGCTTCCAAATAGAATTCTATACTTGCTGAGATACTTATTTAATTTTTAGATTTTTTCCTTTTCTTTTCCCCTGCCCTGCCCTGCCCTGTCCTTCCCTTCCCTGCCCTTCCCTTCCCTTCCTTTTATGACAGGGTCTCACTCTGTTGCCCAGGCTGGAGTTTCATGGTGTGACCACAGCTCACTGCAGTCTCAATCTCTTGGGCTCAAGTGATTCTCCAGCCTTAGCCTTCCAAGTAACTAGAACTACAAGTGTGTGCTACCGTGCCTGGCTAATTTTCATTTTTTTTTTTTTTTTTTAGAGATGGAGTCTCACTATGTTGCCCAGGCTGGTCTCAAACTCTTGGCTTCAAGTGATTCTCCTGCCTCGCTCTCTCAGAGCACTGGTATTACAGGTGTGAACCAGCAGGCTGGCCCTGCTTCGTTTTTATAGATGAGAGGGATAGTTTCATGGACTTCTCTTCATGGTATGGCCTAATTATTACTCTTTGAACTTCTTCCAGCCTTCCTATGTCCTTAATAACCAAGATGTAATAATCATAACTGTGCAGAGCGATACAGATGTGGACGGTCTAGATCATGTGTAGGATAATGTTTTGCTTAGCTTCTAGCACCCTTTATGATGCTATGAAGAGTTTCTTAGACTTGGGAGCTGCAGAAAGCTGTTAGATTAGCTTGATGATCTGTAGACCATCAGAGCCATTTAATTCCTAATTTCTGACCTGTAGCTCCTAGCTTAGGACCCGTCATCTTTAAATAATAGTTTGAATTATTTTAACCATACTAGGGCTAGATCTAATCTGTAGTTTTCTGCCCTCTTGCCTGGCCCTTTGAGAACTTCTGAAGTTCATCTCAGTTTGCCATTTCCCTTACCGAGACAGCTTGGAGTCAGTTGACCTGTAGACACTGCTGTATCATTCCATTGTCAGACAATCTGTAGAAATGTTAAGCAAGATTGGCCTAGAGATCAGCCCTAGGAGGCCTGCACTGCTTCGAATTCTCCATAGAGAGAAATGTCAGTTTTTCAGTTCAAGTGGCTTCACTTTGGGAATCAGCATAAGGCATTTTTCTTTCTTTCTGTTTCTCCCCCATCCTAGTTTCTGCTTTGCACCTGCTCTACCAACATTATGGGGTTTCCCTCTGCACAACTCACTTCCCAGTCTTGAAGAACAGCTGGTCTTCTGAGGCAGCCTCTTTTATTTTTCTGTTAATCACATAATGCTATTATTTTCTCAGATATATTCTCGCAGATATACTTTCTCTCATATTTAGTCCTGTTAGTCTAATCTAACAATATCTAATCAATTCCTTGACTAAGTTAAACCTATCCACTCTCTTGAGCACTCAGAATCATGGATCTAGTAGCCTTCTGATGGGGAGTCATAAAAAAGATTGGGCAAAAGGGAATCTTTTGTATGTTTCTTGTAAATTAGGCAGAGAGAGCCTTCCGCAGAGCAGGTGGACCACATCTGCATGCAGCCTCTCACTCTGCGTTTAGTTCAAGGCTCTTTAGGGTGTTCATCTGCATGGCAGCAGGAAGAATATTTTCCAGGCAAATAAACGTTGTTGTGGGTAAATCCTTTCAATGCCAAAAACATTAAATTCTATGGTTACTCCTCCAGAGAAAGCTTAGATGATATCAGAAAACCTGGGAGAGTGACCTTAGCTATGACCAGCCCAGTTAAATAATAATGGAGCCATAATTCTTTCTACCATGGCTTATTGAATTTAATTTGTATGATTTCACTTGTGAAAAGGCTTTCCAGATACTCTCAGTTAAGAATGCTTGTGAAAGTGTTCCTATTTCTCCACATCCTCTCCAGCACCTTTGTTTCCTGACTTTTTAATCATTGTCATTCTAACTGGTGTGAGATGGTATCTCATTGTGGTTTTGATTTGCATTTCTCTGCACACCAACATGGCACATGTGTACATATGTAGCAGACCTGCACGTTGTGCACATGTACCCTAGAACTTAAAGTATAAAAAAAGAAAAAAAGAATGCTTGTGAAAGGAAAGAGCCTCAAACATCTCCATGTCTGTCATCCGATTTCAGCCTTTAGCTAATCTCATACTCATTCAAAGAAACTTGGCCAGGAGGAGGAAGCGACCCTGCACTAAATTCATCCTAACTCTAATGGAGACATTGTGGGATTCGTGGGTAAGGGCAAAAGAGAAGGTCAATGTTTGGGACATCTTAATGATCATGAAGTCATCAATTTTGCCCTTTTGTTTTCAGTGTAAAATGAGTTGGGTTGTGTATTGGTTAGGAGTGCAGATGACTGTAAAAACAGGAAAGCTCTAACACAATGACTTAACAAGTAGGTTTTTTGTTTCCCCAGCTGCCACATATAGAGCCTGGAGGTAGCTAGTTCAGTCTGGATACTATGGATGTTATCAGTCTCCCAGGCTCCTTTCCTTCTATTCTGTCATCATTAGTATGGTGGCTTATTCCTTGGTAATGCATCATTGCCGCTGCCTTCCCTGTGATTGAGAAAGGAAAAGGTGGAAGACAGAGTGTCAAAGGGTTGTGCAGCGTCTCTCCCTTTATACCAGAAATGCTAGAAGCACTTCTGGGAAGATTTCCACTAAAGTCGCAGAGCTTGTGGCCTCCCCAGGCCAAACACTGAATGGCATGACCATGCCTGGTTTAGATCAGTTTGTCCTCTGGGACTGGGGCAGGAGCCTGGCTGCTCTCATTAATCCATCTGGGCTCTTTTAATAGGAGACAATGGGAGTGGCCAGTCTATCCAATAGGTGGTGTCAACCCAAGATTGTAAGATGTAGACATGGTTGTAATAAAATATAGCCATCTATTCAGTGATTTTTAGGTTACCTAAGATTTATTTCATTGACCAATATAGTTCCCTTTCAGTGATCATTTCCTATTATCTTGGCATAGGAAGGCTACTAATATGTAACTATTATTTATATAAATATTCCTTAAATATTTAAAAATCTAAGATTCTTTGCTTATTGTCATTTATATTGCACAATTCATTTGAAATCACACGTGATTGTGTGTTACTTGTAACAAATTGTACAATTTCTCTTGAATTGTACAATTGTAAAGGATCTTAAATTTTAAATGCACCTTCAATTAAAATATACAAATATATGTATCTTTTTAATAAAGACCCAAGAAAAAGAAAACACAGTCCACAATTAAGACTGAACTATTTGTCTGCCTAACAGAAGAAGTAAATACCTCACCCTTATCCAGTCTTCCTGTCCTGAACATTCTGCATGTGTCAGACTTTATCAGGAGGCTGTAGCCACAAGCACATACCACTGCAGTGAAGAATGTGAATGTGATGGGGAATAGATGGTGGCAAAAGATAAAAATAATGAGTCAAACTTAAGCCTAATGATAGGCTATTTTCTCTCACACTTAATTATATAACGGAGATACTTTTTTTTCCGTATGATCAAAATAGCCTACTATTTATCATACTGCCATTAACAGTTTAATTACTAGTGGCTGAGGAGGGTGATTTGCAGGAACCTAAAATTATGGCTAATCTCTGAGAAGAAAAAAAAGTAATTTAGTGCTCAGATAAGATAAATATGTTCTCATGTTGATTTCATGAATAAAGCAAATGTTTAATGTGGTAGGCATCTGATATCCAAGAGTCACAGCAGTGCAATATGGCAATTTGAAATAACTTTACTTAATCCGTATCTAGTTCTACCGCAGGTTAAGTAATGCCCCTCAAATCAGGTTTGCATATGGGAAAATCTCCATGTACCATTAGTGTATAACATCAATATTATTCACGTCTTCTAAGAACCAGGTAATATATGCAATTCAACTCCACTTTTGGGTTATAATTAGGGAGAACATATAATTTATCATCTGAAACAGGAACACTTTTCCAGTCTAAGTATTTATGGTCTTGGGAGGATAAACATGACTATATTACAGAGTGATACAACTTTTAGCAAATTACCTCCATCTTCTCAACGAGTCATCGTTTTGCCTCCCAGTTTCCAGATTGTGCAGCAATTAGTGTGACAATGTGATTATATTTTAGGTCCTTCTCCACATTTCCTGACTTCTTTTGGTCTGAAATGTCAACCTGGTTCTTCCCCCAGCCCAACAATTCTGGCCTCTCCCCAAAGGGGAAGAGAGTGAGTCATTTGACTTGTGAGTTGCAGAGAAGAGATGAGCAGGCTTAGCTAAGCCTCACTGGGCTTTCTCTTGCTGATCTCCAGCAAGAAGGCATTCTGGAATGATCTCTACCACATAGCAAGCCTTCTGGGTAGGTTCAGCACTTCTCTGCGCTGGGGAGGAGGATTGGGAAACCTATGGGTGCTCATAAATTGGGAGGAATTAGTAACAGGAAGCCCACGGTGGCCACAATTTAAGCCTCTTCCTCTAATCAAACATGTCTAGGTGGTAACGCTAATAGTGATCCCCATTTGATTTCTGCCTCTACTTCTTAATTGGTCACATCTGCCATGCTGACTACTTATTTTCTACCTTGAGGTAGGCAGCTATGTTTCTGTTTGGCTAAAGGCTTAAGTGTCAAGGCTTAAAAGCAACAAAGCACCAGGACACTTGTAGGAGTGAGACGGCATATGCTTGCTAATTGCACTGGGCAGGCTGGGTAAACAGGACCCATCATCCGGGGTGTTGATGCTTAACTGGACCCTCGCTTATCTAAAGAATGGTCTTTCCTCACTGTGCCTCATCATCTTTGCAATCCTGTGCTGGATATCCGTTTATTTAACTTGGCTTGTTTTGAGGCCCCTTTCACATTTGAGTATTTACTTCAGTAAATGGACTTTATCGACCTAATTCTCATGCAAAAAAGGCCATTAGAATTGTTTTCTTTTCTCTTCTTATGTAAATCATTCTCTTTTTTAGATCCATTATAAAGAAGAGTTTAAAAAGTCCAAGGATAAGTGTACATTTGTGACTGACACTCCTATGCTAAACCATGTAAAAAATATTGGTGCTTTTATTTCTGAGGTAAGGTATCAAAAGCTTGCAAACTGGCTTGCATTTTCTTTTCTTTTATATAGATGAAAGTCTGTGCATTAAAGAGATGGCGAATAATATTTTCAAAAGCACTCCTGAATGTTAGTAATAGCTACATAATTATCTAATGCGATGCACTGTCATTTAACTCATATAGATTGACATATTTTACTATGTATGGTTTATATATTTTATTATACATGTCTATATTTTGACTCTAAATCTTTCTTATGTATATACAGTTCCTCTTGAAAAGGCATCTTTTTATTCAATAAGTAGAAAGCACTGGCACAATGGTTCACTTTAGAAGTTCCATTATTTTGTTTCCTAATAGATATATTAGAGATAAATGATTGAACATCATTTTGGAAATAAATAAGATTTACCAGTTGTCTAAAATGTAGTATCTTTGATAAATAATGTTAAATGAATTTAAACTATTTTGGAGTAGGATAAAATTCAGTTCAACAGTGATACCTATTATGAAACCACAGACTGAGGAATATGCTACATTCATTTTCCAGCTGAAAAATTATGTAGTTTCTTTCTGAAAGCATTTGGAACTACAGTTTATGTTGCATTGTAAAGCATAATGTTAACGATGATGATTTCTGTGATGAGGCATTACTGTAGTCTGTGAATAGATCACTTAGAAGAAATACGTTTGAAAAGAAAAGGAATGAAATTATGTTGTAAATGACTGACCTCTAGTGTTTCATAAATTATGTTGGAAAAAGATCAACTGGATATTCTTGGGATTATTTCTGCTAATGCGAAACAATTTTGAATGAAATCAGTACATTTTATTTCATTAAGTACCAGAATCCAAAGCGTGTGGTAGCAGAAGGCTTGCACAGGATCTGTGCTCAATAAATCAATACTCAAATCTAGCTCTGAGCAGGAAGAACATCAGGAACTCGTCTGCAGATAATGGAAGAACACAGTTTGTTTGTCTTAGCTATGTTCCGTTATCCTGTGCAGATAAATACTTGATGTTCTCAATTATTGATTATATTTCCTGAAGGAGTTAATTGCAGAGCAAAATATTGGAAGTGAGCAATCTGTTGTGTTCCCTTGAACCTTAGTTTTCCCAAGAGGAAAGAGTGTTTGTCTTTGGAGTAGTGATTGAGATGGCTTACAGACAGTGCAGGTTAGAGGTGGGTAGGCACATAAACAACAAAAAAGCACTCCACCCTCCCCCTGGAGCAGGAGGAGGCTGAGAAGACCTGAATAAAAGAACACTGTCCTTTGTCAAGTTCTAGATAGTAGATTCTAACGACTTGTATTTTCTGGAACAACTCGAATTGCTTGCTCACTCATCCAGCATGAAACTGTCAATACACACAAATAGATTTACTTTTAGAAATGTGCTTGTGTTTAAATAGAAAGACAGCCGTTATGTCCTTGCATGTCTCATTGAAAGCGTTCTCTATGATAAATTGGATTTATTTCTATCTCTTCAGAATATGTTTGTCAGCTCCAGTATCTAAAATTAAAATGGTCTGCAGATTTTAAAATCAATTCTGTTTTGGAAGAAAGTTTCTTCTTTTCTTCTTAAATTCATAAATTAAAAAAAAGGGAATTGTGGGGGGGGGAGTTTATTTATTAACTTTTTCCTGTTTTTTTCCCAGGCAAATTAAAGGCAGCATAAAGCAGATCTTTCTAATTCTCTTTATAAGCGGATGCCCAGCCACAATTGACAGTGTTTTTGCAAGAGAAGTTACACAGCTCCAGAGTGAGGTGGGGTTTTCCTAAAGTGTTTCATAATTATGTAGATAAAACATATAACTGGAAAAAAGTTACTTAGCATTTTAATAAAATGTCTTCATCATGGGTGTTAAATACCAAATGAAAGTTGAAAGCGACTGATTAATGTGCTGTCAGTAGTTGCTGTTGAAACTGCAGAAAGTGAAAAGGACATGCAGGTTTTTGTCAGTCACGTGCTACTGTTTTCTGAGTCCCTTTCAACGCAATTTATAGAGCAAATCTTAATCTCATTTAGACAGCTTACATGGATGAAATTCTCATAGTAAATATTAAACTGTTCCCTAATTTCATATATGATCCCTAAGTAGAGAATATTTGAATAGCTTGCTAAAAGCCACATAAAGAGATAATGGGGCTGGACACTCTGGCTCAGGCCTGTAATCCCAGTACTTCAGGAGGCCAAGGTGGGTAGATTGCTTGAGCTCAGGAGTTCAAGACAAGCCTGGGCAACATGGCAAAAGCTGGTCTCTACCAAAAATACAAAAATTAGCCATGCGTTGGCATATACCTGTGGTGCCAGCTAGTCAGGAGGCTGAGGTGGGAGGATTGCTTGAGCCTGGGAAGTTGAGGTTGCAGTGAACCAAGATCATGCCGCTGCACTCCAGCTACAGCAACAGAGTGAGACTCTGTCTCAAAAAAAAAAAAAAAAAAAAAAAAAGATAATTGTTAAGTTCAGTATCTACAGATCTGCTTCATCAATTAAACAAGTGGTCCCTGAATTTCCTTTTCTGTGGATTGTGTTTTCCTTTAGGATATCTCAGGCTACCAAAAGAGCCCCATCAGGTGGAAGTTACAATTTGGTGATTGCCAGTTGCAGAGGAACTTAAGAATTGTCATCATGTAAACTCATTTTGAATCCAGAAGGGTTTAAGAGTAATTTTCTCTTTGTAGCGTATCAACACATAAGGCATTCTTAATCTATTGCATTTCCTAAAACAGAATTTCTAAATGGAATGTTTCGCCTCTTTCTGGTTCATCTTAATGTTGTGTTTTCTTCACAGAACAATCAAATTTGGGGACGTTATTTTGTAATCTATTCTTTAGCTGTCTCAGCTACACAAGAGCAGGGACTTCATCTGTCTTGTTCCTTGCTCTGGTCTCGGAAGAGTTCCTGGCACACAGAGGGTGCTCAGTAAAGACTCGTAACATGGATTTTGTGGAATTTTGAAATTTTCTTTCCAAGGATATGCTTCCTTTTACATAGTTTGTATTCTTCATTTCACATATTAGGTTAATAATAGTAAACACACAGAAGTTGTTCTATGCATTTCACGTGTATTTATGCCAGTCAGTCCTCACAACAACCCAATGAGGTGTCCCCAGTTTAGAGTTGTGGAGGCTGAAGCACAGAGAGGTTAAGTCAGTTGGCCAAAGTGGCACAGCCAGTAAATGGTAGCACCGGCACGTGAATATGGGCAGTCTGGCCCCAGAGTCTAGGTTTTTAACCACACACTATGCTATATTTTTCCTACCATTTCCAACCCTCTTTTCTTATTAAGTAAGTTTACTTCTTTCCCCAGAATTTCCCCAGAATCTCTCTCTTTTTTTTTTAGATGGAGTCTTGCTTGCTCACCCAGGCTGGAGTGCAATGGCTTGATCTCAGCTCACTGCAACCTCTGCCTCCCGGGTTCAAGTTATTCTCATGCCTCAGCCTCCTGAGTAGCTGGCATTACAGGCGCACACTACCACACCTAGCTAATTTTTGTGTGTGTTTTTTTTTTTTTAGTAGAGACAGGGTCTCGCCATGTTGGCCAGGCTGGTCTCGAACTCCTGACCTCAGGTGATCTGCCAACCTCAGCCTCCCAAAGTGCAGGGGTTACAGGTGTGAGCCACTGTGCCGTACCTTTCCCCAGAATCTTTTTAAGTAGAGATACCTAGATAATCTTATTTTTAAATTTTTTTTTAAGTTCTGGGGTATATGTGCAGCATGTGCAGATTTGTTACATAGGTAAATGTGTGCCATGGTGATTTGCTGCACCTATTTAATATCAACCCATCCCCTAGGTATTAAGCGCAGCATGCATTAGCTATTTTTAAGTAGTCTGAAAATACATTACTCTTGAAAAGTGCTGAGCATAGTTATTCTTTGCAGAACACCTTTAAGTATTTCACTATTACAAATTTAAATGTTCACTGTGTACCTGACTTGGCAGTAAACTAATCTCAGTTATGCAACATGCAGCTTAAAATATATGATGTCAAGGTTCTGCATGGGTGACTGTGACTAATATGCCCTTTATTTTTCCTGCCAATATCTGGCCACCTAAGCACTTGCTGATAATGTGGGTTACTTTAAAAAGCAGAAAATTACAACCCAACACTTGATATGTGACAAGCAACAATTAAGCAGTAAAGAAAGAAAAGGAAAACAGTCTGTTATTGCTTTTATACTTCCTTGGGAAGGTAACTTTTCCGATATTTGCATCCTCATTTCTTTGGAAGCACACAATAGCTCTCAACTTCTTATAGCATAAATAGGTCTATAATACACAAATCCCTGCCACGTAGAACTTAACATGAAAAATAATCCAGGTTGTATATTTTGGAATCTATCATTTGTCAGAATAGGTTCCCACTAACATTGTTAACATGTTATCCTATACTAAAATAGACACCACTGGGAAAGATACATATGCACTCACTTTCTAGCATTGCTTTCCATTGTTGTAATTAGTCACTGAACTTGTTAATAAAGAAAAACCTGGATTCTGGATAAGGTAGCTATTTCAAAGATGTATGTAACCGTCATAACATTTCTTTAGATTTACGTACATCAATGTTATTATTGTTAAAATTGTGATTCTTAGAGTTTACCTAATAACAAGAGGGGCAAGAAAGTAGAAGAACTATTTGACAGTGTCTGTGATAATTAAACAACTAAACATTTACTGTGTCCAAATAGTATCAGATTTGTGATATCCTAAATTGGAGTATTGGATGAATTCAGAAATTTAATGACATTCTGGGTTCTAATGAAAAGTCTCTTCAACTTTTGACAAATTATTAAAACAAACTATTATCTTAAAGTCAATTTGCAAACACTCTCAGATGCTTAAATTGAAACTAGAATGATAAGGTAAAGTTAGCTGGATGAGCACTTACAGAAAATGCCTGAAAGGAAGAAATGCCAGAAAAAGACAGAAATGTAGAGTTTTTAGGAGGCCATTTTATTAGCTATCCCGTTAACAATTTTATAAGCACAGATTACAAAGAAAGCTTCTGAAAATGAAATGGACCATGCCATGAGGTGGCGAGATCCTTCTCATCAGGGCTGTTTCAGGCACAAAGGCTAAATAATGCCTTATCATAGAAGCAATTCAAGCTACTCAGGCATTGGAACTGCAGCTTAATGAGAGTCTATGTGTCATCCACAGTGGTCGCAGGATTCTGTTTCAGAAGTTCAGAGGTGTCTATGCTATGGGAATAAAAGCATATTTACCTGTGTCACATAAAATGTAATGTAAGTTATGTTATTGTTCTGATCATCTTTGTAGCATCCTATGCTATGTTGTTAGAAATAACCATCAAGTAGAGTTAAGGAGCCAAATAAATCATACTTTTCAGAGGCAAAGCCATTATTTTAATTTTCATTCTTGACCTCCTTGGCCCGTAAACTTGAATTTAGAGATCTGTGAATTTTCTGAAAGCAAGGGCAGGGAGAAGCTTCAGGGCGTCTGTAAAACCCCCAATTTCAATGCCAGATTTGGCCAGGTGCTGTGGCTCAGGCCTGTAATCCCAGAACTTTGGAAGGCCGAGGCGGGCAGATCTCTTGAGCCCAGGAGTTCAAGACCAGCCTGGGCAACATAGTGAGACTCCATCTCTAAAATAAATGAATAAATAAGTAAATGCCAAAAAATTCTGTAAGTTAAACATAAATGTACATTTTATCTGTATACATATGAAATATAAAATATGCTGTAAGATCAAAAATGTAAAATAAATGTATTTATCGCTTGTATAAACATAAAGTATATATGACTATTGCAAGTGGACTCCTGTCTCCAGGTTCCTAATAACATGGCAATCTTAGTTCTCAAAATATGAAGAAAACAGCATTAATCTAGGGAAATGCCATACAATAATGACAAATCCTAAGAAATCAAATTTATCAGCAAATTTATTAGCTTGACACAATTTTCCATTAGCTATTTTAAAAAAGAAAATTAATATGATAAATTAAAGTTCAGCTCCCTCCAAGTTGATGTAATCTTAATTCTAAAGTGGTACTTAGTAGCAGCTATAAATGAAATGACGATTTTAATGCTGCAAGTAGAAAATTACATAGCCTTTTTAAGAAAGAGTGCTTTTTGAAATTGTGCTTGATGACTCATCATTTCTATGATAACCCACAAAATGATCAGCTGCATTGTGTTACATTTATCTAGTCACAAGTATATGATAGTAGGTCTGAAGTACAAAATAAACCAGGCAACCATGAAAAAGGAAATAGGCATATACTAGTTCTTTTCATTTAAGACGAAGGAGCAAATCTCATAGAAGTTTTTCCTTGGCTTTATAGACTTGGGTACCCATTAAACTCCTCCTTCCCCTACCTCTGGGTTATAACACAGGGTGTAATAGAACTGAGATAATGGACTTTCTCCACCTGAATGGAGGTTTTTAAAGGGTTCCCTGCTTAACATAATTAATTGGTGAAAATGTAAAGATGCAGTCTCCAGAGGGAGATATCTTGATGGAGTATATTGATGGACAGACTTTAACAAGATGAATTATCCCTAGAACAACGTGAGGTGCTGCTTCTGAGTCCCGGTAACCAACCAAATCCTCAGGATTTGAGGCAGAAATATGGCTGGGCAAGACTTAATAAGACTTAAAGTTATCAGTTGACAGAAGTCTCAGCATAGCTATCAAAAGAAAAATATTGTGATCTATGGATATGTTAATAACGTTTAGCACGGGGGAGGTGATAACCTAGATGAAATCTGACAGTTCTAATTAAGATTGGTCCGACCATTGTGAGCACCTTAAGAAAGAGATTGATAAATTGGGATTTGGGCTGAAGAGAGCATGTAAGGCGTTCAGGAGTACAGCACTTTAATCCATACTGCGAGTCTGGAGGAACAGAAGTCATTGCCGACTGTCTTCCCACATTGGAAGCTCTGTCTCATGAACTAGGCTCTTTTCATATGGCCACATAGATGCAGCTAGGGGGAGATAGACTGGGGTTTCAGTAAAGAAAGAACTTTTAACCTGAGCTTTCAGAATTTAGAGACTGTGGTGGCCCGGGTTGAGTTCTCTTTCAGTGGAAGTTTTGAAAACTAGATGGGGTCTGTCCAGAGAGGGGATTGAAACACTGATAGTTATACCAGATGACATTTTTTTTGGATGATGAGATTCAATGACTTTAGTTGTAAAAATCAGACTTATAATGATCCATTAATCCTTTAAATAGGTTTATTATCCAAGTTGAATGGGTGGTTAATACTGTTTATAAAAGCCAATGAAGGGTTTAAGCTCACAAGAATGTTTAGTAAACTCATTTATTCATCCGTTCACTAAACATTTATTGCATTTCTACTCTGTCATTCACTATGATAGGCACAGGATAAAAAGATGTATGAGACAGGCGTGCAGTCAAGGAGCTCATATTGGTAAAAACTTTCTCCTTAAGTTTAATTTTATATATTCTTTGCATTGAAAACTACATCTTGTTTTGTTGTTGGTAAAGCCTGTTCTAGTTTTTCTTTTTCTTTCTCTTTCTCCTTTCCTTTCATTTCCTTTAGTTTCCACTTCTCTTCCCTTTCTTTTCTCCTTTCCTTTCTTTCTTCTCTTCCCTTCTCTTTCTCTCCTCCCTTCTTTCCTTCCTTCCTTCCTTTTCTTTCCTTTTTTCTTTCTTTTTTTCTTTCCTTTCTTTCTCCTTCTTTCTCTTCTCTTCTCTTCTTTTCTTTTCTGTCACAGGATCTTACCCTATCACTCAGGCTGGAATGCCATGACTCACTGCAGCCTCGACTTGCTGGGATCAGGCAATCCTCCTGCCTCAGCCTCCCATGTAGCTGGGACAACAGCCATGTGCCACCATACCTGGTTTTGTTTTGATATTTTGTAGAGATGGGGGCCTCACTTTGTCATGATCAAGTCTCCCTCTTTGACTTATCTAATTACACGCATGAGCCACTGAGCCCAACCTACTTTTTCTTTCTTAAGTTGCCATTTTTCTCATGTCAAGTAATTCCAACTCCATTTAACATCCTTTTAGTATTAAACTTTTAATATATTTTAAAATTAATATTGCCTTTCTGTCCTTCATTTGTTATTGTTTTATTCTCATTCTTTTAGCTATTCATTTATTTATTCATTCACTGAGCAATATTTTGTGCCAGGCAGTCCTCTGGGTTCTGAGGATTCAGTGAACATAACAGTTGTGTTTAGTAAGGGAAGACGGATAAGTAATTATACATAAACTAAACAAAGTAATTAAACATTATGAAGGAAATAAATAGGTTAATAATATCAATGGAGACCAAGGGGATAACTTGGTTTCTGTCTTTCGGTTCCTCTTTAATTTCCAACTTTGTGGTTGAGTTTGGTTACATCTACTTCTGAGATATCTTTCTCATATCCCCTCTCCATCCTAGTATGGAGGAAATTCAACATAGTGGTTATGGATGGTATCAGTCCATTTCCCTAGTGGAGGCCAAGACTTGACGTATCTGAGAATTTTGCCTGCATGCTATATTTTCTCCCAAAGGTTTGTGCATTTGATGAAGCTTATATTATCTTATAGCTGTGCCTACATAAAATCAGACCCAATCATTTGAAAACTAACAGTTTACTTTCAAATATCCTATAATTCCCCTCTACTTAGTTGTTTTACCAAGATTTAAATCTTTGACATCTATACCCCAGAAAGCTCTTGGATGTGGATGATTTCCCAAAACTGCACCCAAGGTTTAAGCTAGAAGAATAAAAATGGAAATTCCATCTTTGGTCAAGGACATTTTGAAATAAACCACAAAGAGTTAGAATTAGGAATCTGAACAGAAGCACAAAGATGAATGCATTGTGGATACTGTCTTGTTACAGAGATTTAGGCAAATTAACTATCAGTGGTGGTATTCAAATATATAAAGTCCTAGCAAAACACTGAAATTTAGCAGGCAAGAATTTGTACATCTCTAAATGGGACTAACAATTATGTGTGTTTTTCAGGTGGCCTACAAGCAGAAACATGATGCTGCCAAAGGATTCTCAGATTATGCCCACATGAGGGAGCCTCCTGAGGTCAAACATGCCATGGAGGTCAATAAACACCAGAGTAATGTAAGGAAGCTCATTTCTCATGATTTTCTAGTGAATTGTTAAGTCATATCAAAGCTTATGATTATTTTGCTGAAATTTAAATATTACAACAGCCCTATTCAAACAATACTTTAATATTTCTTATCAGTCAGAGGTACATCTGAATTACTCTATCCACAGTCATTAACACCTTGCCCAATACCTTTATGTTATCGGGCCCTTTCAGGCATTGGAATTTTGCTTTGTACAAGACAAATGTAGATCCTTTAGACCTATTGGGTTATCAAGCATTTCCAGAGCTTCCTTGACTTGATGCTGAAGCTCATGGCTTCTAAGTCTAGAATCACAGAAGAATTGGAAGAAAGGGCATCAGGAATCAATGACCCACAGACGGATCATTCACTAACACCAGCTATATTGTACCCACTACTGTTTTCTCTTTTCTTTTCTTTTCTTTTTTTTTTTGAGACAGAGCCTTGCTCTGCCACCCAGGCTGGAGTGCAGTGGTGTGATCTCGGCTCACTGCAACCTGTGCCTCCCGGGTTCGAGCAATTCTCTGCCTCAGCCTCCCGAGTAGCTGGGATTATAGGTGCCCACAACCACACCTGGCTAATTTTTGTATTTTTAGTAGAAACAGGGTTTCACTATCTTGGCCAGGCTGGTCTTCAGCTCCTGATCTTGTGATCCACCTGCCTTAGCCTCCCAAAGTGCTGGGGTTACAGGCATGAGCCATTGTGCCTGGCCTATAGTTTCTTTTAGGATGTTTGTAAGAACAAATGGTCCAACCTAAGACCCATGGAAAATATGACAGCAATAGATGCCAAATGGCTGACTTTAAAGCCAAGATGGAGGAAATCCGTCAGTAGAAAATCAGTTTCTTCTTTGGTAAAAGTTAGCAATTGCATCAAGGTTTGCATGCATTTGCTCAATTACCACCACCATCCTGGTGGCCTAGAAGAGTAATTTCTTCCTGGAATTGTAGGGGAAGCTTTTTTTAATCTCCTCATCCTGACTTTTCTCTCCAAAAGGAATGTGTGAACTGTTCGTCAGGTTCTTTATGCATTAAAATCAGTTAAGATAAAGTGCCTATCTTTTTTGGGTCAAGAAACTCCCTTTCTTGGAAAAGTACCGGAAGTCCAGTTGTCATTTCACATAGAGTCTGTTCTGCCACTTAGTCCCTTTATGGAATGGTGCTTGGCTGACCATGTGTCTCCATAGCCCCACTGTGCAGAGTGTTTTTTGCAGAATGGCAGCTGTTATTTGATATTAAATTGCAGTAAGCCAATGTTTAAGTAAAAAAGTGGAATGAGGTTTTACTTTTTAACCCAAATATACAAACATATGCCAATAGCAGAGCACTTTTCTAAGATAGTTTAAGATTGCTAGGAGATGAAGAAGCTACATGTCTATAATTATTTTAAGGGTTCTTTTAAGGGGATGCTTTATAAGAACTG
The DNA here is from genome assembly GCF_001698545.2 of Rhinopithecus bieti. Classification (NCBI taxonomy): domain Eukaryota; kingdom Metazoa; phylum Chordata; class Mammalia; order Primates; family Cercopithecidae; genus Rhinopithecus; species Rhinopithecus bieti. The sequence continues at coordinate 5,157,266 of NW_016804580.1, read as the reverse complement.
TTTGCTTAAGGATGACTGTAATAATCATAATAACTACCACTTACTGAGCACAGCCGTGCACCAGGAACTATGCCAAGACTTTGATCATTTCCAATTCTCATGAAAACCCTGTACTGATTCTTATTTTGTAGATGAGGAAAATGAGACTAAGAAATCAAACTGCTGAGTCTGCTCTTTCTGTTCCACCTTGCTGTTTCCACCTTAAAGGTCACTGGCAATTAGTCGAGGTTTTAAATGCAGTTTTTAAAAATGGGGAACAAAATAGGTTATCTTCAGATTTCAAATGCACTGCAGGAAAGAATGGCAGAGAAACCCTGAGTTTCCAGTATTTTAACACTGAAGAGACTAAATTCACACAAAAGGCCACGGGTTAGAAGGTGGTCTGGTGGTCTGGGGTGAGGTCTCTTGTTACACGGATCCCCGGGAGGCTCTTTCCAACTCTATAATTCAATGAAATTCAAATACGGAAGTTCCTTATCATAGAACTGGGCTTATTATTTTAACTCTGCCTTTTCTTCTAAAAGGTCTTTGATTGAGGGATTGAGGGAATAGAGTATAAAGCCCTTTTCTCCTTCATTCAATACTGTGTACTTATGGGAGAAGGCTGTATTTACTTATACTCCTCTGCCGACTTGACTCAACCTTTGCATGCAAAGTTTGTACATATAATAGGATTTAGAAAGTGTTTAAGACTATTTACTCAGATTTAAAGTGAGAATGATATTTGTATTCTACCTGTGAAGTAGTTGATATTCCTCTGGAGTCAAGCCACTTAGAATAATACATTTGTTGTCCCTACAATATGAAATTTAAACATAGGTCTTGAAAGTACATCTCTTGGTTCTGTGGGTGGATCTATGAAATCTCTATAAAAGACAATCTCCCATAAACCTGTCTCCTGTAAAAGTTCAGCCCAATGAAACTCATTGCAGAGAATTTGCTAGTAGAATTACCCTTTCATAATGCAGACTGTCACTTTGCACTATGGCTATAAATGACTTCATTTAATTTAAAATAAAAGTGTGTCATGTGTATCTGATTCACCTGAAGACAATGGAAGTCAGCATCTTTGCCTAACTTTATGTTTCCACAAAAATCAAGTCAGATTTCTAATACCTTTTAGTGAACCAGGATTTCTCTCTCTTGTGCCTTTAGAAATGTGAGTAAGCAGAAGAGAATGAGGGATAGGGCTCATGTGACTTTATGGATTAATTTCCACCTTTGAGTAATGGCGTTCCCAGGGGCAGAGTTTTCTGGAGGCAGTAGTCTTTTGTGCCACCCCAAAATTAAATGATCTCCAAACAGTTAAAAAAAAATTTCTTAGAATAGCCTCCACTGTAGTGAAGTGGCGTCATTGTCTGGGGTAATACCTGAGGTTCATCATCTCATGTCAAGTATATTAAGGACATGGACACACACAAGGAGTGAGTTTAGGAGTGGAAGTTTACTAGGCAAAAGAAAGAGAAAGGAGAACAGCTCTCTTTCTTGTGAGAGAGAGGTACACCCAAATGGGACTTGTGCCTTGTGGCAGAGTGCACCGGATTTTATAGATGGGCTTGAGGAGCCGGTTTCTGATTTACATAGGGCCCACAGATTGGTTGGACCAGGTATGACATTTACATAGCCTGTGAGGAAGCTGGTTGCCCCCCGCCTCCAGTCCCACTATGCAAATGGAGTCTTTGCCTGGCGGTTTCCCTGTTGTCTGCTCCCTACTGCACATGTGGTTGGAAAGGAAAAGGGAAGATGGAACTGCCATTTTGAACATGCCTACTCCCAGGTAGCCTTTTCCTATTGGCACAACTGCCAACGTTCACACGTTCAAGCTTCCAGCTCACTTGTGTACGTCTGCAGCTCGATTTTACAGCCTGCTCTTTGTTAGAAAAGAAAATGACTTTGGGGCTGCTTTTCATTAAAAGGAAAGCCTTACCAAGAACTTCCTTACCCTTGCTATCTGCCTAAATAATTTATTCTTAACTCCTGTATCAGTAGCATATAGAAAAGGAACTTGGAGTCAGACGTTGGTTAAAATGCTTCTTGGCCATACGTTGCCTAGATGACCCTGGACAAGTTACTTAATGTCTCTAAATCTCAATTTTCTCATCTGTAAAATGGGGACAACAATATCTACCTCAGAAGATTCTCACAAGTATTAAATGAAACAATATGCGTAAAGGGCTTCACAGAAGAGCCTCCATCTTCAAGGTCGCTGGCATACATTATTGGTTCTATTTGGTCCTCCTTCAATTTTTAAAGGGTGAGTTGGGAGTTTAGGGTGATGTCATAGTTAATTTGAAACAATTAAAGGAAGTCCAATTTATAAAAGGCCAAATCAATATGAAATTTATATTAGGAAATGTTTAGGTCAGAAGGGCATATTCAAAAGGTTCCTGAACCTATCTTACTAATACTATAATCAGAAAATGATTAAAAGCAGCCAACCGAAATCTTTTTGTACCTTAAGGGATATACCCCTGCCAAACTTTTCTAATGTAATTAGAGAAATTGGAGATATTCTATCCCGTGACTTTCCCCTAAAGATGGACTTATAATGAAAGCCCTAGTTATATTATTAGTTCTCATCAATCTTATCAGAGACATGAAGTCCAACGGTTCTGAAATAAGTCAAACAAATTTTAAACTCTATTTTAAGTTTTGTAAGTAATGTGGTCTATACAGACTTGTGATGAAATTGGAGTGGTAAACTTTTCCAAAACACCATATTGGTAATCGATTCAATGTGTATTAGAAAGAAGTATTCAGCGTGGGAAATAAAAGACTTAATGTTCTTTTCAAGAATGATATATGTACTTTCTTAAAATTAATAAAAACTTATCAGCAGACAATTTCTATTCCATCAGAAAGTGAGAAAGCTTAAAGATAAATCAGTAAAATGATACTGGAAAAACAATTATGACTCTACGTGGTTCCCCAATGAGACTTACAATAATGGTGCTTTAGGATTTAGCATTAAAATTAGATATATTAGTATTTTATTCATCTCTAAGACAGAATAGTTAGTAATACTTATTTTGCCTTCTATGCAAGATTATGGTGGTGATAAAATTAAATCATGAATAAGAAAATAAGACAACTTTCATCAACTATAGAATGATTTATAAACAGTGACAGCAATCCTAAAGGATAAACCATTCTGGCCATAACTCTGTAGTTTACTCCTTCTTTTGGAAGATTGAACACTTTTTATCTCTTCTGAATAGTATCTGAACCTATGTTTACTTACCTTTAAAAGGCTTATATTCTCTTACAGAAAAAGAATATTTACAATTTAATAATTTAGTAGGTTTTTACTCACAGCATGCCCAGACAAAGGTAAGCATCATTTGAAATGGAATTAGCAGTCCACATGCCTATTTGATGATACCTGGAGGGCTTCTCTAATGTGAGAGTTTATGCTAAAGACGAAGGTTTTCTTGAGATGGGTTGAACCATTGCTTAAAGATTATTGGTATATACCAGTTACATGATTTGCCTCTGTTCCACAAACTTAAAAGATTATATATTCTGTTTCCTTTCTTCTCACCAAGAATCAGTTTAACCTTCAAAGGGTTCTGGGTCAGCTGGATGTGTTTTCTTTAAGGTCTGTCTGCTCATGCAGGCCTTAGCCCGCACGGCTGGCTGGCTGGCTGGCTGTCACTCCTGCAAGGCTGCCATCCCTGAGCTGTCTTAATCTTCTCATCTCCAAGTAAAAGTCATCTCCTTGACTTTCACTTCAAGGAGAGTCTGTGGAGGTTTTGCTTTTCTCTGGTTTATTAACTCACCTACCAAAGAGTCTCAAATCACTGTTGCCTGAGTATAAAAAGCTTGCTGGAAGGCCACTGTGGATCCTCTGACTGCACGCGTGTCTGCCTATACCTGCAGAGTAAAGGTGTCTATTTCACGTCCACTTTCAAAATCTCACATGCGTTTCTCTTACTGGCCATGTCTAACCCAGAACCATTTAAGGAAAGGGATTCTGAAGGATGTAGTTCCAGCCTTAGAAGGGAGTGTTGATGTAGCCCAGTTGAGTCAAGACACATCAGGTATAAAGTGAGGATTTAATGAATTGATGCAGAAAAGGATGGCCTGGCACCTTGGACACTCTGCATGAGCATGGGGAACGTGCAAAAGACATGGCTGTTATGAAACAGAAGTGGAAGGATTATAAGGAGAGAACAAGCTGAGATTAAAAGAGAATAACATAAGATAAAAATATGAGCTCAGGGTGAAAGTGAATATGGTAAGATAAAGAAATTCAGAGAGAGATTTTGATGGACTTCAAATATTTGTTGGAAGTAACAAAGAACAGATTTGGCACTATAGAAAATGTGAGGCTGGGTGCGGTGGCTCACGCCTGTAATCCTACCATGTTGGGAGGCCAAGGTGAGAGGATCACTTGAGGTCAGGAGTTTGAGACCAGCCTGGCCAACATGATAAACCTCATCTCTACTAAAAATACAAAAACTAGCTGGGTGTGGTGGCATGCACCTGTAATCCCAGCTACTCAGGAGGCTGCGGCAGGAGTATTGCTTGAATCCAGCAGGTGGAGGTTGCAGTGAGCCGAGATCATGCCACTGCACTTCAACCTGGGTGACATAGCAAGATTCCATCTCCAAAAAAGAAAGAAAGAAAGAAAGAAAAGTGAAATGTAGGCTGTGTTAGAACTCTCTAGATTTAGTGACAGCAATCTATTTCAAGTTAGTGCAAGGGAAAAATGAGATTCTGTTGTGTATGTAATTGGCAAATCCAAACTATCTTCAGGCATAAGTGGGCTGGAGCCTTCACGGTGTTACCAGAACTCTTCTTCTCTCCCCACCTCTGGGCTCTGGGACGTGTATAACACTTTCAGATAGGCGCTTTCTCTGTGGATTCAAGGTGGCAGCTGGTGTTTCCAAACTTTAATCATCCTTACAGCAGCCGATGTCAGAGAAAAGAAGAGCAGCTCTTTCTCCTCCAGCCTCAGATCATTCAAATGACTCTGGCCTTGCTTGGGTTATGTGTCTGTCTGGTTTCCAGATGGATGGGGTATCTGACTGGACAGCCTAAGTCAACATGAAGGCAGGCTGAACAGAGCCCCACCAATCACATGGAGTGATGGGGGAGCTGTTTCCAGATATAAAAACCTAGGCTGACAAAAAAATTTAACACATGCCCACTACAAAGGGATTAGATAGGAGAATGACTTAGATAAATGAGAAAGAGTAAAGAGATAAATTCAGTGAAAAGAAGCCAAGAGGAAGAGATCAAGCATGTAAGGTAATAATTCTAGGTGTTCCTATGGAAGAAACCAGAATCACTATTTTCAGATAAGACTTTATACTGTTTACACTATTAAAAGGAAAAAGTGGATCATCTTGAGTACAAGATAAATGTATAAAAATGATAATCATATGATAATTTCTTTGCCCAGTGCCAGACATATAGAACAAAATGATGAAACTTCATTGAAAGGTATAATAAGATATTTAAAGAAATGGAGGAATATCCCCCTTTCTCCTAGGAAAAGACCGACATTTTGTTACAATATCATTTTTCTTTAAGGCATTTTATAGAATCAGTGCAATGCTTGTTAAAATTACAGTTATTTCCTTTGTGGAATTTACTAAAATTATTCTAATAAAATAAGAAAAGAAATAGATGAGTAGTAAGGAAATGAAACTTTAACAGATATGATTGTTTGAAAAATTTCAAACAGTCATACATTGAAAAATGTATGAGCGAGGTAGTGAGTGTTAAGTCCTTAATATGGTACATAATAGTCTGAAATGGAGACTATTATTATTATTTTCCTCCCCTCCTCCTTCCTTCTTTCTTCTTCTTTAATCTTTCTTTCTTTTACCTCCTCTTTCCCCCCTCCTCCTCCTGTTCTTCCTCCTTCTTGTTTGTTCTCTGCTATGCTCTGAAGACGGAGTAGGGAACAAGACATTAAGGAAAATAATGTAAAAGCAATTATTGACCCTCAAGTTCACATGTCTGCTGAGTTGATGATTTCTTCTTTTCCCTGTCCTTATGCAAAACAAGATTTATAGAGCACCACATTGTCATGAGAAGACTGAAGAGTGAAGGCCAGTCCATTGTTCCAATATGGTTAGCATTTAGGGTTTGAATTTATTAAGGAATAGAAAAAAATATATATGTATACACACACTTTGACCTCCAGGCCTCTCTTCTGCTGTGTTACGTTTTTTATTCTTCCTGAGTTCTGATGGGTGGTAGATTGGAGCAAATACGTATTGAGAAATGTCAGATGAGCTTCCCTCAAACCTAGTGTTACAGGAAATGGGTCCTGATCCAGACCCCAAGAGAGGGTTCTTGGATCTCACACAAGAACGAATTCAGGGTGAGTCCGTAAAGTGAAAGCAAGTTTACTAGGAAAGTAAAAGAATGAAAGAATGGCTACTGCATAGACAAAACAGCCCCAAAGGCTGCTGGTTGCCCACTTTTATGGTTATTTCTTCATTATATGCTAAACAAGGGGTGGATTATTCATGCCTCCCCTTTTTAGACCATATAGGGTACTGGCCTGTTGTTGCCATGGCACTTGTAAACTGTCATGATGCTGGTGGGAGTGTAGCAGTGAGGATGACCAGAGGTCACTCTCCTTGCCATCTTGGTTTTGATGGGTTTTAGCCAGCTTCTTTACTGCAACCAGTTTTGTCAGCAAGGTCTTTATGACATGTATATTTTGCCAACCTCCTATGTCATCCTGTGACTTAAAATGGCTTAACCATCTGGGAATGCAGCCCAGTAGGTTTCAGCCTCATTTTACCCATTCCCTTCTCAAGATGGAGTTGCTCTGGTTCAGATGCCTCTGACACTAGCAATGGGTTAGGTGTAGGACAATGAGGCATCTGTGCAGGAAGCCATGTTGCCATTCCATGTATATTCAGATACCCTTGGAGATCGTGACATCAGGAGTGTCACCCTCTTGAATGTCCTCCAACATAAGCCCCCTTTCCTATGGAATATTCCCAGGGAGTGATATCCTGGAAGATGTGACAAGTGATCAGGCGTGGAAGCTTTTTTCTGTGTGGCTCCATGGTGTCCTCTTGTTTGAATTTGCAGTTCATGTCAATCTTAATATTTGTTGTGAGTCGCATATGCCGGCCTCTAATTTGCAATTTACATGGATGATGGGGCCCTATTCAGAGTCCTGCTCCTGCCGCCTTTGTGCTGTTCACCTCTCTTCACGCAGTCATTAGGCTGAACAGCATATAATTAGGTAACACATGTAAAGCTTAGATTTCTGAAAGGTTGCGGTTCTTTTCAGAAAGTAAGGGTTTCCATTTTTACCCTCATTCTTTCTAAACAAAAAGACATGTCCCCCCTGTGGTTTTCATATGAATGTAGTAACTTAGAAGCAGTTAGTCTTGTAGTTGGGTAATAATTTGGGTTTGTTTTCACCTGAGAGCCAGTTTTTGTTTACACAGCTTGTATTTAACTTGGCATAGGATGAGATTGATTTACCATCATTTGTGGATGAGCGTATTGCTTTTTGAAGCCGATGGAACTGGCCTGCTTGAAAACATTCCCTAAAGATTTAAAATCCACCCAACAAAATAACTCAGTTTCCGGCTTATTTTTATGTTTCTTTTACTACCTGTATGCATAAAACCTACCTGAAATGACTTGTTAATGTAAAACCTCTGAAAATATAAATGTGGAAGAAAACAGATGTTCCTTCTGAAATTATACTAATTGTGTTTCAGCTGTGTTCACTTGTCAGACAGATTCATGATTATAAGTGTAGTTTAAAAAATAGTCTTGATGGTGAAGCAAATGTAAGCTCATAAAAGAGTAAATAGAAGTGTATATAAATGTTTCATTGAAATAAAGTAACGTAATGCACAGGGAGTCTGTTGATGTATTAATGCATTGTCACTTCTTACACTTGATCTTATTTTTAAAAGGAGTAAGAAAGGGTGAAATTTTTAATTCTGCTAGATTGAAAGGAAACTAACAAGATATATTAATATTACCCAGAACACTGGTTTACAGCAGTCAACTAGGGAATTCATTAAAATTAGATTTTTGGGCACCATCTATCAAAATTCTGTTACAGAGGACTGTGGCTGGACCTCAAGAATCTAAATCTTTAATAAGTACCCCTAAATGATGCTATTCCAGAAAGGTTGCAGGCGACATTAGAAATATTTGTACACAATGTAATTAATCGTGCATTTTGTACAGATGTCTGGTGATACATTTCTTTCATCTTTCTATGCTCTGAAAAAATGAAGATGGGTTTTAAGAATGCCCATGACTGTACGCTTTGCATTATGACTTTAATAGAATATATTTTAATTGCCAACTGGTCCCTGGGGATATTGCCAAATAGAACCACATCTGGCAAACATTGCTTCAGCTCAAGACAAATCGCAAGAAATAAAGAAGTGAGCTGACCAGTGAAACATTCGCCATCGGACGTTATGCCAGTTCAATTCTTGTGTCTCTTTCCATTTGTCAGTCAAGTTCATCTAAATGACGAATGTGATCTAAAGTACATTTGTCAAAATTTATGTATTTTTCTCTTTAAATCTCTACTTACCATACTTTGGCTTGTGTCTAACATGCATTCAGAAGGCGAATGTTACTCAATGTAATTGTTTTTATTTTGGAAGGCTCAAGTCATTGCAATGATATTTATTGGGTGATAAAGCTATCAGTACCTTAGATCTCCTAGGCATGGGCCTTTGAACATTTGAAGGGAGAGAAGGGTGTAGTTGAAAGGGCAAATGCTGGAGAGCTACAGAGCTGCACCACCCACCATCCCCAAGGAAGTAATTTGCGATATTCTTGTGCTTGGGTTTATCTTGCACCCAGTGGGGCTTGAGACTTTGTGATGGACAAGTTGAAGTTCTTGATGAGGATATTCTGCTTATGAATATAAATATACACTTAGATACGAAGACATGCTCATAAAGTGGTAGATATAAAAACTCTTTAAGGTTGGTTTTGTGCCTTGATCTTAGTCTTATTTCTTAGGTAGCATAAATTCAGTTCAAGTTTGTTTTTGTTTTTGTTTTTTGAGACAAAGTCCCACTCTGTTGCCCAGTTTGGAGTGCAGCGGCGCTGTCTCGGCTCACTGCAACCTCTGCCTATCAGATTCGAGTGATTTTCCTGCCTCAGCCTCTGGAGTAGCTGGGATTACAGGTGCCCGCCACCATGCCCAGATAATTTTTGTATTTTTAGTATAGATGGGGTTTCACCATGTTAGCCAGGCTGGTCTGGAACTGCTGACCTCAGGTGATCCGCCCGCGTAGGCCTCCCAAAGTGCTGGGATTACCGACGTGAGCCACTGCCCCAAATATGTTAAATTAGTGAGACATAGGTATAGTATAAAGAGTTAATATAGCTATACAAATAGATGCACAAATAAACCAACGTAAGTCAGTAGGCTCTCTAAGCTATTATGATGAGAATAAATAATGTTATGAACAGTAGGACTAGTAGCTGTGAAATTACTAATTTATTTATTTTTTAACCAAAACTGTCTCTGATCAGATTTCTTATAGGAAAGACGTGCAGGACACTCACACCTACAGTGCAGAGCTCGACCGACCGGACATCAAGATGGCAACCCAGATCTCTAAGATCATAAGCAATGTAACTTCTCTTTCTAAACCTTGAACAGAAATGATTTCTTACTTTTGTAGGAGACAAAGCATAGCTTCAGTGATTGGATGGTTAATTTAATTATTGTAACTAATCAATATAAATGAATAAATCTCAATTTCCCCCCCTAAATTATCTATTTTATTATGTTAATTATTTGGGTATATGCAGAAACAGTCCAAACTCAGATTGGCTGTGGCCAGTGTAATCGTTCTTTTAGAGAAATACTATTTAGGTATAAGTTGACATTCAGATGTCTCAGCCTGAAAGTCAAGGTTATAAGTCATATGGTCCCATATAATCTCTCCCCTCACCCTGCTCCAAAGACTCTTGCTTGGCCTTGTTTCCATATTGCTGCTGTTCATTGTGTAGATTCTCTTCCACCAACACTTACCTTTGTCCACTGTCTATGTGGCATAACTGTTTCTTATCTTCTCTGAGGTGCACACTTGAGTTAATATCATTTTACTTAAACATATTGAAAAACCTGGTTAAAAATGATGGTTTAACTTGAACCAAAATTTTTCATAACATGGGCTAAATTCACCCTAAAATCAATCATTACTATATGCAAATGCACGTCAATCAAGTATGGCCAGAACAGTTCCTGAGAATAAATGAAACTATAAAAGCTACCTATATGGAGAGTACAGGGTCTCAATTCCCCAGAAATTTTTCCGAATATTATGCTATAGTATTTATATATAATTACAAAGATGATGATGACTGAACACTTAGCCTCAAAATTAGTATTTTACTGCAAAAAGTTGAGTTTGTTCATGTAAGCACAGGATAAAATCAATTTCTGCTTTAGCAGTCAACATTTTAGTGTTTGATATGTTGTAAGGAATATTAATGGGATGAAGGTCTGTTATATTTTATTTTGGCTAATGTCAGTGTTTCCATATTGACATCATTGGAGGGCAGAAATACTTAACATTGTCTTATTTATTCATTTTAGGCAGAATACAAAAAAGGACAAGGGATAATGAATAAAGAGCCCGCTGTAATTGGAAGACCAGATTTTGAACATGCCGTGGAAGCTTCTAAACTTTCTAGTCAAGTAAGGCTCTAGTGATGATTCCACAATGACTTTATTCAGAGATTTTGTTTCTAGCAGCACAGGAAAATATTTCATTTTAGATAATATCTTTAATTGCAAGGATAAACAGAGATAATGTTTCTGAACCCATTTCACATGGGCTTGCAATCATTATGAATTTCAGTAAAGGAAAAAAAATTAAGTCTAATTTTAAGCATAAAACAAAGTTTTCTTTTCTCCAGGCATAAATCTGAACATTTTTCAATGACTTTAGCCATGTTGTCACATTTCCCTGGATTTCCAGAAGTCATTAATAGTCATACTAAATAATTATGTTTTAATCTACACACACACACACACACACACACACAGTTTTTAACTTAGTAGTAAGAATATTAATTTTCCCAATTTTCAAGTGCTTTTATTTAATCACAAAATTTAAAAGGGGAGATGAAAATTAAGAAAACTTTGAAGTCTTATCAAAGAGCATAAAATAAAGTCTGAAAAAGAATAAAGGCATTTTATGTTTTTGGCTGAAAGCCTCAATAGATAAAGATGTCAGTTCTTTCAGAATTATGTAAATGTCAGGCAACTTCTATTAGAATCCAACAAAATGATCTTAAAGTTTGTGTGGAAAGAAAATACCAGTGAATAGCCTTTAAAAGTATGAAAATGAAGACCAGTGAAGGGGAACTTAAGTTATGAGTTACTGTAAGTGAATAGAAAAATCACTGAAATTAAATCAATATGGGATTGGTGTAGTGAGAGATTAAATAATCAGTAGGATAGAATAGGGAGTCCTGAAATAGATTCCAATATGTATAAGAATTTAATATATGATAAAAGTATCGATTCAAGTCAGTGGGGGAGAAGTTGGATTAGCTAAAAAAATGGTGCTGACGTAACACACCGTCCTTCATGGGAAGACCAAAATTGGACCCAAATCTTAAACCGTATACAAAAATGAATTCCAGGTGGATTAAAAATGTGAATGCAAACAATAAAATAATTTAAAAATCTTCAAAGAAAATCCAGGAGACGCTGTGTACCACATAAGGATAACAGAGTTGTTCTTAAACAAGACCAGAAATCCAGAAGCTGTAATAGGTAGGCACATTAACTATATAAAATGAAAACTCTCTTAATGAAAAGGTAACGTTTGTAGAGTCAACAATAATGTTAACAAACAGTAATTTTACACATTTATACTATTTTGACTTCGAAAATACTCATTTCTCAAGTTGCAGAAATCTTACTTGAATTACATTTCAAAGTGGAGAGATATAAATGATGAAAGGTATGAAATCTGATTGAAGAGCCTAAAATAAGTCCCAAACAAATAAAAAGACATAGTATTCTGTTGCTGAAAGAGCCTTGATACTAAATATCCAAAAATGTTAATTCTTTCAAAGTTAACATTAAAAGCTCTATGCATTTCCAACTGGAATCCAAAAAAAGGGTTTAAAAAATTTTAATGAAATGAAAAACTTGAATAAATTAAATAATTCAGAGTTTATACAGAGAAGGATGTATCTGAGAATAGTTTTTTAAAATACAAAAAAAGAGAAGTGGTCTTCAAATATTTGGAAAAGTACTTATAATGCATTTGATGAGAACATTTTAATATTTTAAATATAAAATGTCTATAATATGCAATACCTATAAAATATAAATGTTCTTTAAAAGGAATTTATTTTGTATATAGTTTAAGATTTGGGCCCAATTTTGTTTTCCCATGAATGAAAAGATTAACAGCCCAGTAGAAAAAGGAGTAAGTGTAATGAATAGACAATTCACAGAAGAGCAAACATAAATGGTCAATCAACAGGCAAAAAGATGCCCAAATTTATTAGTAGAAAGGGAAATACCAACTGAGTGAAAGCAAAATGTCTTTTACACCCATCACAATGTGTCTTGTTAGTGTAGAGAAGAAGGACACGTCCTTAGAAAGTTCATGTGTAGAAGGTAGATTTTTGCTAATTTGGATTTAAAGGGAGAAGACAACTCTGCTCAAGGGGAAGGCCCCAAATACAGGCTGGGAATAAGTGTGCCAGGGAACAGGAATCTGATGGCAGAGGCTCTGAGCAAAAGGATATAGTTGTGCATGTATGAAAAGGAATTTGGGAGGAATTTAGATATTGTGTCATGATGGATGGGTCAATGTGTATTGATTTTGATGATAAGCCATTGCTTAGAGAACAGAATAGGAATAATGTGTTCATATATATAATTTTTCCCCATTTTTTTATTGTGATAAAATATATATAACATAAAATTTACCATCTGAACTGTTTTTAAGTGTGCAGTTCAGTGGCATTAAATGCGTTTATAATGTTGTGCTACCCTCACCACCATCTATCTGCAGGACTCTTTTCATCCTGTAAAAGTGAAACTCTATACCCGTTAAATAATAACTCCCCATCGGCCCCTTTCCAGAATAGTATGTTCTGTGAACAAATAATGCTAAAAAGAAAAAGTGATTTCAGAACCCAATCACAGGAAGCATTTCGGGGTTCAATTCCAAAAAGTAAACACCAGAACTACTTTTTGCCATGTTAACTGTAGTCTCTCAGGGAAGAAAGAAGACATCACTGAAGATTTTGAGCAAAGATTGGTTGTGAAGAAAATACTTAGGGAAGGTTAACGTGGTGACATTGGGCAGGAAAGTCTGGCTCACAAGTGGTGAACGTCCTGCAGGCCAGCTGGGCTGTGACAGTGGTAACCTGCAAATAAAATGATCAGTACCTGAATAGACTCTGTGGCCGTGGGAATGAAAATGAAGCAGACACAACTGCTCCCTGGGAGAGGCAGACATGAGAGATGCCCAAATGCAATTGTGCCTCACAGTAATTGTTTTACAGTTAACAAGGGACTTTCACTTAAAATGGGAGGCCGAGACGGGCGGATCACGAGGTCAGGAGATCGAGACCAGTCCTGGCTTTATACGGTGAAACCTGTCTCTACTTAAAAAAATTTACAAAAAAAACTAGCCGGGGGCGACGAGGCGGGGCGCTGTAGTTCCCAGCTACTCGGGAGGCTGGGCAGGAGAATGGCGTAAACCCGGGAGGCGGAGCTTGCAGGGAGCTGAGATCCGGCCACTGCCTCCAGCCTGGGTGGCAGAGCGAGACTCCGTCTCAAAATAAAAAAAAAAATAAAATAATATAAATGAATAAATAAATAAATAAATAATTAAAAATAAAAAAGCAACTTTGTAACTCAGGAGGCTACTGATGTGCAAGAGGTTGGGGACATGTCTCGGTGACACTCTCATTAAAAGGCTGTGACTCTAAGTGCTACATATTCCCAGCAATGCTTGTTGAAGAGACAGGGGATATGGGCCTCACTTTAGATTTCCAGCATAGCTACCTGGCCTCTTACAACTTCACCCTTTTCTGGGGACAAAAATTCCCCATCAGTTACACAGGAGAGAAAGCAAATTCTAGAGAAGCAGTATGGTTTGGTTTAGTGGTTAAGAAAATGTACCCTGGAGCAGGGCCCTCCTGGTTCTGTTGCTTGCTAGCAGAGTAACCTGGGACAAACTGCTTCATTTCTCTGTTTTTGTTTCCTCTTCTGTAAAATGGGGATGACAGCAACAGTGTTTACTTCTCAGGGTTGCTGTGAAGGTTAAATGAGTTACTTTGAGTAAAACACTTAAAATGGTGCCTGGCCCATAGAAACATGACATCATTTCATAGGAATAATTTTACTTTAGATAATCAAAATAGTTTTCTATTCTACATTTTTAGATGCGTTCATGCACAGAATGGAGCAGGAATACGAACACTGTGAAATTCTGGCCTTAAATTCATTCCATCACAATCCTGTTTGAGAGCCCTTAGAATAAAGTTTTGACATTTGAGCTTTATTTTCACATTTCAAATTCAATCCACAAAAATTCCCCCATTTGATCCTTACTTGGGCTTGAAAGCAGATTTTTTTTTTCTTAAATCTTAAATTATTTAGCAGATGAGTGATCAGATGCTTAAGCAGATTGTAATTTTTAAGTTACATTATAACTATTGTTGTTGATTTTTTCATGTCATGTAAGATTTTATAAGTGGTATAAAACTCATCAGAAAAGGGGAAGGTGGGAAAATAAATAATAGGAATTCTGGGATGAACTCAGTATATTCCATTTGTATTTTCAGGTATATCAATTATAGCAGAAATGTGGGCAGAAAGTTTAGTTTCTTATTTTCATTGACAGCATTAAAGCTTTTAGTTTGCTCCTCAACTAATGATAAAGGCACATAAATACATAGAAGGCAAACGATTCAGGGATTTAATAAGCAGGGAGATGAGGGGGATAGAATGCAGGGAGAAAAAGAGCACCAGAGCACCAGAAACACTGTAACAGAGAAGGGAATGACAAGGCAATGGTCAAGGTATGTGGGGATCAGATTTGTCTGATGAAAGGATGGGAACAGAGAGTGAATGGGTGGGATTCTCACATGTCTGTAAATTGAACTCTGTGGGATTTTACCCAGGAAAGGTAATGGGAACACATACCAAACCCTTCTTATATTAACTTCTACAATAGCTTTGCTCCCGCAGTTGTAAACTTCCCCTTTTTAAAATTTCCAATATAGGTAAAATTATGGCCAGGTTATTTTAAAAAATCATTAAAAAAATAAAGCAAAAATCTCCTGTGCCAAGATGAAGGGATTGGTGCATATATATCTCAAATATAAGTAGAGTAACTGTTGAATTCATTGACTTTAAAAATTCTAAGAGTAGTTGATTAATTAATATATCCATAGATCATCTTATCACTTGGAATTTGTCTATATGATGAATAGACTCCTTGTTCAGTTTTATAACCTCAAGGAAAAACTATATATTTATAATATTTAGGATTGTTCTAAAATTGCATTAATACATTGATAAGAATTTTTTTTTTTTTTTTTTTTGAGACAGTCTCTCACTCTGTCACCCAGGCTGGAAGTGCAGTGGCAGGATCTCGGCTCACTGCAAGCTCCGCCTCTCGGGTTCACGCCATTCTCCTGCCTCAGCCTCCTGAGTAGCTGGGACTACAGGCGCCCGCCACCACGCCCAGCTAATTTTTTGTATTTTTAGTAGAGACGGGGTTTCACGGTGTTAGCCAGGATGGTCTCGATGTCCCAACCTCGTGATCTGCCCGCCTCAGCCTCGGCCTCCCAAAGTGCTGCGATTACAGGCGTGAGCCACCACGCCCAGCAAGAATGGGTTTTAAACCTAAAAATCACATTATAAATTACCATGAAAATTTAGTAGTAAGCAGTGGCCTTAAATTGCAAGGGGTGTTAATTGGTTTGGACAATCTACCATTCTCCCCATCCTGGCAAGCACTCCCTCCACCAAACTTGTCACACCCAATTATCAGCTCAAATGTCATGTTCCTGACTCGCCAATTTAAATACTGCTCTCTTCCCCTTTATTCTCTGCCCTTCTTTACAGTTCTTGATACAATTTGTAGTAGTTGCATAATATATGTGTGTGTGTGTGTGTGTGTGTGTGTGTGTGTGTGTGTGTTTTAGAAATCCATTTCACTTCCCACAAGGCAGGCTCCATGGAGACAGGGCTCATATGCTTTGATCCACTATTATAGGAAAACACAGATTATGCTGCCAATAGATGTATAGAGCCTGATTAAACCAATATTCTCTGGATCATTAACATTTGGTGCAAAGTCAGTAAGATGTTATTTTGCAAGGAAAATAAGAGCAGAGATATTATATTGTGTAAAATTAAGACTTAAAGATATTATTGATTTTATGATGAGTTCTATGTAAAAATCTGTCCTGTCTTCCTTGACAGCTTTTAGTTTAATTTCATCCAAGATTGCTGGGAATTGATGTCTATAGATACACAGTATTGTGTTATTTGCTTACTTTTCATTTTCAGTGATAATTAAGGTACACTTATCAAGCTATTTCTTTGCTAAAATATGTTTACGTGATTATGGTGAAACACTTTCATTCAGGGTCTGCTTTTTTGTGCCTTTGCTGGCTTTTTGTGAGTCTGAGTCACAGGTGATGTCAGTATAAAGTTTTGGGTTTGCATGTTAGACTTCACACATACCCAGGTGCAGTTATGAGAATCTGGACCCTCATAGGAGGATCTGCAGATGTAACTTCTCATTTCTTTATATGAGAAGTTGTGCAGTTATGAGGAGCTACAATGCTGTCATTGTAGCTTAACAGTATCCATGTTTTCTCCAAGTGTGAGCCTCTGAAAATCCTGCTGTCTCTTATAATTTTTTAAAAAACATCTAGGAGTTTGATCCTATATACCTATAGAGTATTTTTTTAAAAGGTGATATTTCCATGATGTGATTATTATGCATTGCATGCCTGTGTCAAAACATATCATGTACCCCATAAATATAATACACCTACTATGTACCCACAAAGATTAAAAATAAAAAAATAATAAAAACAAAAGTGATAAATATTAGGACCACTAGGCACACTAGTCATAATGTAAATAAAGCCAGTCATATGGAGTAACTTCATTTGTTTCCAGAATAATTGATGTAGGTATAAGGAGTAACATTGGGTCTTAAAACCATGACAAAGTCACTCCAATACCTGTTCCTCCCTTTCTCAAATGATCTCAAAACTGGAAGTGTTATGCCTTGTTCCATGGTTGGATAACAAGTTATAGTCAAGGAAAAGCATTTCCTGGATCTCTCAGAAGATGCAAGCCTGCACGAGAAGGTAGACACACAGATGTATGAGCTCTAGGTTGAAAATACAATAGAATGTTGAGTATGTCTGTGTAGTTAGTGAGTGAACAAGTCAGAAGGTGAGTGATGTGACTCCCTTCAACCATTTGGTGATCTTCTTAGTTCATTTTACCTGCATTCCTTACAGAAAGAGCGAACTTAGAAACAATTGGGTGTCGGTGTCTGGTCCATGCATTTTTTATATAATGCAGTTATTTTACTTTGTGATTCATTAATGAGGGAAACTTGTGTTTTTTGTTCCTTAGGCATCTTGAATCAAATCACTCACTGTAGTGAACATTCAAACAAGATAAATTTCACAACACAATGCTTATTATTACATTTAATATGAATATATATGAATAACTGATTGATTATTGTTTCTTAGAAATGTGTAGATGGTCCCTGACTTCTAGTGGTTCAGTTTAAGACTGTTTAACCTTACCATGGCATGGAAGTGCTACACATTTAGTAGATACCATACTTCAAGTACCCATATAATGATTCTGCTTTTCACTTACCTTACAATATCCAATAAATTATATGAGATGTTCAACATGCATAAAACAGGCTTGTTATTAGATGATTTTGCCTCGCTGTAGGCTAAGGTCATTGTTTTGGGCATGTTTAAGGTAAGCCAGGTTAAGCTGTGATGTTTGGTAGGTTAGGTGTATTTGGTGCATTTTTAACTTACAATATTTTTAACTTATGATGGATTTATTGAGATGCAACCCCATCATAAGTTGAGGAAGGGGTTTCCGTACATTTACTTGGAAGAGCATATGCAAGGTTTAATAACAAGAAAGGAATTCATCAGTTTCATTTTCAAGTACTCTAGTGTTACTAAGCTGGAAACCTCAGAGTTTGCAGAAACAGTATGATGGGCTCTCTGTGTGCAAAGATCATATAACCTACTTTTGCCATTTAGCTAATACAGTGTTAATGAATGTGGCTGAGTCAGAAGTGTCATTCCAGTGGAAGGCTGTTGAAGAGTCCACCATCTTTGTTGAGTGAATATCCTTTAGGCACTAGAAACTTAGGAGAGACAGGACCAGTGACTAAAATATGGTAAAAGTATAGCAGAAGGGTGAAGAGGGCAAAAAGAATAAGACTATGGCCAGGGACAGTGGCTCATGCCTGTAATCCCAGCACTTTGGGAGGCCGAGGCGGGCAAATCACAAGGTTGGGAGATCGAGACCATCCTGGCTAACACGGTGAAATCCCATCTCTGCTAAAAATACAAAAAATTAGCTGGGCATAGTGGTGGGTGTCTGTAGTCCCAGGTACTTGGGAGGCTGAGGCAGGAGAATGACATGAACCCGGGAGGCAGAGCTTGCAGTGAGCCGAGATCGCACCACTGCACTCCAGCCTGGGCGACAGAGCGAGACTCCATCTCAAAAAAAAAAAAAATAATAATAAAATAAATAAAATAAGACTTTGAATTTACGGGCGGACCAGGCAGGGTGAATCATTGCTTTTGTGCCAGCTACTGTGTAAAGTACTGAAGGAAATCTAAATTTATTTCATTTGTAATTTTGTTCTTGATTTCAAGACACAAAATAATTTTAAAAGTCCGTTTTTCTTGTTTTAAAGAGGTCTTGCCAATTACTTAAAATCAATTTGTACGGTATTGAGAATATCAGAAAGTTGTTATTATCAAATGGAACCAGAACAGAAAATATTTCCTGTAAACCATCTCAAAATATTTACCAAATGCTGTATTCCCACCAAGATTTTCTCCAGCTCTCTCTCATAGGTAGGTTCCGGACATGTGTCCCGGAAGGAGACCATCACCCTATGCATGTCTAAAATACACGATGAGAGCCATCCCAAATTGCTTTTTAATAAAACCTTCTGCAAGGCAGAGCCTTTAGATGTATGCATAAAGATGTATTATCAGAATGTTGTTAGAAAACAAAACATTATAATAATTATAACATCAGAAAAATATTATGAGAGAACGAAACAGCTTACTTTGACCTGTGAAATCAGTACACCCTTTCCTGGCTAAAGTAAGTTAAATGGGGTGTGATATGTGAGTAGCTAGGATTTTTTTTTTTTGTAGTGAACCTGTGTTTATATTCTAATTAGTTGTGACATGAATTCTAACATTTCTGTATACGTGGAGAAAAATATAGTTCTACCAAATAAGTTCATAATCCCTTTTTGGTTGTTTTAAGAGTCCTTTAAAAGGAGAAAAATAATTTAGAGTGAGTATTGGAGATGGTTTTCCTGGTGAATAAATTGTGGAGTTAAAGCAGAGAAAGTTTTAAATTGACATTAAATTGACCCAGGACATTTCAGAAAATGTAGTTCCTAAGACTAAATTTTGAGCAAATGAAGTATAGGAAATGATGAGAAAACTGTGGTACACATCATGCTCTTTATTTGGAATAATTCCCTTAGGAAAATTTATATTTAAATTCTGGGGCCTAGAATCTATTTTCTAAATGTGGTAGACATTAAGACATTTGTGGTCTAGGTTTCTAACTGATCACAGATTATAGAAATGCAGAAATGAAAACTGACATTTAAAAATCTTGGTATTTTAGTGCATAATTCTCATTAATAGGATGTGAGTTCATGCCATTGCATTTGTGATCAATGTAGAAGTAGAGCTTTTTTTATTAAAAAAAAAACAAAAAAACACTTTATTCCATTAAGCTTTATAGAGGGAGATGGATACCAGGAATTTAAACTTTGCAACCATTCATTTTTAAGGTAGCTTTTATTTTATCTATGTGAAAATCAAATGTGTTACTTTTAAATGTAAAGATACGTGTACTGTTTATCTTTTCTCTTATGACAGATTAAATACAAGAAAATTTGATAATGAAATGAAGGATAAGAAACATCATTACAATCCTCTTGAAAGTGCTTCTTTTAGGCAGAATCAGCTTGCTGCCACATTGGCAAGCAACGTAAGTTGTAATTCGTAGAAAATTATTTTCAATATCTTTTGATTCCTTTTTTTTCTAGAATAGACTGTGTTGTAATTACTGATACTTAATCAAAATAATGTAGCTTCCAAGTAATTTGTAGTTGAACTGAAGCATATTTTCTAAAGCTTTTCTGAGAAAATATATTATTGTAATTAATTTTTAATGGTTACTGATTACTGATTAGTTAATAAGTAGTAATAGTATTGCAAATGAATTTATTATATCTGTTCAAGAGTAGAAATAGATTATAGAATTTTGCAGAGAAGTGGTCTGTATTACCACAAATTAGTGGTTAGGACAGTAGTTACCTCATGTAATTATGGCTGTGAAATTGAGTTTATTGTAAAGTACTGCCTGGTACATGGTAATTTATCATATAAAGAAATTTTTAGAAATTTTACTTTAATGACTTACAATTTATTTTTTATCCCTTACGTAAATGCTGTAAAATACTTCCTTATATGAATTGTTCTCATTCCATGTTTTTAAAAATAATGAAAATTAATTTTACAAGAAATGATGTTTTAAATTCTTGTTAAAATTAGAGTATAGAAACAGCAACATCAAAAAATTGATTACTTTGCTATAGGTGAAAATAGATTTCCTTTTCAAGTATAAAAATTAAGCATTATTGATCTGTTGCTTTGTTAGAAATAGAGATGAAATATACTTAAAGGAACCTAGAACATAGTGCTGAAAGCTAAAGGTTTCGAGTCAGATTGGTTGGATTTAAATCCTGTTTCATCACCTATTACTATGTGTTTGTCTTTCTGTGCCTCAGTTTTCTTATCTATAAAATGGGAGTACTTAAAATACGTACTCAATAAAGAGGTTATTGTGGAGGTTCAATACTTAATACATATAAAGGGTTTTAGAAAAATGGCACATAGTAAGTCTGTGATATCTTTGCTATCAATATTTTGTTATTACTGGTATTATATTTTCAAAAAGTTACTTTAAAAAAGTCTGTGGTGATAGGATGGAAAACATCAAAATCCTGAAATCTCCACAAGCGTAATTGAAATACTGTAGTAATTTCTAAAGAATAAAGTGGCTATTCTCTTTATTTTTTGAAAGCAGAGTTACTGTGAAAATTACTTTATTCTGTCAACATGAATATGTTAACAACAAAAGGAATTATCCAAGTATTTTCAAGCCCATATAGAAATAACGTTTTAAAATTCATTCCGTAGTAAATCAGCACCATCTAGTGGCTCCTTGTAAATTCGCCTGTCAATTTACCACTAAATAGTACTACTTTATGATGTCTGAAAAATGCAATAATGCAAAAGCATAATATTTTCTTCTCCTAGATGGTATTTTGTTCCATGTTATTTTCATAGGTGAAGTACAAGAAAGACATTCAAAATATGCATGATCCAGTTTCAGATCTCCCAAATTTGTTGTTTTTAGACCATGTTTTGAAAGCCAGCAAAATGCTCAGCGGCGTAAGTGGTTCATCTAATGGCCACCGTAGTTGCCTTGTGGCTCCAAGAAGCCAATATGTTTGCAGCATTCATGTGCTCACCTGCTTCCTTAGAAGGCCTGTGCCTCACTCCTCCCTCAAGAACTAACTCGTTGAAAAATACTCCTTTGCTTGCAGAAATCCCATCAGAGCCGTCACTTTGCAAAGGAGGTTCTTGCTGCTCTCCAGTATCTTCCGCATACAACTATACTTCAAAGTGTCTGCACAACGGCCTTTCTATCATTCTTCTTTCCCTTACTTCATCTGTGTTAGATTAAAGCCACTTGAAGTTCAGGTTCTCAAGTCAGGGCTATTTTATTTTATGCAGGCCAGACCAGAGTGTCTTTAGTATGCCTTCAGTAGCATGAAAAATTGTCTTAGTCTAAACTGTATTTTCTCTGAAAATAATTCCTAACAGCATTTATACTGCATTGACACATTGCTTTTAGTCTTGTCATGGTTTCCAGTGTTCTCGATCAAGGCAACCAGGAGAAAAGGGTGAGTTCTTCATGTCCTGATGAAAATATCTGGGTGCACTGCCCATGTAGTCAGTCCCGCAGGACTCTCACTACCCTGGATGCTGTTTCAACCCATAGTACATCAGGACCCTGAATTCGCTAGCTCTTGTAACTGACAACCCTAAGTCACAAGTGGCTCCATTTTGTACAGTCTAATATAAATTGTTTCTATCATCTCTTCAACAGAGAAAATGTAACAAAGTCATATGTTACTTATTTCATATATCATTTGTAAAGTTTAGATCTTCATTTAGGTGGTGTTTTTGCCTAGAGGACAGATTTCTTTTTCCCCATAGACAAATTGTGATTGAATGACTACTTCATGGGAGAGAAAGTTTAAGACTTAAAAAATGTGTTACTTTTGAATTGCCTACTTACGAAGTTGTATACATTGTATAAAGCTGTATACATTTGCTCAACTTTATTGTATATTAGAATGGCCTCCTTCATCTAGTATTTGTGAAGAAACAAAGAATAGCCTATATTAACATTTTCATGTAAAGAATTGGAATTTTGTTGATTTATAAAAGGTTGAATTAGATTGCTCAGTAAGAGATATTCTGCCAAAATTATCCATTTGTCATGGTAGCTGTTGTTTTAAAGACCCCTAGATGTCTTGAGCAATATCAGAATTACTTTTATTTTAACCCAAACTCTATAGAGTGATATGAATGAATGCCTTAATTAGTGTGTAAAATCATTCTAATTAAAATTTTGGGAAACATTTTCCCCTGGAAAATGGACCTCTTGTAGTGTTCAGTTTCTTTTATAATTTTACATAAATTAAGAAATGTGTATTTTGTGTAACTCTGTGTATCTCCCACTAGGAGGCAACAGAGACTGTTATATACGGAAAGATACGCATTCGAAGTTCTTTTGCAGATCTTAATTCAAATAAGTTTTCCTTGTTATTTTTTATTTTATTTTTTCTTAAATAGGAATTTCTGAAATTCTTTGTAACTAAAATGGATAATTGTGTTGGGAACAATATTTACTGAATTTTTCAGTATATATTAATTATTTTAGACATATTAATATGTATCTGTTGTGGATTTTAACTCAGTAGTGGACTATGTTGTAGTTTGTTACATTCATGATTATTTTATAAATACGTATTACAAGATAACTTCTAATCAGATTATAAAGTCTATATTATTCTCTTTCTTTCCAGATTTTAACTGGTTAAAAAAACAAAAAACAGTTTTTTTTTAAGATGGAGTCTCACTCTGTCTCAGGCTGGAATGTAATGGCGTGATCTCGGCTCACTGCAATCTCCACCTCCCAGGTTCAAGCGATTCTCCTGCCTCAACCTCCTGAGTATCTGGGACTACAGGTGCACACCACCATGTCCTGCTAATTTTGTATTTTTAGTAGAGATGGGGTTTGACCATGTTGGCCAAGAATGGTCTCGATCTCTTGACCTGGGAGCCAAGGGTGGGAGCCACCGTGCCTATCCCAAAAAAGACTTTTTAAAAAAAATATTAGAGGAGCCAAAATTTATCACTTGTTTCCTTCAATCAAGATGTATTCTGTGGGCTGGATACAGTAGCTCCTGTTTGTAATCCCAGCATTTTGGGAGGCCAAGGCAGGAGGATGGCTTGAGGCCAGGAGTTTGAGACCAGCGTGGGCAACATAGTGGGACCCTAGCTCCACAAAAAAGTAAAGAAATTAGCTAGGCATGGTGACATGCACCTATAGCTCCAGCTGCTCAGGAGGCTAAGATGAGAAGATTGCTTTAGCCCAGAGGTCAAGGTTGCAGTGAGCCATGATCCCTCCACTGCACTGCACTCCAGCCTGGGTGACAGAGCAAGACCCTGTCCAAAAAAAAAAAAAAAAAGTACTATATGAACATTTTCATGACCTTTCTGGGGGTGCTTTCCTCCCTGATTTTATTCTGGTTAGGTTTGGGGGAACATATATTGCAGCTCCCTAATTGACTGGAAGCACTTGAGGCCAGGCTCCCTCTGGGGACTATTGCTTTGTCTCACATGAAAGGGCAGCTGTCTAGTGGCAGGACACTTGGGCATCTGTTCCATTCCTAGCACTGGGCTTTCTTCCTCTTTCACTCTGAAATCCCTGGAGCATCCCCTAAGATCAAAATGCAAATTTCCTTATGGCCAGCTCTTTCCTGCTCCCTTTCAAATACTGTTTCTGTATCCCTCCACTCTATTGCCATTTTTACTGGCACCCCATTGCCTAATCAGCAACTATCTTTAGCTTCTTAAGTCTCTGTAGCCTTGAGTCTTTAAGAGCTACCATTTACTTCTAAAGGTCTTTTCCAAATAAGGCAAAATAACTAAGTGTCCAGTCTCCAATGATAGAAATTGTGAAATAATCATTTAAAAATTTTTCTAATTTATAATTGTTATTGATACATAATGGTCGTATATATTTATGGGGTAAATGTAATGTTTTGATACAGGCATACAGTGTGTATTGATCAAATCAGGATAATTGAGATATCCATCAGTTCAAGCATTTGTCATTTCTTTCTGTTAGGAATATTTCAATTCCACTCTTAGTTATTTTAAAATGTACAATAAATCATTGTTAACTATGGTCACCCTATTGTGGCATTGAATACTAGATCTTCAACTCATTCTCTCTAACTGTATTTTTGCACCCCTTAACCAACTCCACTTGAGGAGATGGTGTCCACTCTTCCCAGCTGCTGGTAACCATCATTCTACTCTGTCTTCATAAGTTCAGCCTCCCAAGTAGCTGGGGCTATAGGTGCATGCCATCATGCCCAGCTAATTTCTTTATTTTTTGTAGAGCTGGAGTCTAACTATTTTAGCTCCCACATATGAGTGAGGGAACATGTGAAATTTGTTGTTCTGTGCCTGGCTTATTTCACTTAACATAATGACCTCCAGTTCCATCCATGTTGTTGCAAATGGCAGAATCTCATTCATTTTTGTGGCTGAATAGTATTCCGTTGTGTATATGTACCACATTTTCTTTATTCATTCATCTGTTGATGGACACTTAGGTTGCTATTGAAACAATTTTTGTCATGTTGCTGCCTATTACATTTAGCATCTTTCAGTGGCCAGACTTGACATCCCTGTTCAATTCAGTCTCTTCCAAATTCAACTTGTTTTCTGTACGTCTAAATAGTAGCCTTCATCCAATTTTTTCACATTAAAAACTCAACTGACTGTTCCCAGATTGCTCAGTTTCTCTTCCGGGCACTTTTACCCTTTTCTTTTAGGAAAATAGTTGAATCATTTCTCTTACATTTTCCTTGTGAACCTCAGTCTTCTTCGTGGTGGAGTCTTTTGTATAGGACTTTTAATTCCTTGCCTCTGGGTTTCTTTTCCTCTATTCTTTTTGTTTTTCTTTCCTTCTCTCCTTTTGAACAGTGTTAAACATATTCCTGTCATAAGATAAGAGCAAGACAAATTGTCTTTATTTTGCTCCACTTTACCTATTTCCACGAGTCCCAGCACTAGCTTTCCGTTGCCACTCCCTGGTGTTGTGAATATCCTTTACATTACGTTTGCGGTTAATTGTCCTCTGCCTCTCTTGCGTGTTTCATATGCTGACCTAGAGTGGGTCTGTCTTGCATTGTCTGTGTATCTCAGTGTCAGAAACCTCCTACCTGCCAGCTAACTGCAGATGGGGACTTGGCAACGCTTTGCAGCTCTTGGTGGCTTGTATTGTGCAGTTTGCGTTTCTAAGTATTGATGGCTCTAATCAGTCTCTTTGATTCTAAATTTATTTTCACATTCTGTATTTTAGCGAGAATATAAAAAGATCTTTGAGGAAAACAAAGGAATGTATCATTTTGATGCGGATGCTGTGGAACATCTGCACCATAAAGGCAATGCCATCCTCCAAAGTCAGGTACGCACTTGCTGAGCACCTACCCTCCCTGCCAGGAAGTCTTAACCATCCTGAGGCCTGCCGCTCACTGCCGTACATCTTAACTGAGAATGTACAGTTGTAGAAAAGAATAAATCCTGAGAATGTTAACATTACTTTTGAAAATCTCAAACAGTATTTGCTATGTATGTATTGGGGTCAGGGGAGTTTGAACCGTATTTCAATCTAAAGGCATTTTGTAAAATAACCATTACTTCACATAATTAAAAAGTTACAAGGTAGGAATTAATTAAACTATGGTCAAACCACATGATGATTTAAATTTTTCTAGTGTCTTGATTTGTCATTTTGAGCAGTAACATTAATTTTCCAGGTGCAAGGTTTATTATAATTTTTTATTTCAATTATAAGTGTTATTAAAAAGGGAATACAGTCTTACTAATGTATTCTTGATTAATATTTTTTTCCAATATGAAATTCTAGGTACTCCCTAGATAAACTTAAAAAAGTCTTCTCTCTAGCATACTTTAAAGTCGCTATTTTAAAAAAAAATTCTGAGCTTAAATAGTTGCAAAAGATGTCAGTTCCAGCATCTGTTAAGATAAAATTTTATATCACTCTTTTAAATGTATTCTGTGGAATGTAAAGTCCATAAAATTTCATACTCACCTTCATTGGTTTTAAAATAAACAAAACAGTTCCCCTTTAAGTTTGGAAATATACATCATTTCTAAAAATTTCTTATTTCATTTCATTTATTTCACAAAATTTTTGTTTGAGATGGAATCTCGCACTGTCACCCTGGCTGGAGTGCAATGGCGCAATCTCGGTTCACTGCAACCTCTGCCTCATGGGTTCAAGCGATTCTCCTGCCTCAGCCTCCTGAGTAGCAGAGATTACAGGTGCCTGCCACCATGCCCAGCAATTTTTTTTTTTTTTGTATTTTTAGTAACGACAGGGTTTCACTATGTTGGCCAGGCTGGTCTTGAACTCCTGACCTTGTGATCCGCCTGACTTGGCCTCCCAAAGTGCTGGGATTACAGGTGTGAGCCACCGCACCTGGCCATTTCACAAAATTTTATCCTAGTGGTGTATGCTATTATACTTCCCAATACTTTTATTGATCACTCTATCATACTCTTTGCAA
The DNA here is from genome assembly GCF_001698545.2 of Rhinopithecus bieti. Taxonomy (NCBI): domain Eukaryota; kingdom Metazoa; phylum Chordata; class Mammalia; order Primates; family Cercopithecidae; genus Rhinopithecus; species Rhinopithecus bieti. The sequence goes on along the minus strand of NW_016804580.1, from coordinate 5,130,006 downwards.
CTAAATTATGTCTACAAATAGGTATTTAAAAATGTGTCATATTTCCTGTTTCATAAAGTTCTAAGTTTGAAAAATTTCTCTTGGGTTGAATTATCATTAACATTATTATTTTAATAACAAATACTTTTATAGATAATTATTAAACAAATTTTATTGAGAGTGCATTTCTGAATGAAATGAAGTATAAAAACTTCTATGAGTTTAATTTGAAAGAGTGTATTGCTTAAAAAGCCAACCATTCTGATGGCTTACATATTATTTTTTGTTATTGGAAGATAAAAAATGTCACTCATTTTATAAACCAAAGTAAGATGAGGATTGATTGTAATTGAATTAAATAATTCATAATATGATATTAAATATTGCATAGCAAAATTGATATAAATCATATAAGGTCTGCGTGAGTGTTTTACTCAGTGTCTATGAAAATATTCAACAGTCCTGGAGGACATCGTCTTCCCTTTGACAGAAAAACAGAGGATCATACCCATATTTTTTTTCTTGT
>NW_016804580.1:5085612-5128369 GCF_001698545.2 Rhinopithecus bieti | reverse complement strand
GACTCCGTCTCAAAAAAAAAAAAAAAAAAAAAAGTAACATCTCGATATTCCCCACACTTTTTTTTCTCTGTTCCAGTGAGACTTATTTGTGTATGTATGTGTGTGTGTTTTCCTTCCTACCTTTTCAGGATCAGACACACAAGGTTTTGTCTGCAGCCTATATCAAAGTTTTGTGGGTGCAGCTGGGTTCTTAATGCGAAGGGACAGAAATAGTGGATGCTGGTCTCAGTTCAATACAACCTTCATGCTAGGCATGCTCAATGAATAAGATCCTTCCTGTTGCCCAATAACAACATCAAAACAGGCAGAAATGATAACTTGTGGACAAAAAACTCTCAGGAATTTTCTAAGCATTACCCATGCTATTTGTTGAAATGTTATAATTCATCTTCTTGGGGAAAAGGCATTTAGATATTACCATGGTTTATTGAATAGACAAAGTTGTTTAATTTCTTCTTCAAGCAAAAGGAAAAGAATTACTAGTATTTTCATGTCTTATTCAGTGGTCTCCAATCTTTTTGGCAACAGGGACTGGTTTCATGGAAGACAATTTTTCCATGGATTGGCAAGTGGTGGTGATGGTGGAGGGGATTGTTTTAGGATGAAACTGTTCTATCTCAGATCATCAGGCTTTAGTTAGATTCTCATAAGGAGTGCACAACCTAGATCCCTCACATGCACAGTTCATAATAGGGTTTGCACTCCTATGAGAATCTAATGCCACCACTGATCTGACAGGAGGCAGAGCTCAGGCAGGAATGCTCTCTCACCCTCGCTCACCTCCTGCTGTGCGACCGGGTTGCTAACTGGCCATAGGTTGCTATTGGTCCATGGTCTAAGGACTGGGGACTCCTGTCTTATATCTTCTTAAGCCAATGAAGAAAAATCTGATAAAGAAATATCAAGTAACCATTTTGATTAAATTAGTTATTTGTTTTAAGTGAATTGATACTAGTGAGTTTGGTCAAAATTCAGAAACCCTACAAAAATTTACATTTAATGGAATAAATTTCCCTAGAATACCTTTTCTGCCTTCAGATAATAGTGTGTAAACGTGTATAAACTATATAAAGTATTTTATATATTCTTTTCATTGCTTTACTATCTTCTACTGCAGCAGTACTTTTTGCGTGGAGTAGAGCCACCCAATGAATGTCCCCATTTTGTAGAGATAATGTGGCCGTTGTCACTGACCCACAGTGCAGAAAAACGTTTCTACTTTCAGGAGCTGTCATAATGCTTTTGCTTAGTGGGTCTTCTGAAAGGTTAACCCCATTTCCCATTTAGAAAAAAAATGTGCAGTTTGCTGCCAGCACTGATTTAATTTTACATAAACAGGCTCTTTGAGGCTGAAGCAAATCAGACCTGATTTGCAATGTGAAAATAAAATATAAAAACTGTTCTTGGAGTTATTTCTAAACAGAACTTGTCTCTAATTCTAATGGAACAGACAGGTTTATAATGTTACATTAGGACTAGGGACAAGAGTATTCTTGAGGCAAAAGGGCAATGGGTTAAGACAATATGAAGTTGTTAACAAATTTTCACTGAAAGACACAGGGATCAAAAATCACTTTCCTTTTCTGAGGACATTTCTGACAGCATCAGTATTTCAGGCTGGTCCTCCTCTTCCAGTTCCCTCCCCTGCCCCTTTCCCTTTACCCCCTCCCCTCTTCTTTGATCCTCAGCCCTAGCAACATTCATGCTGAACACCTTTTTATCATTCTGGTTGCGCAGTTTCTTAACATTTTTTTTTTCTACCGTGGATAACTTTCCTTTCACGGATAAATCCAGAAACTTGTAATTAATGATTAATATATTTGAATACTATGTTTCTGTAGTAGAAATGACAGTAATTTATGATTTGGGATTTTAGGGTAGTCTCTCTTTTCTTCACCCAACTTCTTCTCTCACTCTTGCCAAGTGAGACATGTTTTCCCTGGCATATATTCCCTTTAATTATAGTCATTGACTATTAGATTTTTTTAGGCTCAACCATCATTTCTTGAGGAGAATGAAATCTTTCAATAGAAAGTATCTTTGGACCCAATTCATATGCTAAAGTTTAGAAAATAGCTAAAATCTTAGACAAAGTTTGACATGAAAACTGTTTTTAAATATAGGACCGATGAAGTAGGTGCAAAGAGAATCATCTTAGAGATGTTTTTTATTCCTAAGAGGTAGGTTTGACTACGAGTTTCTCGAGGAACTTCTTACAGGTAAACTTAAGTATTTATGATCCAGGAAAAGCCACTGGTATCTTTGCTATGGCCTATAATTAAGTTTATCATGCTTTCTTCCAATGCCAGATATAGGTTTAATGTGTGTGTTTTCTGGAGGAAACCTTTAAATCTGGCTTTGAAAAGTTCGTTGTCTTATTTCACAAATACAGCTTTCTTCAAAAGCATGCCCAAAAGTTTTTTTTTTTTTTCTAGCTATATATTTTGGCTACTTCTAGTCATAATTAACCTCCCTTAATGACTTACTTCCGTAAAATAACTTTTTTTTTCAGAAGCACTTTTTGAAGTGAAATAGCTGATGTAAATGAATGCATGAATGCATAGACATATTCCTATTTCACCATTTAAAGAGTCCTTTTTAGCCTGGAGATGCCCTAGATTCAGCCTGTTATTTCTACTAATTCCACATAAGGAAGAGGAAAGTTTCTAGTCATTGTTTTTGGTCATTGTATCTCAGTTCTTTAGTTCAGAATGTTCTCAATGCAACTGCTTATTTAGCTTTGCTAGACTTTCAGAACATCCTTTGTTTCTCTCCTTGTGGCTATATCCACAGCGTTAGACTGCTGTGTGGAACACGTGTGCTAAGTGAGGAGACACCATGTTTCTCTTATTCTCCTTCATGGTTTAGAGACATTATTTATTTATACAATTACCTATCTCTGTAATGAATAAATAATGAACCTGGAAATAGCTTCTCATTTTGCCTGAATAACAATTTCAGGCAGAATTTATTTATTTTTATCATTTCAGGCATGCAATTTGAACAAAATATTTGGCTGGTAAAATCTGGGTCCTTGTTTCCTAGATATTTCACATGGATGGATATTTTTGTTATTTATAGTTTATAGCTGTCTTTATAGTCATAAAGCATGCATTATCACTGATTTTTCAAATGTGTAGTTCAAATGTTAGAATTTAGAGAATCATAGCCAAAGAGTGGCAGAGTGTGTTAAAAGGGCTAATGTGGTCTGAATCTAAGCCCCCCACTATCACCATCGTGTCCACCTTTCATTTCTTGTTGTGAACTCTCACTTAAAGGAGGAGTTCAGTTATAAGGTTCAAGATAAAATTCTCCTCACAGCACAACTTCATTCATATCGAACACCATAGATGGTAGAGAAATATTCTCAACTCCAAAATCATTAAAGGGAAACCCCCTCCCCCTCAATCATCATTACATTTTAGAAGTGGTGTTTCCTGAATTTGCAAAAGTCTGATGAAGAAGGATGATGGGGACATGAACGTTAATGCTGCTTGGGTTTGATGGTGGTTTGAATGGCTTCCATGCCACCAGATTTTCCCCCAGTCAGTAGATCCACTCACCTTGGAGTAAACCAACTGGGGGATCCAGTCAAATAGCCAGTCTTGTTGGTTCTTCTCAGAAAAATGGGCTGATGTTAATCCTAGACTAGTAAGATGTTAGGAAACCTCACTCAGAATTTTCTGATTTACCAGAGGAAGAGGCCACTTAATAATTCTCCTTTGTTTGGTAGAATTCTTAAATTTATGATAAAGTTGAACTTATTTCCCTGTTGATAGGATGACCCTTATCTGGTAGAACTACCTAAGAAAACATCATTTTTGTTTTGGGAACTCTTGTTCAAATCTCTTTTCAATGGTCACTGATATTTGCTAACTTTAAAATTATGTGGTCTTATTTAACAGAAAATTTACAAAGAGGATTTTGAGAAGGAGATTAAAGGAAGGTCATCACTGGATTTAGACAAGACTCCAGAATTTTTACATGTAAAGTACATCACCAACCTTCTGAGGGAGGTACGATCTTGGTGTTTACTATTATATATCACGAAGAAAAGTCAAGAAATAAGCCAGGAAATATTTAGCTAATTCTCTACTAATTCAGTGTTTGAGATATTAAGGTGTTACTCTTTTTTTCACTTTGATCTTCACTAATAAAATTTTGCATTTTCATTAAAAACAGGAGCGTATGTGTTAACATTTCCAATTAAAGTTGCGAGAAGAAATTGCCCAGATTTCCTGGGAAAACTTGAAAACAGCCTGGTTTTTTTGTTTTGGTTGTAGCTCAGAAGCTCTATAAATAGTTTTATAGTTTTATAGCAGGTTTTAAAAAGATGTTTTGAATATGGGTGGAGAGAGCTTGGTTCTTTCAAATTTAGTTATTATAAAAACATTTTAGAACCAGCTTTTCCTGTCACTTTCCTGCAGCAAATGTCTCTAAAGGAAGGAGGAAAAAGACCAGAGTTCTCTCCCTCTCTTGACATTTGATATCAGAAATAAGATGCTCACATGTGAAGGTCTGGATAAATGCTACATTACTTATAAGTAGTTGGTGTTCTAAGTATGGAAAAATAATATATTTAACATGTAGAACAGAGGAACTCATGTCCACTTTTATTTTATTCTCTGCAAAATTTCTCCAAAATGTAATGGTGCACTTTTGCTCATAAGTAATATATTAAATTTTCTTAACATTAAGACCTTAAAATATCATGTCTGTAGTCCACCCCTTTAAAAGCTAGTTTTCTTTGTTTTAAGTGGCCAAAAGTAGCTCATAGATTTTCCAAATCTGCTTACATGCTCTTTATATTAAGGGAAAGTGTTCCCTAAGTATAAATGTAGTTTATAATGTAATATATGTATATATTATACACAATATAATAATGTATATTATGTGATATGTAAGTGGAATATATATTACATATATATATGAAATTTCATTTCATTTTGAATTTTTGAACTGAGGAAACTATTCCTGAAGGAAATCTCTTAGACGAGTGAAATAAATTTGAGATTAATTACCTATAGGAAGGAGCACATCATCATGAACTTCTTTTTTTTTTTTTTTTTTTTTTTTGAGACAGAGTCTTGCTCTGCTGCCCAGGCTGGAGTGCAGTGGCCGGATCTCAGCTCACTGCAAGCTCCGCCTCCTGGGTTTACGCCATTCTCCTGCCTCAGCCTCCCGAGTAGCTGGGACTACAGGCGCCCGCCTCGTCGCCTGGCTAGTTTTTTGTATTTTAAGTAGAGACAGGGTTTCACCGTATTAGCCAGGATGGTCTCGATCTCCTGACCTCGTGATCCGCCCATCTCGGCCTCCCAAAGTGCTGGGATTACAGGCTTGAGCCACCGCGCCCGGCCCATGAACTTCTTTAATAAGCAAATGCTGACTGGCCGTACCGTTTAACTGGTTTTAGAAATTTAATGTGATTCAGTGTTGTAATATATATTGTGCTAAAATAGACATGTAAGTTTTTTAGAGTTCTCCTGCTACACTATCTTTTCTCACTTCTAGTTCCTAATAAAAATTTTTGAAGTTGAAGGTTAAGCAAATGGCAACTTCCTAGAGAGTAGAGCTAGGGCACAGTGGCAGGAGGAGAGGATCGGGAGAGGTTGGTTAACAGATACAAAGGAATGAGCTCCGGTGTTCTGCAGCACCACAAGGTGCATATGGTTAACTATAATTGAATGGATATTTTTGATAAGCTAGAAGAGAGGATTTTGAGTGTTCACAACACAAAGAAATGATACATGTTTGAGGTGATGGATATGCTAATTACCCTGATTGGATCATTATATGTTGTGTACGCATATTAAAATATCACTCTGTATCCCATAAATATGTACAATTATGTGTCAACTAAAAATAAAAGGGAAGAAAAAAAGAGAAATAGTTGACCATAAGGCTTTTAAAAAGAAAAAAGTTTAATAATAATTTTAAAACAATTTCAAATAATGGCAACTTCCTACTACTGTTGTCTTCCATTTAAAAATACGCTATTTATGTGAACTTTTTTAAAGGAGAATCTTTTTGTATCACTTATGTACAAAAGGCAATGTAAAGTCTATTTTGAGATTCGTAAATGACTTTACTATGTGCCATTGCCTTTTTCTTTTATTCCTGTTTTGCAGTGAGTCTTAATGTATTAATTCAGAATACATGCATCAGGGTAGGAAAAGGCTCAGAACACTATATTCTATTGGTCTGTTCAGGCTGCTGTAACAAAATACCACAGATTGAGTGACTTAACCAACAGACTTTCCTCAAAGTTCTGGAGGCTGGTAAGTCCAAGATCAAGGTGCTGGCAGATGTGATTCTTAGTGAGGGCCCTCTTCCCGGCTTGCAGACAGACACCTTTGTGCTGTGACTTCAGTAGAGGGATAGAACTGTGGTCTTTTTCCTCCTTCCTTTAGAGACATTAATCTTATCAAGGGAGTCCCACTCTCACAATCCCATCTAACCCTAATCACCTTCCAAAGGTCCCACCTTCAAGTACGGTCACACTGGGGGCTAGGGCTTCAACATATGTATTTTGGTGGAGAGAAACATTTAGTTCATAATGACTATGATGCCAGGTGAAATAAGGCAGGCACTGAAAGACAAATCCTGCATATTCTCACTTTTATGTGAAATATAAAACACTTGAACTCTTAGAAGCAGAAAGTAGAGTGGTGGTTACAGAGGCTGGAGGGTGGGAGGAATGGGTAGGTGATAGTCAAAGAGTTCAAAATCTCTAAATGGGAGGAATAATTTTTTTGAGATCTAGTGCACATTGTGGTGAAGATAGTATATAGTGCACTTCAAAATTGCTGAGAGAGTAAACTTCAAATGTTCTCACCACAAAAAGTAAATATTTGAGGTAATGGATGTATTATTTAGATTGATTTAATTATTCCACATTGTATTCGTAAATTATGACATAATTTTGTACCCCATAAATATATACAACCATAAATTGTCAAGTTCCAATAAGAATTTTTTAAAATTAAAAAATTAAGTTAAAAAATAGTTATAGCCTGTCTAATTTGAAAAGAGGACTTTCGGTGACTTAATTAAATTATTACTTCCCTTTCTAAGTATAAGCATGTAGCTTCAAATGAACTTTGCGTTTTTTACTCTGTGGTTTTTACATTGACATTGCATTTAGAGTGTTCAAAGTATCATTTTATACTTCATTTCCTTTGATTCCCCCCATTGCCCGTTGACATTAGGAGAACAAGTATTTTTATTTTCATTTCACCATTGTGGAAATCAAGGTTGAGTTACTTAAAAGTCCTCCCGAAGGTCACACCACCAAATAAATGAAAGAGGTCTGACTTTCACCTGGGTCATTCGACTCAGATCATTCCAGAATTATAAAACAGCCCATTCCAATGTCTAGTAAGCTATTAGTTGAGCAGAGGACAGGCTAATTTAATTATATTGGACGAAGGGAAAGTAACATGAAATGAACCCTAGAATCTTTCATCTGGCAAGTTAATCATAAATGCAACTTAGTTGAATAGGAATAAGATATATATGATTTTCATATGCAATTAAGTAAGAAAACAAGCAACTCATTAGCAGAGAAAAATAAGTTGTATGTAAGTATTCATAGAAGGCATTTGGATCTACTTAAAATATGAGATTCAAATGGGTGAAATTCAAATTATTATTAATTTGTAGAAAATGTTTTGGTTTTACAACTCTTTAAATTGCATGGAGATAGCCTTCCAAAAGCAAAGCCAGGAGAGAAGATAACAGAACAAAGAGAAGAAGGAAGAGAGACATCATGTAAATTCCAACTTGACAGTAACTCAGTCTTTGGATTTTCTATTCCATGAGTGAATGCATCTCCTTTGTTGTCTACACTAGTTTGAGTTGGGTTTCTGTCATTTGCAACCTGAGTCACCATCACCACCATCATCACTATAATGATAATCATCATCATCATCATCATCATCATCATCATGTTGAGCCATAAATGCCATCATCTATGCAGATTTCATTATCTATGGATGATTCCATTCATCATCATGAATGTGAGTCACAGATTCCATCAGAGATAGTAAAGGGGGCCTTGAAATATTCTGAGACTTGTAGAAGGGTGTAAATACCTAAGGTAATTGTGATGGATAGTGCTTGAAGTATCTGCTTTCAACTACCTTATATCAGCTTGTGGTGAGCCCAAGTAATTGAAACTCCTGATAGCTTATTAGACATTGGAATGGGCTGCTTATAATTTTGGAATGACCTGAGTCTAATGAAAGTGGTTTCTGCTCACTTTTTAAACTTTTTAAAAAAACTTTGGCTACATCAGTCCTTTTGATTTTGTAATTTTCCATTCTTTTGCAATCATGTTCTTTTTTGGTAATTCATGTTTTATAGACAACTTTCAAAATACTTTAAATAATTAATAAGGAACATGTGTTCTTAAGATCTTCCTCACCATTGAAAGAGAAGATGTCTTTTAAAAAATCCACTATGATACCAAAACATGTTGAGAGAAAGTATGAAAAGGAAAAGGCTGAAAATATTGGAAGCCACTCTGAACTTGGTAGAGGGGAAAATGAAGTGTCTGTAGGAAAAAAGCACGAATACTTAGCTGTCTGATTCATTCCTTCCTAGTAATATTTTCTCATTTCTGTGATCTCTAAAAAACATGTGGAATAGCACACTGACTAAAGTGATTCCTGCTAAGTTTTGAACTGTGATATTCTTGTTTTATAGAAAGAATATAAAAAAGATTTGGAAAATGAAATAAAAGGGAAAGGAATGGAACTTAATTCAGAAGTTCTTGACATCCAAAGAGCAAAGCGAGCCTCTGAAATGGCGAGTGAGGTGAGTGTTTATTTAACACCTTAGATGAATATGTTTTTTGCTGGTTTTCTTATCTGACAGTCTTTCTGAAAGGTTCTATACATCCACAACTTTTATATGTAAGTGATTGTAAACAGCTATATCCTGTAGTCTTTTCCTGGACTACTAATTTTTTTAAAAAAAATGATGCTCATAATCCCCTTTCTATGTGATGTGAGAAAAATGGCCATTTCCCCATTTTGGAGAAAATCCATGTAATAAACTAAAATAGTTTAATGAGATTTAACTTCCTCTTTTAAGCAGGTAAAAGGCAGATGATTGGGAAGGTGTATTATTATGGTCCATCAGTAACTGCAGGTAGAAAGTTCACTTGCTTTCCTGCACATAACCCAACTGACTCTCCCAGTTTTGCCCTGGGCTGCTGAATGAACTTATTCAGCCTCTTTATCAAATTAAAGTAGTTTCTGCTCACTTTTCATGCACTTTATAAGGAGAACTGAAACATCTCTGAAGTGTTTTCAGTCCTGTAATCCTTGTATTATCTCATTACTTTGGGTCATAAAGTGTCACTGTGCTTTTAACAGACTTTAGCTGAATTTAGCAGTGAAAGAGCTTAAAGACTTGTTCCCATATTTTGAAAATCTGATGATAATGAGGATGATGATAATGATGATGGTGGTGATGGTGACTCTTAGGTTGCAAATGACAGAAACCCAACTCAAACTAGGGTGGGCAGCAAAGGAGATGCATTTACTCATGGAATAGAAAATCCAAAGATTGAATTACTGTCATGTTGGGATTCACATGATGTCTCTCTTCCTTCATCTCTTGGTTCTGTTATCTTCTCTATTGGCTTTGCTTCTGGAATGCTGTCTCTGTGCAATGAAACATCTTAATAACAGGATAACTCATATCTATGGCCAGTAATCCCAGTGGGAAGTGAACATCCCTTTTTGTAGTTCTAATTAAAGTCTTAGGTTTCAATCTCCTTGGATTAATCGCTATCCTGTGCTCACACCTGGCCTAATCATTGTGCCTGGGGTTGGGGGAGTAGAATGTGCTGATTATCCTCTCACCCATTCATTGAGGTAGTTTAACAGTGTCTTATATAAAACATTATAAATGTTTATGTGTTTAAAACACCACCTTAATCTCGGCTATATTCACGTTCTTTAAATAAAGGAAACATTTAAAAGGCACTTTAGTAGAATTAAAAATGTATGTGGGGAGTAAGGAGGTGATGGAAATCAATCCTTCCCAAGGGTATGGATTGAGAGAACTTAGATGTCATTTCCCAAAAGGAAACCATGGAGCTTGTTGCCAGAAGAAGGAGGAATGGATGCTGGTCAGCCATAAACAACATGTGCCCCTGGTGAGGTCTGTGGCTAACATTGTCATCACATTATCCCTACATTAGTCATTTTCTGCAAATTCTTCTGTTGCCATGACATGTCCAATCCACATGCAGAGATTATCTTGTAATTACTTGTCAGTAGCACATGTAAAAGTTATTTTATTCTCTTGATGGCAAAGTACAGACGGATGCAGTTGAATGGCAGGATGGTGGCAGGAGCAGCATTAGTTGGCCTTATTAGGAGAAGGAAGGACTGGCCTAGGAGAAAAAGAGTGGAAAACTGAAAGGAAGTGTCAGGTGTTGATCATCTCCTTTGTGCTGAGCGCTGTGCTATGCACTCTGATTGATCCTCACAATGGATCCTCCATGGAGGTACAGACATACTGTGGAGATACTATGGGTTTGGTTCCAGACCACCCTAATAAAGCAAATATCACAATAAAGTGATTCGCACAAACTTTTTGATTTCTTAATATGTATACATGTTATGTTTATACCATACTGTAGTCTAAGAAGTATGCAGTAGCCTTATGTTCAAAATACATCTATATCTTAATTTGAAGTACTTTATTGATAAAAGTGCTAATGATCATCTGATCCTTCAGCAAGTGGTAATCTTTTTGCTGGTGGAGGGTCTTGTCTCTATGTTGATGGCTGCCGACTGATCAGGATGGTGGCTACTGAAGGTTAGGGTAAATGTGGCCATTCCTTAAAATAAGATGACAATGAAGTTTGCCACATTAATTGCCTCTTCCTCTCGTGAAAGATTTCTCTGTAGCATGTGATGCTGTTGATATGTTTTACCCACAGTAGAACTTTCAAGATTAGAGACCATCCTCTCAAACCCATTGCTGCTTTAATGACAAAGTTTTTGTAATATCATAAATCTTTTGTTGTTATTTCAACAGTGATCACAGCATCTTCACAAGGATTTAATCTTAAGAAACCACATTCTTTGCTTGTCCATCGGAAGCAACTCCTTATCCATTCAAGTTTGATTATGAGACGGCAGCAATTCAGTCACATTTTCAAGTTCCACTTCTAATTCTAGTTCTCTTGCTATTTCCACTGCATCTGCATTTGCTTCTTCCACTGAGGTCTTGAACCATTCAAAGTTATCCATGAGAGTTGAAGTCACCTTCTTCCAAACTTCTATTAATGTTGATATTTTGTACTTCTCTCATGAATCAATAATGTTCTTAATGGCATGTAGAACGGAGAATCTTTTTCAGAAGGTTTTCAATTTACTTTGCCCAGATTCATCATAGGAATCACAATCTATGACAGGTAAAACCCTATGAAATGTATTTCTTAAATAATAAGCCTTGAAAGTAAAAATTTTCCTTGATCCATGGGCTGCAGAATGGATGTTGTATAGCAGGCATGAAAACATGAATATCCTTATACATTTCTATCAGAGCTCTTTGGTGACCAGGTGCATTGTAACTGAACGTTAATATTTTCAAAGGAATCTTTCTTTTCTGAACATTAGGTCTTGGCAGTGGGCTTCAAATATTCAGTAAACAATACTTTAAAAAAATGTGCTGTCATCCAGGCTTTGTTATTCCATTTATAAAGCACAGGCAGAGTAGATTTAGCATAATTCTTAAAGACCCTAGGATTTCCAGAATGGTAAACGAGCATTGGCTTCAATTTAAAGTCACCAGCTGCATTAGCCCTTAAGAAGAGTCAGCTTGTCGTTTGAAGAATTGAAGCAGACATTGACTTCTCCTCACTAGCTATGGAAGTCCTAGATGCCATCTTTTTCCAATAGAAGGCTGTTTTGTCTGCATCGAAAATCTGTTGTCTAGTGTAGCTACGTTCATCAAGTGTCTTAGCTAGATCTTCTGGGTGACTTGCTGTGGCTTCTGCATCAGCCCTTGCTGCTTCACTTTGCACTTTTATATGATGGAGATGGCTTCTTTCCTTAAACCTCATGAACCAACCTCTGCTAGCTTCCAACTTTTCCTCTGCAGCTTCTTCACCTCTCTCAGCCTTCACAGAAATGAGGGTTAGGGCCTTGTTCTGGATTAGGTTTGGTTTAAGGGAATGTTGTTTCTGGAATGTTGTGTCTGGTTTGATCTATTCAGACCACTAAAACGTTCTCTATATCAGCAATAGGGTTGTTTTACATTCTTATAATTCATGTGTTCACTGGGGTAGCACTGTTAATTTCCTTCAAGAACTTTTCCTTGGCATTCACAACTCGAATAAGTGTTTGGTACAAGAGTCCTAGCTTTGGGCCTTTGTTGGCTTTTGACATCCCTTCCTCGTTAAGCTCAATCATTTCTAGCATTTGATTTAAAGTACGTCTCTTCTTTTTACTTGAACATCTAGGGGCCATTGTAGGGTTACTAATCAGTCCAATTTCAATATTGTTGTCACTTAAGGAATAGGGAAGCCCAAAGGGAGGGAAAAAGATAGAGGAACGGCTAATCAGTGGAGCAGTCAGAACACACATAACATTTCTCAATTAAGTTCACTGACTTATAGGGGTGCATTTGGTGGCATCTCCCAACAATTACAATACTGTTGCAGGATTTCTCCTTAGTTCAGCTAAAGACAGGGTCCTTGTCCCATGGCCATGAAAGTTTAGGCTTGCAGACAGTTTGAAGGGTGAGTAAAGCAGAGTTTTATTGGGTGTAAAGGAAGAAAAGGGGGAAACAGGGACTCTCTGCAAGGCCAGAGTCCCTGCTAGAGTGCTTTCCACCTCGCAGTTTGGATCCCAGGTTCCACACAGGAAGAAGAGGGACCAGGCTCCTCCCTGTTGCAAACGGCCTGAATTTCTCTGGCTCCACCCCAGTGCACACTCTTTCCAGTGTTCAGGCCAGTTGGAGTTTTGGTAGTGACCCCCTCCTATCTGTCTGTCTCAATAGTGACATCAAAGATCACTGATTGGCCAGGCGTGGTGGCTCACACACCTGTAATCCCAGCACTTTGGGAAGCCGAGGTGGGTGGATCACCTGAGGTCAGGAGTTCATGACCAGCCTGGCCAACGTGGTGAAACCTGGTCTCTAATAAAAATACAAAAATTAGCTGGATGCGGTGGCACACGCATGTAGTCCCAGCTACTCGGGAGGCTGAGGCTGGAGAATCGCTTGAACCCAGCAGGCTCAGGTTGCAGTGAGCCGAGCCAAGATCATTCCACGGCACTCCAGCCTGGGCGAAAGAGCAAGACTCTGTCAAAAAAAAAATCACTGATCACAAACCACCATAACAGTTTGAAATACTGTATTACCAAAATGTGACACAGAGACACCATGTAAGCACATACTGTTGGAAAAATAGCACCGATAGACTTGCTTGGCAAGCAGGGTTGCCACAAACCTTCAGTTTGTAAAAAATGCAATATCTGCAAAGCACAATAAAGTAAAGCACAATAAAAATGAGGTATGCCTGCATTACTGCCTTCATTTTGCAGATGAGTAAACTGGAAAAGTTGAGCATTCTCAGTGTCACACAGCTGGTGAGTGCTGTGGCCTCCCAAGTTCATCTGTTCTGTATAACATCAGCTCATTTACATCCACCTCCCTATCCTCCAACCCTAAAGACAATTGTCAGTGAAGATTTTCACGTGGCAGTTGCCCTGTATACTAAACATCTTTGGAGCTTTGCATGCACTTCTTCAGTGAGAACAAGATTATTGTTCTAAGCAGTTCAGAAGATTTAGTTGTGAGTGATCATTCGTAGTACTCAAGGAGCTTTGTTACCTTTTTTGTAAAATATGTTTAACTATTTTTTTGGTATCATTGACTGCAGATGCATGTTTGCCCACTGAGTGTTTGAGTGTTGTAACATGTCTTTTGCAGAAAGAATACAAGAAAGACCTGGAGTCAATAATTAAAGGGAAAGGAATGCAAGCTGCCCCTGACACCCTTGAAATGCAGCATGCCAAGAAGGCTGCAGAGATTGCGAGTGAGGTTAGTAGGGTGCGTGATGCAGGCCTTAAGACTCATATTGTGGAACCTAGCAAATCATTAGCAACTTGATTACTATATGGAATTTCTCAAAGCGTTGTGGCTGGTTTAACAGTTTGGAATGGAGACTATTCCACAGCATTATGCCTGTTTGAAAATGTACAGTTTTTGCTTTGCTCACATCCTTCCAATATATCAAAAAAAGGTTGGTGGAAGGCATTTTAATTGAATACACACACACGCACACATGCACTCCCCTGCACACCTTACTTCAGAATACAACATATTTAATGGTAATCTGGGCTATGATAAATGTTTTCATGGTATTTTTTAATGGATCACCTGCTGCTCGGCATATCTGTATTTCCAAATTTCTGAGCAGAACTTCATATTTGGATGCTTAACGTGAGTACAATAGTCATTTCTGTCTGATTGCATGTTCTTAAAATAGCCATTGTTGACATAATCAGCATGCATGAAATTTCTACATAGCATTTTGAGTAGAGGTCTGATATAACCTGATTGACCATGTTCATTCATCTAATACCATTTTTCTCTTCATGGGATACAGGATATTGATTTAGAAGTTTTGTCTTAAATTCTGTAACAGGATGGATATCAATCACAAGGTTGTAGGAGTCAGACCATATGCATATATTTCAAAGAAAATACCCTAGAACTTTCTCTACACCTCTTGAACTTCCCCACAAAAATCTGAGAATATAAAAGGATCGCTGGAGTAAAGATTTGGATTGTGATGATTTTATAAAAGTGTATGTGAAGAAAAAATTGGGGTGCAGGTGAATGGGTCCTGCTCACTTATCTCAAGACTGGTTAGGTGGGGGCTTCAGCTGTTGTGTGACCTTTGCACTTAGGAAGAGCTGACTGAGGACTGACACCTTACAGGAAATCTGGAAGGCTAGAAGTAGCTGCTTAGCTGCTAGGGAAGTTACTGTTGTTTTGAAAATGACTGACATCCCCAGGGTTAGACACTGGCCAGGGAAATGGGATTGCCATGATTGAATAAGACAAAGGAAGTGGAGATGGTATAGGTTTCCTGATCAATAAGTGTTCCATTTTGAAGTGGTGGCCGGGGTGGACGGCCAGGAGCGTGAGGAACAGGGACTTTCCCACTTCTGTTCTCCTCCCGAGAGATAGTCATTGTTATAAGTTTGTTATGGAACCTTCCAAATCTGTTTTGTGTTTATATAGATAAATATATACTTGTACACACAAAGACTTAAAAAAATCTTAAATGGGGTCATACTCCATTTAAGTGTTTGATTGTTTTCTCACTTTATATTATGGATTCTTTTTCTGTGTTCCTTCATATAGGTCTACCTCATTCTTATAGAAAAATTAAGTGTTCTATAACATGAATGTGAATATGTGACCCTTTATCTTTTGTTGTCTACAAGGGAAGTGTATAATGGGATCTCAACATTACAGGCCAAAACTAGAATCCTTAATTTTCCCCTAGGTTAGCTTTCCTCCATCTGCTTCCCAGCAAATGGCACCAACCAAAGCATAGAAATCACTTTGATTCCTGTCATCAGCATGCTTTGTTGATGTCACCCCCATAGTAGCGGTCTAAATCCATCTCTTTCTCGCCACCGTAGTCCAAGCTACCATCTCTATCCTCTAGATCATTGCCATAGCTTCCTAACTAGAATTCTGCTATTATTGCCTTCCTAGTAGACATTCTCAACCCAGCAGAAGACTCCTTGAGGGAATTAAATGAAATTTTGTTACTCTCCTCACGTGCAATTATTTAGTGGTTTCCAGTCACATCCAGTGTAAATTGATTCATCTGGCTCTGGTAAAGTCTCCACTCTCAGGCTGAGAGTCTTAGTCAATAAAAACCCCCCAAATAATAATAATAAAAATCTAATTATAATCATAGTCATGTCCCATTTTACTTAAATGATAGGCTCAGATCCTTTTCAACCAATGTTTGGGACTTTGCCAGAGTTTGTTTTTAATATCGAAAGTTTATTTTTCAAATAAAGTCAATGGATCATATTGTAACACAAATGACCCTCAATAGTCAAGCCTTCCCATATCTCTGGGCTTGACCATGTGACTTTCTTTAGCCAATGAGACATCAGCAAATGTGACTCAGACAGAGGCTATAAACACACTTCTGCATTAGGGTTTGCCCTCTTTGAACACAGATGCTGCCATGTTGTTGTTTTAAACCTTCTAAGTTTTGGGGTGTTTTGTTATGCAGACAACAAATAACTGATGCCAAGGGTGTCTAATGTAGTCTGTGTGCTTTAGAACACATTTACATTTGAAAGTTCATATTGGAAAATTGTTACATCCTTCTACCATTGGACCTTCGTGGCTGTCTGCTATCAGTGCTTCAGTTTCATCATATTTGTTGGCCTTCAAATGAAACATTTTGTTTTGGGGCTTTAAACAGGCTGAAACAGAGTGCTTTTCATAGACATAGTAATAATTGAATATTATTGTTTTGAAAGTTAAACATAATTATGTAAACTTTTATTTAGAAAAGTGATACTAGGAGTGTAAGTCAGTAAAAACAGGAAGGATTATGAGTGGAAGACAGGAGAAAAATACTCCAAGATTGAGACTTTTGTTTACCACTTATCTAAATTTGACGATCTACTAATAAGCAAACCAACATTTACTTTGCAGCAGAGAATCTACAAATCTGGAGTGTGTCAGCATAATAAGAAATAATTGTTTTAAAACAAATTTAATTGGCTATAGTTAATAGATTTTTTTAAATAACATTTTTCTTTGAAGAATAATATACATATAGAAAATGCAAATTTACATATGTACAGCGTGTTGAATTTTATAATCAGTTTTTAAATGTGACATAAGTCCCTAAAGACATGTGTGTCTGTGCAATTATGACTATCTTGCAAGCAATAGGTAATCCAATTCCAACTGGCTTAAAAAAAAACACAGATAACTTATTTGTTGTTCTTATGATTGAACTGTAGAGAAATTTCTAGGCATGGCTTGATCTAGGACTCAAATAATGAGATTTGGTTTCAGCTTTCAGTTCTTAGGTAGACATTCTTGTTTGCAAAGAGGCTTCCAGCACCTCTTATGTGGAAAAAAAGATACATGCATCCTGGAACCAATTCTGCAGTGTGGGTGATGGGGTATAATGATTTAAGTCCAGCAGAGCCCAGAGACTTGGGCCAGTTTCTGGATGGTTTAGGAGGGGAAGCATTGAGTTGTCTAGTGGCAAATCAGAGAGCCAGTGAAGGGAGTAATGATTTATTTAAGCCCAGCAGAGTCCAGAGATTTGAGCCAGTCTCACTCAAGCTGGATGGTTTAGGAGTGGGAGCATTGAGTTGTCCAGTGGCAAGCTAGGGACCCAATGAAGGGAAAAGAAGGGGTGGATTCCAGAGAAAAAACCAACACGTATTCACTACAGAGTGAAAAACAGCAAGCTGTATATGACCCAATAATATATCAAGTTTATCATAATGAAATGTTAAATTTTCCCCTTGGCTAGCTCTGTTTTTCTTCTTCTTAATTCAGATTAGCAGGAAAAAAGTCTTCTGATTACTGGTGAATAAGTTATACTAAGTCATAGTCCTACCACAAGTAAAAACTCTTTCTTCTTCTATAGAAATAAAAGAAATAAGGATTCAACTTCGTTCCAAAAGACATGGTCCTGATGTCAAATAACATCTCGAGGTTTGAGTAGTTTTTCAAATGATTGGAGAGCACTAACTGTGTGTTTCATTTTCTGCAGAAAGACTATAAAAGAGATCTGGAGACTGAAATTAAAGGGAAAGGGATGCAGGTGAGCATGGACACTCTTGATGTCCAGAGAGCTAAGAAAGCATCGGAGATGGCCAGCCAGGTAAGACAACAGTGAGATACAAAGTTTAAAATAAATGCCGTGAATCATAGCTAGAAAGAGCATAAGTGTTCTTTCCACATGGGTGGCTTTGAGATTCAAACACGTAAATGTCAACATTGCTATTAAAGCTTAAGCAAAGTTCTAAGATCATTTTCTGTTCTTTTAGAAACAATACAAGAAGGACTTAGAAAATGAAATTAAAGGGAGAGGAATGCAAGTGAGCATGGATATCCCAGATATCCTTCGAGCCAAGAGGACATCTGAAATCTGTAGCCAGGTTGGTCAAGAATGAAGATGCTCAGAATTGTGTGTTCCAATGTCATGTTGCCACGTGCTTTGTATGTCCCTATGAATGATATCTTTCTGAGGGTATTGCATTCAGAGTTAGTATACTCTTTCACTGAGAAACCATTAGCCAAACTTGATTAACCTTACTAATGAATAGGACAACTGTCATAGATTCAATGCAACAGACATTATGGAGAGCTACAGCCTCTCTGTCGGGGCTCCTTGTTTTGAGTCCAAGGACATTAAAACTTTTTTTTTTTTTTTTTTTTTAATTTTAGAGATGGAGGTCTCACTCTTTCACCCAGGCTGGAATGCAGTGGCACCATCGTAGCTTGCTGTAACCTCAAACTCCTGGGCTCAAGCTTATTTTCCTGCCTCAGTGGGCATGAACCGTTGTGCCCAGCCTAAGGATATTTTAACCTTTTCTTTCTTTTTTTCTTTTTTGACCCTATTGGACACTTGGCTGAAATGCTTTTGCTTATACCACAGAAAAATAAATTACAAACTATTTGTCTTTTAACCATTTCATAATGAATATTATTATTAAAATAGTTCCAAATAAAACTAACAGTGACAAAAGCTGCACAAAGTACAAGGTGAAGTTTAGTGTTGGGTAAAAATAGAGGGAACAGTGAAGTTTTCTTGGTAAAATTTAGATTTGTCGAATATACTTGTCCCATATTCTGTAAACAAAGCTGGATGTGGGAGAAGTAATGACCACAAAAAATATTTATGGAAGAAGAATTTATTTATAAAATCTGACTTGGGCAAAAACATTCATTAGCAAATAGTATCTTTGCTGTAACATTTACTAAAATAAATGACTCCCAATGGAAAAAAAAATAATAGAAGGGATGAAAAAAATGAAATGGTTATATAAAATTGACCATAGAATTTAATTTGATTAATGGAGTTTATGCAGGAAGGAATGTGTAACAACATTTGGCGAAATTTGTTAAAATTCTGATTAAGACATAAGCAAGGACATTAACCATCCACTAGTTCAAAAGGGTAGTATCAAGATGGCAGAGTCAAATGTCAGAGGACTTGTGTGCCTGTCAGCCTCCGCAGGCAACACAGCCACTGGGATGGTCCTGAAGTGTGTGTTCTTCTGTTCTCGGTGTCCGTGAACTTGGAGACATTGGCTCTGGTCATATCAGCTGAACTAAAATCCTAGTTCAATACATTAAACAGGCAAATGGACATTTGAGTCAGTGGAGAAGAGTTACTTACTGTCTCAAGAATGCCAAACTCATTCCTTCAGTCGGTAAATACCTCCTGAGCACCCATTTGCATGCAAAACCAGACATGACTTTGCCCTTGGAAAGCTACAGACAAATCTAATAATCATGTAAATATAGTGTTACAACCATGATAGATACACCTGAAAGGAAAAGTATTGAGAGTGAAGGTGCCTGAGCTGTCAGATTTCCTGCCCTAACTTAATAGCATAGATTTTTTTTTTTTTTTTTTTTTTTTTTTTTTTAGTGTGACGTGAGAATATAATTTTAAGGGATTTTAATCACTGAAATACAATGGGGATACTTAAGAGTGTGTAATGAAGCCTGGTGCATTTCGACATGAAAAGTAGTTACCTTTCTTAATAAGCAGTAGTTTGCCAGGATAGTTAACTTCACTGATTTTGGAATCAGAGAGCCTGGTTTTAAGTTGCAGCTCTGATACTTACTATCTAGTACTTCAGTTTCTCCATCTGTAAGATGGAAATAATAATAGTATCTGCTTGTCAGGTTGATTAAATGAGTTAATGTGTGTTAAGTGCTTAGAACAATACCCATTACATAGTAAGTAAATGTAAGTGCTGGTCCTAGGATAAGATACTGCCTGGGTTGTATTAGAACTCATAGTAGCTTGTTTAGTGGAGAGAAAATTAAGATTTTAATCTCAACTTCAAAATACTGGTAACTTTCCCTTAATCAAATCTATTTTCACCTGAAGTAGGACACAAAGCATAAATCTAGAAGCCATGTGGTATGGTAGAGATTGAAGAATGGTATCATTCCCTCTCTCTCTCTCTCTCTCTTTCTCTCTCTCTCCCTCCACCTCCCTTCCTGCCTCCCTCCCTCTCACATGTGCGTGCACACACTGTTTCAGATTTATATTAACTGTTTTTATTTTTAGAGAAAGTATAAAGATGAAGCAGAGAAGATGCTTTCTAACTATTCTACCATAGCAGATACTCCTGAAATTCAGAGAATTAAGACAACTCAACAAAACATTAGTGCGGTGAGTAGCCACTATTTCTTTTCGTTGACACCTTGAAATTTTGTTTTGTAAGAAATGGTCTTTTTTTCTCATTGTCTGGTGTCTTCTGCTGTCTTACTTGAATTTTCTGTCAAGTGTATTATCTTTATTTCTTTAAAATAATAAAAATACTGATAATTTTTACAAATTATCAATTTTCATGTTTTTTTGGAATTACAAATTCAAATTTCCCTCTTTGGTACAAATTTAACTAAATTTAAAATTTAACTCTGGAAAGAAGTCTTAGTCTTCTACATGGATTTTACTTAGAAGATGAAAATAGTCATATGAAGTGATTTTATTCCTGGTAATTGTTTTTACTGATAATATATTTAGCGATTTACTCATTCTTAATAAATTTCTGAACTTATATATTTTTATTTTGAGGAAGAGGAATTGCATCGGCACTATGTTTTTTAAACTTTTGTTTTAAGTTCAGGGGTATCTGTGCAGGTTTTTACATAGGTAAACTTGTGCCATAAGGATTTGTTGTACAGATTGTTTTGTCACCCAGGTATTAAGCCTAGTACCCATTAGTTATTTTTTCTAATCCTCTCTCTCCCCTCCTACTTCACCCTCTGATAGGCACCTGTGTGTGTTGTTCCTCTCTGTATGTCCATGTGTTTTCATCATTTGGCTCCCACTTATAAGTGAGAACATGTGGTATTTGGTTTTCTGTTCCTGCATTAGTTTGCTAAGTATAATGGCGTCTAGCTCCATCCATGTCCCTGCAAAGGCCATGGTCTCATTCTTTTTTTATGGCTGCATAGTATTCCATGGTTTATATGTACCACATTTTCTTTATCCAGTCTATCATTGATGGGCATTTAGGTTGATTCCATGTCTTTGCTATTGTAAATAGTACATCAGCACTATTAATTAAGAGACTTGGTCCATGATTAATAAATGTATAAACTTGACTTCTGTTCTAAAATTGTAAAAATTGACCATACAACTAATATTTTAACATAGAATTAGCTCAGTCATTAATAGTTAAGCAAGCATCTCATCAAAATATAAATTCCAGTAAGTGTGAGGACTTCTGGAATATTTCCTACCTCCTAATTAGTTGGCTTGTGCCAGCTCTCAGGGTAAGCTGGTCAGGTGCCTGCTGGGTCTCCACAGGGATGGCCAGTCTGTACTGAGAAATGGAAAAATCTTACTGGAAGGATCAGGAAAGGAGGCTGTGTGATTCCATAGTGTTCTAGACTTCTAGCCTTTGGAGGAAAACATCTCTCCTACAGTGCTCTCCCACCCATGCAGGGGCCACTGGATTACCAAATGTCAAGAAAGGCAGTGATTCTATCCTCATTTGCCTTTCTTATAATTACTCTGGTTTTCTGCAGAGTACTCATAATGAGAGCACTCATAAATACTCTTGTGTTTTTGTTCTGCTTTGGGTTTGGAAGGAGTAGGTGTTACTGGGGGTGGAGACACATGGGAGAGGGTTAACAAATAAGTGGAAGATGAAGAAGATAGACTTGAAATTAACATTGATATTGACGATGAGCTAACATTTTCTTGGAAGAGAATGTGGGCATCCTTGTGTTTGGAGAATAGAAGTTGCCTAAAATGTCATGCTCTTTTTGAATTCAGTGATAACGGCTTAATGGGCTTTTGTAATATCTGCTTTTTCTCAAATACACGTGTGACATATATTTATATTTGAAGAAAGGAACTCTGGTTTGTCAGTGTGTATTCTTAAAGCAAATAATCTGTAGTCAGCCATGGTAGCGGTCTAGCCCTAGAGCAGGAGAGGGTTACTTGTAAGATTATGGGATATAAAACAAAAGTTTTAATGGATTATCTTAATGGATTATTTACTATCTTAATAGATTATTTAATTGGTTTCTATAATTCTGGCACTCAGATGCGGTATTCGTATTATTATAAAACCTGAGAAAATGTCTTTTTAAGATGCAGATCTAGGACTTGATTTTGACAAGCTTAGTTATTCTTTTCCTTTTCTTATAATAAAGGTATTTTATAAGAAAGAAGTAGGATCTGGCACTGCGGTAAAACATACCCCAGAGATCGAACGAGTGAAGAAGAATCAGCAGAATATTAGTTCAGTAAGTTCTCTACAGCATTAATTATCTTTTCTAAAAGCAAACAGAAACTGTAGTCAAATGTTTTAATTCTTTACTCAACTGATGGCTTTTTTCCTTTTATTCTTCACTTTACTGAAATGCTGTTTCATCGTATATCAAAGATCTAACTTTCAAAACAAAAACTATATCCTTGTTGCCCTTGACTCTGAAGCAGTATTTCATTCTGATATATCACAGTGAAGAAGAGCCAGGTCATTTTAATGAATCCTAGGATTAGATTTCATCTCTTTGAAGAGAATTTTAACTCTATTAAATTTTGCAGAGAAAGGGTACATTTCAGTACCTCTCCACAAGTTGGAAGAAAAAATTTTCCCTGATAGAATGATTAAAGGCCTTAGAACATTTATTTGGCAGCTTAAGGGAAGGTTTAGATTTGAAAAGCAAATGGTACCAATTCATTTTTAACCCATGTCAGTCACATCTCTAAGCTGTTTATCAGACACACTTCTGCCCATTTCTTCTTTCCAGCCCCTTTTACCTTCTGCTTCTTCCAGCAAAAATGAAAACAAATCACACATCTTCACTGTAAATTGTGAAATAACTTACCTTCCAATAACATTTAGACTTGGGGGAAGGGTCCCCTTCTGTTAGAATTATGCTTCTAACATTAAGGTGCTTAATGTTATGGATAAGTTGTTTTTTTTTTCCATTGAGTGTTTGACATTTGCAATGGATCATTGCTCTCCTTACCAATTAGATATTCTCCCATGTATATTTAGTACATTGAATTTCTTTTCCTTTTCTTGAGACAGAGTCTTGCTTTGTTGCCTAAGCTGGAGTGCAGTGGTGCAATAGCTCACTGCAACTGCCTCCTGGCTTCAAGTGATTCTTCTGCCTCAGCCTCCCAAGTAGCTGGGATTACAGGCACACACCACCACGCCTGGCGAATTTTTTTATTTTTATTTTTAGTAGAGATGAGGTTTTACTATGTTGGCCAGGCTGGTCTCAAACACCTGACCTCAAGTGATCCTCCCACCTCAGCCTCCCAAAGTGCTGGGATTGTAGGCATGAGCTACTGTGCCTGTCCATTACATTTAGTTTCTTGTTGAGGAAGTAAAAAGAATCGGTTCTTTAAATCGCTTCCTCTGCCTTATCTCTTCACCCTCACCTTTGGAAAGAGTACCTTCCCTTTAAGTAATCCAAGCAGAATGGCCTTGATTAGACTCATTTGTGGGTCACTTGGTCATTACGTAGCGTCCTGAGAATATCAGCGTGGGTCAGCATTTGTGAAGAAAGTGTAGGAGAGGTAAGAGAATGAAATAGTAAAGCTACTTCAAAATAAAAGTATAAAAAGTCTGCAGAATATCAGTGCAATAAAACCTCTGTAGCACGCATGGAGCTATCTCTTGAAGAAAGCGTAAGGAGGTCCTAGGCTTAAGGTGTGGATGAAGGTGGATGAATGTGTTCTTCTTATCTTTCGTGGTGAGAGCTGTGTTAGCCTGGTAGAGAAATTAGTTTGGGAGAGAAGTATAAAATACTCATTCCTTCACTTTCCAATGATAATATTTAAAATGCACCCATCGATGTACTGTGATTTAATATTATAAATATTCTGTAGTATGCAATTCTATAGACTACAGTGAAATAACTGTGCCGTTTTGATTAGAGTCCCTTTGAAAAACAAAAATGTTCATCTTTAATCATGTTAAGCTTCTCACCCGTGGAAAATCCCACAGAGTATTACAGTATATCATTTCTTCTCTTAGCATCCCTCAGCCTTTTCTAGCAAACAATAAATGCATAGTTCTGTATCTGCATGAGGTTGGGCCATAAACTCCTGCTTAGTATTCAAATGGAAAGTTGCCCTTTTAAGATTAGCTAGATCTGTCAAACCAAGATATGATTCTCTAACATTTAAAGATCTCGACATTTTCCACCTCCAGAGTACAAGCCTTTTAGCTGTTAGTTCTCTGTGTTAAGAACTATTTTTGAATTTTATTTAGAGGTAGCCTGTCTCAGTGAACTTCCAATTTAACTGTTTTGGGTCTGGACTAATATTGGCATTGTTACTTATATGAAATCCACAGATACTAAGACGTAGATGATATCTGAGATATTTAGGTACTGTTTCTTTATGACAGTCTGCATGAATTTCACCCTCTATCATTTTAAACATTACCAAGTAATTTCTGAAACATGTTTCATGTAGATTTAAATCTTTGCTAAATTTCAACACAGCCTCTTAAGTCGAGCCTATGCTTTCATATATTTACATATGTATGTATCCTTTTTATTCAAGAAAGATTGAATTTGAATTATCTTCCACGAATTTTAGACATATTAAAATACCATCTGAAGTGAGAGCATCACTAATCATTTTATGAGTTCAAAGAACTGTTTCTTGTCCCATGCATAACTGTATGCTCGTATTACCATTTGCCTGATTGATC
Source organism: Rhinopithecus bieti (assembly GCF_001698545.2). NCBI lineage: Eukaryota > Metazoa > Chordata > Mammalia > Primates > Cercopithecidae > Rhinopithecus > Rhinopithecus bieti. The sequence goes on along the minus strand of NW_016804580.1, from coordinate 5,103,398 downwards.
TTCCTCTAAATAGATTTGAAGGGGGAGATTTTGAGTGAAGTAGAAGCCAGGATAAAGGTGAGCTTTTCCTAATGTGATTGTGTGGATAGCAGACACCTCTGACTTTCTGGCACTGACCTTCCTTATAGTGATGCAGGACCCAGTGGTCTATGCTTTTAGTACATTTCCTTCCATCTCCCTTTTTCTCTTCTTTTATTGTGCTCACTTTATTTTTTCCCTTATTCTGGATTATTTATGTGCTCTCAGTCAGATAGGCAATGTTCTCCAGACTCTGTGGCTAACTCAGTTTGACTTTTGCCTTTAAATATGTGTTAAATTTTAATTACCATATTAATAGAAACTGCTTTTTGGATAGAAAATAATAAATCACTTTATTTAAGATAATTTACAAGGTTTTTTTTTTCCTGCATCTGCCTAATGGTAAAATTTGTTTTCATAAACAATGTTTGCTTATTTTACTTAATAAACTCCTATAGTGATGAATAAGTGAATAGATATGGGTTTATTTGTACTTTAGGAATAAGGAATCCTGAAAACATCAGATAAAATTAAGAATTGTGTCCCCAGTGAAGGAAAAGGAATGTTGGAATTAACAAAATTCAATGATGCAATAGTTACAATTGAAGAATTCTCAATATTAAAGCCTTGCATAGAATAAAGTTAACATTTTCTTATAAATTATGCAGGTGAAATACAAAGAAGAGATGAAACATGCGACAGCCATTTCCGATCCTCCAGAACTAAAGAGAGTTAAAGAAAACCAGAAGAACATCAGCAATGTGATTATATTTCTTAAGTATTTTTTAAAAATTTTATTGTATATCAACATATAATGACAGCGTAAAACCTATACAGGCAAAATCCCATCACAATGAATCCCGTTGCAAGAGGATCAGTTCCTTAAAAGTGGAGCTAGCATTTTACACATCTGTGTGCCCTCCATGACACCTAGCTTAATGCCTTGTGTACAGCATTTATTTACTAAAGACATGTATTATTCAGACATGCAGAGTGGAATCAGACATTGGAGACTCCAAAAGGTAGTAGGATGAGAGCGGGGTGAAGGATGAAATATTGTTGGGTACAATGTACACTATTTGGGGTAATAGTTACACTAAAAGCCCAGGCATCACCACTATGCAATATATCTATGTAACGCAACTGTACTTGTACCTTTGAATCTATAAAATATAAAAAAGAATGAAACCTAGTTTCAGAAATATATATTGATATTGTCTTTTCTGTTTTGTCATCTATTTTGTTTTGTAGACATGTACATATAGTCTCTATATAGCTATATAGATAGCTAGATATCTATAGTCTATATTAGATAGTCTATATATGTATATATAGTCTATATTAGTTTATATATATCTATATATAGTTTATATTAGATAGTCTATATATATCTATATATAGTCTTTCTATATCTAGACTATCTATCTCTCTATATATATACTATATATATTAGTCTACAAAGCAAAACAAATCACAAAACAAGAAAGAAAATTTTCTATTTCTTTTATCTATACCTATTTCTGAAAATAGGTATAGATATCTATGAATATATATATTTCTGAAAATAGGTATAGATATCTATAGATAGATAACATATATATTAGTCTACAAAACAAATGACAAAACTAAAAATGAAATGTGTTATTGAATGTCTACTCTGTTCTTGTTCTTGGGGGATTTTAAAGATGAGAGGTAAGACCTAAGGCTGGGGTCGTGGGCATCCTCAAGGTTTCTAGGAGAAACAGAGATAGGAGTATATAGCTATTATTCATTGTTTCAGTGCCATTACAATAAATATTATTTGTTGGGTGCTTACTATGCGTTTTGAGTACTTCACATTGCAATATCTCATTTAATCATAAGTAATAATGCCTCTTGCAAAGTGCTGTGCAAACGCGGAAGGAAGGCTATGCAGTGGGAGGGAGAAATAGCCTTGGGGAAGGGGTAACGTTGGAGTTAGATCTTGAAAAAGTAATGAAGGTTTAGGGCTGAGTTTTGTGAGGAAAGGCGTTCCTGGCAGAGCAAACCAAATATGTTCAGGATCCAAGGCTTGTTCCAGGATTCAAGAAGAGAATTTAGTGTGATGAGTACTTGGGGTGAAAGATGGCAGGAGAGGGAGGATGCTAGAGGGGAAGTTGAGATACAGATCGCAAAAAGGTAGTGTGGATTCCCACGGTGTCTCTAAAGTGTGGTTCATATATCATTATGGCATTACAGTAGATATGTGGCTTGCCGATAATTTTAATGATTAAGAACAGTTGACTTCATGACTAAATTGTTTTAATGTTTACCTTCTTCCAAAAGAAGGGTGACTAGTTTTCAATTGATGGTAGAAATATAACAATCTCTTAGAAATAACTTTATTTGAAAATAACCGTGAATTAATTTAATGAAAAAGTATAACAGCATAGGTGTTATTTGTAGTATTTATCTAGTATGACATATGGAAAGGGGCATGCAAATGGCAGAAGTTTGGGAAATTTGGACAGCACTCAAGTGGTGTATAAGAACGTGAACCGTGGACTGTTGGATGGTTTGATTCTAACTCCAGATCTTACTTGTTGTATAATTGTTATAAGCCATTAACTTCCCCAAACCTAAATTTCCTCTATATAAGGCAAGGATAAGAGTATTGAAGAGATATTGCCTGTGAAGCACACAGCATGTTTGTGAAGGGATGAATACGAGACATGATGAATCTATCAAACTTATGTACCCAAACTTACATCCACTAGAAATTGGCAGTAACAGTTTCTCTATGTCAATAATGTGAATTTAGTATTCAGATTTCCCCTTTGAGCTTTAGCCAGAGTGATTTCTTTGGAGCTTGCCATCAATATAGATTAAACTGAAACTTTCCTCCCTTTAGCTCAATCACCCAGTCACAAGAATCTGTCTGACATCTCAAACTACATACTATGGCACAAGGACAGTTACTTATTGAGGAAAGAGACCAGAGGAACCTTACCCCTTTTTGTTTATTTTTTAAACTTATCCAACTTCCCTTCACTTTCATGTTCACTACTGAGAGTGTGCATCTCAAGTCTATTTCTTTTTCTTTTCTTTTTTTTTTTTTTGAGATAGAGTCTTACTCTGTCACCCAGGCTGGAGTGCGGTGGCATGATTTCAATTCGCTGCAACCTCTACCTCCTGGGTTCAAGCAATTCTCCTGCCTCAGCCTGCTGAGTAGCTGGGATTACAGGTGCAAACCACCATGCCTGGCTAATTTCATATATTTGGTGGAGATGGGGTTTCACCATATTGGTCAGGCTGGTCTCGAACTCACGACCTCAGTTGATCCACCCACCTCAGCCTTCCAAACTGTTGGGATTACAGGCATGAGCCATCACACCCAACCTCAAGTCTGTTTCATCAGCAGGCCCTGTAAGTCTTGTGATTTCTTGTAAAAGAAAATTCCCTAGCATGAACTTTAAAGTCTAAAAAGACACTAAAACTGTCCCTGTGAAGTTTCTTCTAATGAGATCTTAACCTCCAGCTCTACTTTTGCCTGTCAGAAGTTCATTTACCATTCTGATTTTCTGTACTGATGCTCATTTATTTTGGGGGGTGTTGTGGAATTGTTGGGAATGCTGACCACAAACAATGGAGTTAGATCCCCAGCTAAGAAAAACACCTGTGTGCATTAAGTCAGGAAAATTTCTATAACGCTAGGTCAGAGATGGGGCTTCCAATGTTAGAATGGCGTAGAGAAGAAACTTTGAAGTTCAAGGTTTCTTTATACAGTAATAGTCTATCACTAAAGTTCACGTACAGGATTTTGTGACTCCTTCCCAATGATAAGAATGTAGAATTATTATTTTTAAATATAAAATGGCAATTTGATAAATGTTGCTTTAGTGCTATGAAGGAATGAATTCATAGAATTCATTCTTATTGATGAAGGGATTATTCATTATTACTGATAAGATCACACTTAGAGAGGCCACCAATCAATAATACAATCTGAAGGAAAACAACGAAAGGTGTGATTTAAAACATTTGATAAGGGTTGGGTGTGGTGGCTCACACCTGTAATCCCAGCACTTTGGGAGGCCGAGTCAGGAGGATCGCTTGAGCATGGGAGGTTGAGGCTGCAGTGAGCTGTGATGATGCCACTGCACTCCAGCCTGGGCAACAGAGCAAGACCTTGTCTCAAAAATAAAACGACAACAACAAAACCACTTGACAAGGAAAAGACTGACATCGCCAAGAAGATAAAATCTATAAGCAATACATATTTCACTATGAAATCCTGATGATGATTTTATTAATGAATGTTCTGTAGCCATGTGACATTTAAAAAAATCTGTTCCAATGCTTTGGGGTGTATTTATTTCCCATAATCTCAAACTGTCTTGCACCTTGTCTCTCAGCTCCAGTATAAAGAGCAAAACTACAAAGCCACTCCGGTAAGCATGACCCCGGAGATAGAGAGAGTGAGGCGAAACCAGGAGCAGCTGAGTGCGGCAAGTTGTTTCTGTTTCCTTTTATATTTTCTCAAACATAACATATTCTTATTTAAAAATATGCACTTTGGAAGACTATTATCCTTAGCAAACTAACACAGGAACAGAAAACCAAATACTGCATAATAATGAGAGCTTAATGATGAGAACACATGGACACACAGAGGGAAATAACAGACACCAGGGCCTGCTGGAGGGGAGAGGGTGGGAGGTGGCAGAGGATCTGGAAAGGTAACTTTTGAGTACTGGGCTTAATGCCGGGGTGATGAAGTCATCTGTACAACAAACTCCTATAACACAAGTTCACCTGTGTAGCAAACCTGCACATGTACCTCTGAACTTAAAAGTTTTTAAAAAAATAATGAATTTGAGCAACATGCAATTATATGGATGAATCATATCATTATAATATGAAAAAGTGAATATGTCCATATAGCATTAACTCTTCTATAAAGTTTAACAACTGCAATAATAATGATGATGATAAAGGGCATATCTCCAGATTTAATAAAATATCTAAAAATTTAAAAGGAAAAGCTTTACACCCTCTGCATTTTTGGATGTTCCTTTTCACATTTCCATGTTGAAGGGCATGAACTAACTGTGTGTCCAGGAAAGTTGGGACTGTGTTGCTGTACCTTAGCTGTGTTTGCTTATTCAAGAGATCTTCATTAAGTACTCAGATTGACTGGGCATTGTCCTGGTCACCCAGACACAAAGATGGATAAGACCCACTTTCTATCCTCAGGACCTCATAGTTCAGTTGGTAAATCTCTTTAAAAAAAGTGCAGTTAATGGAGAATACTGGATCTGATGTCAATATGAAAAGAAAAAAAAGTATGTATTGGAACAGGGCAAAAGAAGACCTGGCTTGACTGGCATTCTAAGACATAGTATCAAGTCAAAGAGCCTCATAAATGGAAAATATTTTTCAATCATTCAATAATCTATTGTGAATAAAGCAAAAATAGTTAACAACGTACCTCTACTCTGTGCTGGGCCCTGTGCTAACGTTCTATGTAAACCCATGAGGTCAGCACTGTTTGTTTCTCTGGTTGGTAGATGTGGGAAACTGAGTCTTGGGGAGGTCAGAGGACATGCTGGCCTCCTCCCCAGGCCCCCACCCAGCTAGTAAGGGCAGAGCTGAAATTGGAACGTATTGTTGAACTTTCACCAATACAAACAAAAGCCTTCTTTTTCCAAGACAGATATTTTTGAAAGAGTTTAAAATGTAAGAGCAAGTTCTCCTGGGTGGAGAGAATTAGGCTCAACATTATTTATCCTTGTATTATCCCTGGGAGGTGGTGGGAGTCAGAGAGCTTTAGCTTCTATTGAAGGGGGAAGCCCCAGGGTCAGAAGACAGTAAAAAGCCTTCTAGGCTGACAGGGAATGGACTTCACAAGACTTCTCTTGTAAGGACTTCATTCTGGCGTTTCTTTAAAACGCGTTCCCTTATGATTCCATTACTTTTATTTGTGGAATGTATGGTTAATTTTGATATTGAAGAGGAAAGCATTTATCGAAGACATATTTAAACAGTAGCACCAACAACTTGTACCTGCTAAATCAGACCCATTGGAATGTGGGCGTATATGTAAGTGTGAAGGTTGATGTAATCAACTATGGAAAGAAATGTGTAAAAAGATGGTGTTAATTTTGAGCCTCGTCCTCTGTGGTGTTTCAGTGGAGCCTGTTCTGCTATCTGTTAAAGTTCTTATTTATCCTTCTTAGGTAAAATATAAGGGAGAACTTCAACGGGGAACTGCAATTTCTGATCCACCAGAGCTGAAGAGGGCAAAAGAAAACCAGAAAAACATCAGCAATGTGTGGTCATCTTAGTAACTTTTTTCTTACACTATCAAATGTATTGTCCACGTGTGAACGAAGGGATTGTATTTACAGAGTTTTCATAACCTTGAGTGATGTCCTGTTCTCATTTGACTAACAACTTATTTGAAAGATTTCAGGGACTTTGATATTGTGGGTACAGTCAGGTGTTCCCCACCTCAGGGCTCCCAGTGACTCACTAGGGTAACTTTTTTCTTTTTGTTTTTTTGAGACAGGGTCTTGCTCTGTCACCCAGGCTGGAGTGCAGTGGCACAATCTTGACTTACTGCAACCTTTGCCTTCTGGGTTCAAGTGATCCTCCCACCTCAGCCTCCCAAGTAGCTGGGACTACAGGCACATGCCACCACACCTGGCTAATTTTTGTATTTTTTGTAGAGATGGGATTTGGGCTGGTCTCAAACTCCTTAGCTCATGCAATCCACCTGCCTTGGCCTCCCAAAGTGCTGGGATTACAGGTGTGTGCCACCGGGCCAGGGTGACTTTTTTTTGACAGGTTGTTGTGTATCCCTTCTATCTTGCCATCTAACTGATGGGTGCTCTGGTCCCCTCAAGGCCCACAGTTGTAGCTTCTGGCATCCTGGCCCTGCAAACATTTTCCCTCCCTTTTCTACCCACACGTGTTCCTGTTCTTGTGCTTCCCCTCCGAGCCCCACTTTCCACTCCCCACAATTATGGCTCCATTTTTGGGCAATGTCTAGGAAGAAATGATAATGTGTGCACGGCTGAATAAGTTATATGGAGCAGGATCGTTTTGGGGGCACTTAATAAGGGGCTGGCAGTTTTTACCTGGACACCCACTTGTGGCCTGCTCCGATTCCCTGTTGTTGAAATAATTCACGGTTGCAGTTCAAGAAGAAAGTCCTCTTTTAAAGTCATTAACATATAGATTGGGTTCTTTGGAAGAGGAAACTTGGAAATCTATTATGTTCAAAGAAATCTTTTATTCTTCACACCTTGAAAGTCATTTAACCAGTTTATAATGCAAAGGCAGGTGATTGATACTTTTCCTAACAACTATATTTTAGAGAAGTAGACGCTCATCTTTCCCCCGTATATTTAGAGTCATGCTTGATGTGACTCCATTACTCTCAAAAAGAAACATGGTTATTGAGACAAGGAATGGACCAGTGAGAAGCATGCTGGCTTTTCTAAGGATGCCCACAGTCACCTATTTAAACACATCTTTACAAAAATTCTGCCGCAGTTAATTCCTAAGAAACCACGACCATATAGTACCAGTCTATGGTGACTACCTTTAAGTAATATCCATGAAGACATTTGTTCTCGTTTCCTTTTGTGATTAAATATTTATTACAGCTTTACGGGTGGTATGCCTATGTATTTGAGTACATCCACAGTGATTTGGACACATGTACTCTCTTCTGGGATGAAATGAAATAGATTGATTTAAGATGCCAGCATTTTAAATACAACTCAACCTCTGAAAATATTTTTTGTAGTTTCCTACACAACTTCCTTGGCTAACTCATTAAAATAAATACTGTGAGCCAGGCATGGTGGCTCAGGATTGTCGTCCCAGCACTTTGAGAGGCTGAGGTGGGTGGATCACTTGAGCCCAGGAGTTTCAGATCAGCTTGGACAACATGGCAAACCTCAATCTCTACAAAAATACAAAAATTAGCCAGGCATGGTGGCACGTGCCTGTAATCCTGGCTACCTGGGAGGCTGAGGTGGGAGGATTGCCTGAGCCTGGGAGGTCGAGGCCGTGGTGAGCCCAGATTGTACCACTGCATTTCAGCCTGGGTGACAGAGCAAGACCCTGTCTTAAATAAATAAATAAATAAGCCTCTTAGTTGAATTGATTCATAGTATTCTATTTTTTGTTCTCTGAAATGATAGATTTATTACAAAGGTCATCTGGGAAGAGCTACTGCTTTAAGTGTAACTCCTGAAATGGAAAGAGTGAAGAAGAATCAAGAAAATATTAGCTCGGCAAGTGGTTTTTTTCATTTTAGACTATCACAAAGAATGTCTTTTATTATTTACTTGCGGTCCTCTTTTGCTTGTGAAAATAAACCTTATTTTCAAGAAATATTTGTGATACATCCAATAAGTACACGTGTTATTTCAGATGACTTCCAAAAGCTGCCACTGCAAACATTTACATTATCTTGCAACTCTTTATTTCCAGATGTGACCAACAGTTACATTCAAAGCTTACTTTATAATTATATTCATTTAAACAACGATTCATGCTATTTTAGCCATGTCTTTGAAAGTAATAAAGCCTTTGATGTGTGCATTAAATAACTGTCATTTTACTGAAATATTTCATTGAACATGGATTGTTAAATGCTGTCTGCAAAACAAAATAGGAGATGAATCATTACTCCCACTAAAGACTTACAGAAAATAATCCTTAAATACAATTAATGTAGAATTCAGTTGCTCACCAAAGTCCAGTGGTGCACATTAGTATCTTATTTGAATATTGTGCTTCCTCGTAGTGAAGATCAGGGCTTCAATTCTGAATTGTGCATAATGCCCTCAGGTCCACAATAAGCAGTATCCAAATCTTACACCTAATCAGTTTCATAAATGGCAGTGTTCTGATGGGCAGCTGTCAAGAACACAGGTGCTTTTCTTAGCACACCCTGAATAGCTGTTTGCCTGAGAATCAGCATTTAGGCTTTGCAGTTTACAGCTTCCTAGTGGCATTTCTGTCCACTTAATTTCTGTCCACATAAATTACCTTTAAGTTGTGGCTGCTTAGAAGAACAACTAGATTTGTTCCTCATTGTTTCTTATTACCTAAGCAGAGAAAAAAATAAAAAGAAATAGAGAGTAGGTTGTATGCATTTTTCAACACTCTTATGGTAGAAAATGGGGAAATTTAGAAACAAAATAACTTTGGGTTCTATTTGATAGTTTTGGATTTTCTCTGTTTAACTTAAATATGGTAACCAGTTTGTGTGTGTGTGTGTGTGTGTGTGTGTGTGTATGTGTGTGTGTGTGTTTGAGACACAGTCTCTGTTGCCCAGGCTGGAGTGCAATAGCACAATCATAGCTCATTGCAGCTTTGAATTCCTGGGCTCAAGTAGCTGTCGTGTCTTAACCTGTCACATAGCTGGAACTACAGGCACATGCCCAGCTAATTTTTTTTTTTTTAATTTTTACCTATAGAGATGGGCGGGGGCAGGGGTGGGGTCTCACTATGTTGCCCAGCCTGGTCTCAAACCCCAGGCCTCAAGTAATCCTCCCACCTTAGCTTTCCAAGGTGCTGTGATTACAGGCATGAGCCACCGGGCCTGCCGGGTTTACAGACTAGATAGCTAGTTACTATTGGTCATTCACACATTTGTTTTCAGTTGATAGATTTAGGTCATTTTGCAGTAGGCAGTGGAGGAGATCTTTGAATGTAAAATTTTAGGTTGCTATTCTAGAACAAAATTTAACTCATTGAAAAAGTTATCTGGAAAATAATTTCATGTATGTTGCATATGGTTTCACTCATTCGTAAAGCTTAAAAAAGTGATGTCATGTGTTTTCTTATCATTGTCTTATGTCTGCTATTTACTTTGCAGGTAAAATATACCCAGGACCGTAAACAGATGAAAGGTAGACCAAGTCTGATTTTAGATACACCTGCTATGAGACATGTTAAAGAAGCACAAAATCATATTTCAATGGTAGAGTTCAACCAAATCATTCTTAAAACATGCTAAGGAATGGCCAGGTCCAGGGCACGGATGGCATTACTTCACTATTAATCTGATAACTAACAAAGCATGGAAACGTGGCTGGCTTGTCTTTTAGGGGAGGGGCATTTCTAATCACACTGAAATGTAATGGAAATATTTAGTCTAATAAAATGATTTTTCTCAGTGACTTTTTCTGGTGTGTCTTTATTTCTAATGTGACTACTATAAACTCATGGTGTGAAAGACATTCGTGTAGACATCTTTCCAATTAATTCTAAGACAAAATTTGGTCTGTTTGCCTGTCATTAAGAATATTTTAAAAGTGTATTTTGAAAGTGTGTTTTAAAATGTGTTTTAAAATGTTATCAGATGTAATTTACCTGCCATAAAGTTTGCCCATTAAAGTGTTCAATTCAGTGGTTTCTAGTATAATTTACAATTATACAACTATCTCCTGGACCTAATTTCAGGACATGAAAAAAGTGTATTTTGAGGTACAAGTTTTGTAATTATATTAAAATGGTATATATTGTTACCTATAAAATTTTAAACTAATTTTAAATAATGCCATTTTCATGAATGATTGCCTGGAGATAGATATCACTTTATTGGATATTGAAAGTTAAGAGATAGGAAATTTAATTTATACTTAGTATATTTTAGGAAGTAACCAGGATTTGAGATTATGTGTTTTTTACAACCTCTCACTAATAATAGATATAGTTTTACATATAATTTAAAATAGATATGAGCTATGATGATGAAAAGCTTTGTGAAAATATCAGCACTTGATTTCTGATGCTAAGAAACTGAAGTTCCAGAGTTTAGTTTTGGAGTATTTGGAAAAGATACATATGTGTAGACAATCTGCACGCAGTCAGTGCAGTGTACACCTGTCCTTTAATCCAAATGTGAAAGAGGTACCTATCAGCAAAATTCAGTATGTTGATTTTCGTTTTCAGGTAAAATACCATGAAGATTTTGAAAAAACAAAGGGGAGAGGCTTTACTCCTGTCGTGGACGATCCGGTGACAGAGAGAGTGAGGAAGAACACCCAGGTAGTTAGCGATGCTGCCTATAAAGGGGTCCACCCTCACATCGTGGAGATGGACAGGAGACCTGGAATCATTGTTGGTAAGCTGATGGCCTTTCTTGGCAGGTGTATGTGGTCGAAAAGATCATGTTTGTTCTAGCTTCAGAATTACCCTCTTTAGTCATCTGACTCCTCATTACATGTTGGGTGTGCTACCAATTTAAAACGGACCACTGGTAAAGCATTATTTTTGTACTATGTGTAATGGGATTTCTGGCTTTCACCTGGTATCATCTCAAGTCTTTTCTATTATTGGAAGCTCTGTCTTTAATACCTTGCTAGTGTTAAGAATGTTCCTTCTTGTTAAGCAAAGAAGCAGAGATATGAGTGATCACAATGGTTGAACAATTATTTTGTTTTTCTTCAGCCCGTGTGCTTGGTCCATGTGTTGTTCTGTTGACATCATGTGCATGAGTGGCAGAAATAACCATATTGCATTTAGGTCCTTTGATCACAAACAGACATGCCAGGGGCGTTCTGATGGTATTCCATAGTAGTAATAGCTCATTTAAAAAATACTATTTCTGGACTGGAGTAGTTGAGAGCCATCTGAAAGTCTTGCAATTAAGAGAGCAAACTTTTATTCCTGCTCTCTGTTTCTTATAGTCAGGGGAAATCCTAGAAGGATATTTGTTGAATGGTGGCTGAGATACCAGAAAAGATCATACTGAAGTATAAGGCAGGGCTAGGAAGGATGGTTATCGATTTTTCAATCTGTGTCAACATTTCAAAACTATTGTCTCCTTCAGAGCAGTTAGCTTCTGAATTATGTAGTTCAGTTATGCAACTTAAAGAATATTGTTGGTATATGCCACTCAGTAATATCAGTGTTTTCTTTATCTTCAAAAGTAGGAGCTTATTTTTTGGTACTAGTGAAAGGCCATAGAGTAAGTTATGAAGTTATGCGGGGAAAGTGTAAATTTGACAGGGTAAACCAGTGGACTAAAGTCAGAGCACTAAGTAACTTCTGTGATTATATTAAAGTGACTCTGAAAGTATTTTCTGAAGAAGGATTCCAAACATGTTTGTAGGCAATTGATAGCTTTGCTGATCTGCTGGAGTTGATTACTTAAAAGGATCACATTAAGTTGGATGGATGGGTTGTGATGTTTTCATTAAATGTGACACCAAATTAGAGTTTCATTGCTTTGTGCTAAACGGATGGAACTATCTTAAGGGATAGTGCAGGGGTTCTGATTTATCTCACTTAGGGTGGAACTGCTAAAGTCTGTACAGCTTACTCCCAGGCCCTGCACACATCAGAGGTCAGGAATGATGGTGAGGTCGTTGCTAAAAACCATGAAAATGTCTAGACCATGGGCTTTCAGAATTCAGTACTGAAAACCATTGAGGTTGAAATTATGATTGTTTTATAAAATATAAGATGTATAACTCTAAGTTATTTACTTACTTGGCAATCCGGAAGTCAGTTTATTTATTCTTATTGGGAAGAACTCTTTTCCATTGAGATTTCCGTAATTGGCCAACATTAAACTTTTCAATGAGCCATCTTCTGTATCAGGCATGAAAATACACGTTTAGAGATTTTCTGAGGAATTCAGATTAAGCCAATTTGTGCTGCTTCTATTTTTGTTGAAGGCTCTGCTACTTCTCACGAGCTGTGTAAACTTGGCCAAGCTACTCAATTTCTCTGTGACTCAGTTTCCTCATCTACAAAATGAGGATGGTATATATGAAATTTAAATTAATTAGGTGTCAAATGAGAATAGTACCTGGCATATGGTCAGCACTACATAATATTAATTAAAAACGGAGAAGCAAATTTCCAGTTCCATTTTACAAATTAATTGTTTTTGCTCTAGCTCCATTTCTGCCATATGTCTGTAACTAGGTTTTTATTTTCCAGTTGTTGGTACAGCTGTAAGTAAACAGCTTATTTTAGGATCTGATGCCCTTTTGTTGGAGAGACTGATGAATTCAGAAGCTATTAAAATACGAGGAGAATAAAGTGGTTTGCACAGTCTAATCACTGACTATAGCAGGGGTCCATTGACAGCAGGAAGCTGATATTATTTCTTTTTTCATTCATCATATTTCCTTGCTGTGTGCCTTGCTTATAACACTTTTTAAATAAGTGTATCTTATTAGATACACTTAGCTTGCACTCTCGGACTCAGAATGAAAACTAGACTTGCCACCACTCCACATTTTAAATATTTATTTCTGTTATAGGAAGGGAAGTTTTTTTGTTTTGTTTTGTTTTGTTTTTTAAACATAAACTTCTCAATTGTTTCCTATGAATTACTCACATGTCCTGAATCAGAAGCTATAATCAAACATTTTGCTTGTTTCAGCCTGTGGAGAGCAAGAGCGATTGGGGATTTGGGGGTGCTGTGGGGGATACATATAGCTGCCCCCTGTGCTCCTGTGTATCTGTGATGGGTCACAGGTACTTCAGCAAGGTCTGGCAGGGCAGCTCAATGAATAGAGCTTGTGAAAGCAAGTATTTTTCCATCCTCTTCTGAAGTCAGTAGCACTGTGAGTTTGTCTGTTACATGTTTGCTTTTTATATCTACTCCTTTGCAGACTTTGTCTTGACTCTTTTGGGTACTGGCTTTTTTTTTTTAATTCCTTCTTGATGAATGTTGATTTCTTCCTTTTGACAAAAGACCTCAAAGTTTGGCGCACAGATCCTGGCTCCATCTTCGACCTTGATCCCCTGGAAGACAATATTCAGTCTAGAAGCCTACATATGCTCTCTGGTATTGCTCACTTTTGGTTTTGTCCCAAAATTGAAACCACTATGAACTGTAGAGGTTCATTATACTGTGTAATGTAAATTTTAAAGCTGAGAATTTGGCAAACCAAAAAAATACTATGCTACTTTTAAATACAATTAATCATTTACGAAAAGAAAGGTTGCAAAAGGACTTTTTGATATATCTTAATTAGTCTGTCCTAGATTCATTTAAATAAGTTTTTTATTAGTAAGAACGCTTTTATAGAATTTCGGGGTTTACAAATACAGTTATTCGGATTTCATCAAACTGCTGAGACAAAAGGAGATTTGTTTCATAAAATACATTGTTACAATTTTTTAAAGGTAGGTTTAAGGAATGATATATAGAACAGTAGAAAGGTTTTCTATAGGGCATCATAAATGTCTTAAAAGAAAATTTCAAGTATCTTTAAAATTTTCTTTGACATTTTGCGTAATATAAAATGAATAGTTTACATAGGAAGCATAGTTAGCTTTTAACTTAGATTGCACGTTCATAATTAAAGGCAAAAAAATGGATAGTTGGGGTATGAATGATAGCTTGATTTGACATTTCAAATTTTCTCTGACAGTTATACAGTTATGTTAAACAATAGATAGCTATGTCATTTAGATCTTGCTCTAAACCCTGATTTCTACATTGTATTTAATTGTTGACGTGAATAGAATTGAGTACCCGAGGCAAAGTAGGAATTCTAGTACTTTTATACTCAATTTCATTCATATAGTTAGCCAGTGTCACTTGATTTTCTAAAAATAAAGAAAAGGCAACAAATACTATATACCTGGTGATAGTTTAAAGGAATTATTTTAAACCAGGCTTTACAATTAACAAAAATTTATTAGTTTACCAGTGTTTCTTAATCCTTGTCAATGTCCTATCCCTTACCTGTCCTTTAAAATTGAGACTTAAAAAAGCATAAAATGACAGTTAAGTCCCTCATGTAGTTGATGCAATGCATGCTGAAGTTTGCGAATAGGTGCTTAGAGCTGAGATTTTGAGTTATTCTTTACTAAGAGATTGTTTTTCTTCTCTGTTAAGCTTTTAAGTAATTTTTTTGTTGATTTTGTTTTTCGAGTCACTTAATCACACGTGTAAATACTTTCCCTCCAATATAGAAAAGGCGAGTCACTTTAGGCGACACTGGTCTCGATCCCATTCCAGCAGTACTTTCGGTACAGGTCTTGGAGACGACAGGTCAGAAATCTCAGAGATTTACCCTAGCTTTTCATGCTGCAGTGAGGTAACAAGACCGTCTGATGAAGGAGGTATCAAACATCCACCGCTTACAAAGAAGATCGATTTGTTTTTTAAGTGTGTCACAAGAGTGTCTTTAACATTATTTTCACCTTTGCATGAACATCTAGCCTGGCTGTGTTTGAGAATTTAAAATTAAATTCAGAAAGTTAATAGTCCTTTTGTTTTTTTAAAGAAAAAACCCTACTAATTTGCATTTTGCATGTTATTTTCCCGCTGTCTTACTTCACTATTATCACAGCAGTGGATTTGTAATGACAAAAGGGTCTTGAGATTTGCTACTTAAGTCTGTTTCACAGGAGTTATGTATGATAAATATACACACTACACAGTCAAAGCAGAAACTTGAGTTTTGCATAGTTTGTATCTGATTTCCATTAAGAAAAAAATCAATCTTACATTAATATTGGGGTGCCTAAGAGGTTACCATGAATGTGTATATGTTTAAATATTAATATAAACTTGCAGACAGAGTTAGATCTTGCCAAAAGAAATTGGGCATAATACTTGGGATATGAGAGGGTTTTTTTTTTTTAATGAGAAACACTATTGATTGTTAATCATCTTCTCTCCATTTTATATACCCACTCTTTTCCTGTATCTTCTGTTTTCTGCGTCCAGGCTGATGAATTAAGCCTAGAACTTTAATGAATTTCTTTAGGATGTTAAACTAATTTTACTTATAAAGCTGTTTTTAAAGGTTAAGACTAAAATGTTTCCTCACCTCATTGCAGTTATATTTTAGTACAGCAAGGAGGGGCAAAGGACTGAAGCATAGGAGAACAAAAACAATACTGAATTTCCCTTTCAACTCAAAGGCCATATTGCTGAAATCTCAAAGGAGGACATTTTGAGATTGAGCAACTTAACACCTTGGTGGTGTGACTGAGGCAATGATGAAGCTGTGAAAGATTTTGTAACTGTGTAATTGTTTTTTTTTTTTTTTTTTTTTGCACTCATTACAATGAAACACTAGTGGGAATGAAATTTATTATATTCTATACATCTTGAATTATAAATCTGGACTGGCCTTACTTTGGTACAAATTTACTAAAGGTCTCCTTTCTGTGTAACTAATGAAATAATTATAAACTAGTTGTTTTTTTGTAGGTAAAATATACATGAGAAGATCTCCCCTTTTTGTGTCTGTCCGAATTGCTAAAGAAGGGTTCAGTAACTTCCCGATTACTTTTTTGATAGAGTCTTGCTCTGTTGCCCAGGCTGGAGTGCAGTGGTACAATCTCAGCTCACTGCAACCTTCACCTCCTGGGTTCAAGTGATTCTTGTGTCTCAGTCTCCCGAGTAGGTGGGTCTACAGGTGTGTGCTACCACACCTAGCTAACTTTTGTAATTTTTATAGAGACAGGGGTCTCGCAATGTTGTCCATGCTGGTCTGGAACTCCTGACCTCAAGTGATCCACCCGCCTCGGCCTCCCAAGTGCTGGGATTACAGGTGTGAGCTACCATGCCCGACCTCTGATTACTTTTTTTGGACATGGGGTCACTGATTTTTCCCCTCAGTGTCCTTCCTGGTTCTGTAAATGCAAAATAATATTGATATTTAAAGAGATAAATAAAACCCAAAGCAAATACAAGAACTAATGTTGATCAACCTTATTTAATGTTACTCAGTTCAGCATATTGGAATTGATGTCTCTCCCAAAGGCAACGTACCAGAGAGTCTTTGTTTCATGAATGACCGTTTACTTCACGTCTGTCTCCCCAGCACATCATTCATTCATTTAGTCACCAAATGTTTACTGAGTGCTGTTTGTGCACCAGCCAAGAGCTTACATCTGGCAATGCACACAGCAGTGAGCAAAAGAAACATACATCTGCTGTAAGTGGCTTAGAGGCTGTTGGGGGGACCTTGACATTTAGCAGACACTTACACAAGTAATACATAATGATGAGCAGAATCAGGCCTGTGAGGGGGAGGAATAAGGGCTACAATAACAGGGCAGCTGCATCTGGCCTTGATGTCAGGGGAGCCTTCCTTGGGGAGGGGATGTTTGAGTAGAGATGTCAATGCTGATGGACGTTAATGAGGCTGTGGGGCTTTGGGAGAAGAATGTTTCTGATAGGACAGAGCATGCAATATCTGATTGGATAGAAGCATGCATTGGATAGGACAAAACATTGATATGTTCAAATGGAAGCATCACATACGCAGTTAGAGTTTAGAAGAGGAGGCCGCACTGGAGGTCAGTTTGGAAATCATCATCCAATTCTATGATTTAGGTCCTGAATGGATCTGTGTAGAGATCAGGAATTCGGAGGCCCTCTACTTGGATGCCTCTGCTCCCTCTGCAGCAGCAGACCACACCCACCTCACTTACCTCTTTTCATTCTCTTCTCCAAAGCTGTAAAAACCTGCTGCTGTCAATCACCTCTTTTTCTTCTCAAGCCCACATTCCTTCTCTTTTCTAATTATTTCTAGCAGGAAGACCCTATCCTAAGCCAAACTGAATGAGAAAATGTCTCATTGGAAGAAGGTATAGGCAAATATTCTTGCAATTATACTAGAATTTGAGTAAGAGTAACACATGGATAGGTAAGAGGGAATAATCATTTTTTTTTTTAAAGGGGGAATTTCATACTCCTTCAAACATGTGGGGAGATTTTGGACAGCAGTGATGACTCAGTGACTCAAATAATGCCTTGTAAGAAAAAGTTGACTCTTTTTTTTTTTTTTTTTTTT
>NW_016804580.1:5080321-5085102 GCF_001698545.2 Rhinopithecus bieti | reverse complement strand
AAAAAATTAATTCTTTTTTTTTTTTTTTTTTTTTTTGAGACAGAGTCTCACTGTGTCACTCAGACTGGAGTGCAGTAATGCGATCTGGGCTCACTGCAACCTCTGCCTTCCAGGTTCAAGTGATTCTCCTGCCTCAGCCTCCCGAGTAGCCGGGAATGCAGGTGCATGCCACCACACTTGGCTAATTTTTGTATTTTAAGTAGAGATGGGGTTTCGCCGTGTTGGCCAGGTTGGTCTTGAACGCCTGACCTCAAGTGATCCACTTGCCTCAGCCTCCCAAAATGCCAGGATTACAGACGTGAGCCACTGTGCCTGGCCAAAAAGTTGACTCTTTGGAGTCATTTATGAATTTCTGTTGTTCTCAGTCCCCTGTTTTGAGGCCAAGATGCTCTGTCTTTAGGGACATTTCCTATTTTAAAAAATAGATACTGAGGTATGAAGCAAAAGTGAAGATGTACCAATAAGTTGTATAACATAAACACAAGTGACAGCATGCCCACAAAAGAGCCGTATGAATTTGAAAAGATTTTAGGATACGTCGGAATATGCTAATTTAATTTATTTTAAGTGAAGCAAAGCACATTCTACCAATTGGCACCTGATGTCTGTATTCAAATGATTAGTGACGTAGATCAAACCTTTTCAGTTCAATACCACCTCTCTACTTCCCCCTTCCCTGCAGAAATCTCCTTTCTGAGCTTCCCAGTTTGCTTTCCAGCTATTGAAGTCAAACCCTTTGGAGTCACCCCTGACTCTTGTCTTTCACTCACACCCCGCGTCCAGTTCATTGGCAAATTTTGTCAGCTGGACCATGACAAAAATATCCAGAATCTGAGTGCTTGGCCCCACCTCCATTGTTGCTACCCTCGTGTCAGCCACTGTCGTCTCTCATTTGGACAGTCATAGTTGCCTCCTGACTGGCTTGTCTGCTTCTGCTCTGGTCACACCATCTTCCACCCACACCCTGCTCTGATCTGTTCTCCACCTGGCGTCTGGAATGATCTTCTTGAAGCCCTGGTGACATGATGTCACTCTTCTACTATTTTATTCTGAATATAACCCAAATTTTCATCATTGTTTACAAGACCCATGTCCGATCTTGGGCTCTGGCCACTGCTCTGAACTAATTTTCTGCCATTCTGAGTACATCTATCAACTCTCACCATTTCCAGTTCCTTTGCTTTACTCAAACTTTCCAAGAATGCTTCCCCCCAGGGCTTTTGCACACACTGTTACCGCAGCCTGGAATACTCCTGCCACCCAATATTTGCTTAGCTAAGTGCCATTTTTCTTTATGTTTCAGTGGGCCTGCAGCATATTCAACATTGGAGCCCAAGACTAATTCTGATTCACCCTCTCTTAAGTGGAACGGTGCTCAGTTAGTTTCTGCTAATGTTGAAATAAATCATCTTACAGCTAGAGGCCATAATGGTAGGGTTAGTCATGTGAACCCTTGTGTGGTGATGAGGGTTGATAAAGCAAATGATCCACTTATCAAGAGAACTAACAGGAGGATGATTGCTAGGGGAACTTTGTTTGGAATTGTTTGGGCTACTGCTTAAAGTGCTCTAATGAGTACATATTTTGAATTGAATGTCCAATGCTCAGGTGACTCCCTCTCTAACTGCTAGAGAAAAAATAGCACCCCTTTCCTGACTGTCCTTTTTCTCTGCATTTTTTCCTTCATAGCACCTGGTACCACTTCAGATATTATATATTGATTTATTTATTTGGATCAGTCTGCAAGCCCAGCAAGATCAGAGATATTGGCTGTTTTGTTGACTGTTCTAGCTCTAGCTCTTAGAATAAGCATTCAGCAACTATTTGGAGAGGGGATAAAATGGCCAAATGAATATTTTAAAAACAAGGACCACATGCATAAATATATGTAAGTATAATTATTTTTATAAAATAAAATTCTCTTTGGGAAGGCTTTCAAGAAGATTCTTACATTTTGGTGATGTTTTGATATGTTTCGATGACATTAAAGCATAGCTGAAAAAATACTCTGAAGTGGAAGCATTCCCAGTATTTTTTTTTTTCCTGGTACAGAAGGAAAGAAGTTTCCATGATTTCTTAGTGGCTTTGAAATTTAGGATCCCCTTTGAAATGTGTGCTCTGCTGGGTTCTGGTGAGAAGGTGCCGATTGACTCTATAAAAAGTGGAGCAATGAAAATTGTTAGTGCTTTTAACAGTAACAGTCCATCATATGCATTTGTTTAAATTCTATCCTAGAAATCGAAAAGAATTTTATAACAATACTAGTTAGGGGTAAGATGAAGAAAGGAATGTTTATAAATATTTAGAAATGCTATTTTCTTCTGGATGTTGTTGATTCTTTTGAATTTATTTTATTTACTTTTAAAAACAAAATGTAGTTAAAATATTTTGGTTCAAGATCATCTTCCCAATACCACTGCTATAATGGACTATTTTAAGGATTGATTTTTCTTTTTTAATGTTGCAATGGATAAATAATATTGTACATATGCATGAAGTACCAAGGAATGTTTTGATATATACACCATATAGTAATCGGAACGTGGTAATTAGCATATTCATCATCTTGAACATTTATCATTTCTTTGTATTGGGAACATTAAACATCCTTCTTCTAGCTATTTGAAACTACATAATATATTCTTGTTAACTATAGTCATCCTACAGTGCTATAGAACACGAGACTTTATTCCTCCTGTCTAGCTGTAATTTACATGATAAAATGTGTTATGTCCCAGAAAGATGTCCTTTAATATTTGGTTGTCTCCCTGCGGTCGGAGTGGGGTGTGTGGCAGTGTCCTGTGGTGGCCGGAACCCTGAACTGGAGGACAAGACATTGGACTTAAGTCCCAGTGCTCTCACGACTTGGTCTGGGTTATCAAAGAGGTCATTTAACCTTATTAGGCTTAAATTTTGCATGTGTGGTTAAGAATGGCGCAGAACAAGAAGCAGATATTTTATATTTCCTCAGCTAAGTGGCCTAAATAACCTTTTTTTCTTTCTCTTCTTTCTATGTGTAAGAATGTGTTTATGTTCTGAAAGGGTCTGTTTTACTTTATGAATTAAGTAGTTGGACAGTTATGAGAGTCACAGTTTTTGTTCCTTCTTTTGAGTTAGAGGAAGTTCTGATTGTTCGGACAAAGGGTTGAACAATCAACTCATTTCGTTAAGGCAAAACTACAAGGTTTTCATCATTCACATTTGGTTTTCATGAGCATTAACATGTGAGCCTTCTTTCAGTTTTTGTCCTCATTTTGGTTATCTGTTTCCCATGGTATTTTCCCATCTTACTTTGATTGTTCGGTATTTTCTTTTCTTATATGATTATTTTGGACTTCCTTTACTTTTCAGTCTACTTTCCAATGTATTAAGTTACCAAAGCTTTTTCATTTTACATCTCTACTGTGTTACTTTGATTTAAGAACAGAGGTTTTTATTTAACCTTTACCAAATTTTGTTTTGATTCATGAATAGTATTACTTGAAATTATCGTCACTGCCTTTTGGTATTAGATTCGCTTAACTTATATTTTATTTGACACACAGCTCCTTTCGTGGAAAGGATCCTGATGATTTCAGCTTGTTTCACTGGGAGGTTTCCTTTGGTCTTTGTGTTTGCCTCTCTTTCATTGCCTGCAATGTGTATCTGCTTTCCGGTATTACTTTGTGTTTCTTTGGTTTTCCTTGACTTGCCGTTTTCTGGTATCGCAAGTACTGGCATGTGCTTGCAATGTCACCTGGTGTTTACCTGCCCCGATTTGAACTTGTATTCAGTTTTGCTTCAGGTATGCTATGTGTTTCTGTTTTCCTCTGGAAAACATAGGATATGGGAGTGTGATGGGGAATGAAAAACAGATGCACTTTTCAAAATAGACATTTTCAGCTTTCCAACCTCATGACCTTTCCCATTTTGCTGTGAGAGAATCCTATGGGGATGTCCTAGTCCTGCCTTAACTGACTGAAAGTGAGTTTTGAATTTTGTGGCAGTTTAACCCACCCTAGCCAGGCTGTACTTCCAGCATTTCATCCCATGTAATATGTATTCAAGAGTTGCAAGGGATGCCTCAGTACTTTCTGGAACTCTCAGTTTATTGTCCATAGCATATATCAAGAGGGCAGTGCACCAATTGTGCAGCCAATTGCCCTGATGTTTTACTGGTACCCATGACTCCATCTGCTCAGTCACCAAACATTTATCTTGTATCTCGTATGTATGAGATACTGGGAACACAAAAATACAATAAACAGTCACTGTTTTCAGAGAACTCACATTCTGGTGGGTGAACCAGTTGCATAAAACCATTGCGCTCAGGAAAACATTGTGATGGAGTATTGCATAGGGTTAGAAATAGCCAAGTAAAGGCCAGGCATGGTAACTTATGCCTGTAATTCCAGGACTTTGGGAGGCCAAGGCAAGCAGGTTACTTGAGGTCAAGAGTTCGAGACTAGCCTGGCCAACATGGCAAAACCCTTCTCTACTAAAATACAAAATTATCTGGTTGTCATGGCAAGCACCTGTAATCATAGTTACTCAGGAGGTTAAGGCATGAGAATTGCTTGAACCCAGGAGGTGGAGGTTGCACTGAGCTGAGATCACACCACTGCACTCCAGCCTGGGTGACAGAGTAAGAACCTGTCTCAAAATAAATAAATAAATAAGGCACACTGCAGGAAATGGACAAGGCTGCCTGCCAGTTGTTGTAAGGGTTAAGAAGATCAGTATCTTGGCACACCTCAAACCCGTTTAGGAAGATGTGCCATGGACAACACAGGTTGTTTTTA
>NW_016804580.1:5067650-5076878 GCF_001698545.2 Rhinopithecus bieti | reverse complement strand
AAATAAATAAATAAATAAATAAATAAATAAATAAATAAATAAATAAAATAAAGAGAGAGAGAGAGAGCCACGTAGAGAAATGGGAAAGGAATGTTCTAGGCAGGAAAAGGGCAGATGAGAGAGAGCATAGCGCATTGGGAACTTGGTATAGTTCAGCATATCTTGAGGCGGTGTGTGTAGATGGGCTGAAGAAGAAGTCTGGAACTAGAGTGTGGGCAGTGCTGAACCCCAATCTCTGCAGAGACAGGGCTCAAGGGAACATGGTCCCAGCACACTTTCCTTGGATTTTATCCTGTAGGAGACTTAAACGCTATTTAGAGGACCAGTGACCTAGACTTGGAGTTGAGTGGAGTCTCTTCTATGGAGGTTTAATCCATTCGTGGAGCTTTTCTAAGAATCTGGTCTGCGTTGTTTAGATTTTCGCCAAGAAATGGACTCCTCAGGCATCAAGAGACCTTCCCAGTGGTTCGCTAGAGGGGCTAATGATGTAGAAATAGTATGGGTAGTTTTTTTTTTTTTTTTCAAATATCGCAACCTCTCTTATTGTGGGCATTTGTTGTTTATGCAGAAGAGCAGAAACACTGAAATTAGATAACCAGAAAAACCTACTAGAAAATACACTCCTAGAAAAGGAAACTTTAGCATACTGTTGGTGGGAATGTAGATTGGTAGACCCGTTATAAAACAGTATGGAAGTTCCTAAAGAAATTAAAAACAGAACTACCATACAACTCAGCAGTTCTTCTTCTGGTTACACACCCAACCCAAAGTAGATGAAATCACCACCTTGTAAATATATCTGTACTCCCATGTTCATTGCATCTGTATCATAATAGCCAAGATATGGAAAAACTTAAATGCCCATCAAAGGATGAATGGGTAAAGAAAATGTGGTATAGATACACATACAATGGAATATTGTTTAGCCTTTGAAAAGGAGATCCCGCCGTTTGCCGTAATATGGGTGGACCTAGAGGACATTATACTAAGTGAAATAAACCAGACATAGAAAGAAAAATATTGCATGATCCCACTTATATGTGGAATCTGAAAAAGAAAGGTCAAATTTACAGAGATAGAAGATAAAACAATGGTTACAATGGGATTGGGGGGGTGGGGAGATGTAACTCAAATGATATAAAGTAGCAGATATGTAAGATAAACACATCTAGAGATGTAACATATAGCATGGGGACTGTAGTTAATAAAATTGTATTAGAGATTTTTGTTAAATAAGTGGATTGTAGCTGCCTTTTGCTGTCACTCTCTTTTGCGCTGTCTCTGTCTCTCTCACACATACAAACACACACAACTGTGTCAGA
This sequence comes from Rhinopithecus bieti, assembly GCF_001698545.2. NCBI lineage: Eukaryota > Metazoa > Chordata > Mammalia > Primates > Cercopithecidae > Rhinopithecus > Rhinopithecus bieti. The sequence goes on along the minus strand of NW_016804580.1, from coordinate 5,075,556 downwards.
TGGTAGGTATGATAATTTGCATCACTATAGTAACCATTTTACCACCTATTATGTATCCCATAACATCATGTTGTAAACTTCAAATATACGTGAGATTTATTTAAGAAAAAGAAAATACACTCCTGATTTAGAACTATATATCTTCATTTAAAATAAACTTGCTAGTGTTTCTATTTTAGCCACTGCTTCAGTTTTCTGAGTACTGATTGGTCACCCCTCAAGATCACTCCCCAGTCCAACTCCTTGCTAGCCTGACTTCTGTAAAGAATGTGCAGTCAGCAAGAGAATTTCAAAATTTCAATTGTACTTCCCAACTATATTTGAGTGTTATTTCCAAACTGAATTTGAGAAGTTGGTTTAAATTTGTCCCAAAAATGCTCTTGTGTTTAAATTTGTCCCCTTTTGAAATGTGTGCTCTGCTGGGCTCTGGTGAGAAGGTGCTGTCTTCATTTAAGTTTAGGAAGATATGAAGAATTGATGATTGAAATACTAAATGTCTCTGATGAACCAGGCATGGTGGCTCAAGCCTGCAATCCCAGCACTTTGGGAAGCCGAGGTGGGTGGATCACTAGAGGCCAGGAATACAAGACCAGCCTGGCCAACATGGTGAGATCTGGTCTCTCCTAAAAATACAAAATTAGCTGAGTGTGGTGGCATGCACCTGTGGTCTCCACTACTTAGGACGCTGAGGCAGGGGAATCACTTGAACCCAGGAGGTGGAGGTTGCAGTAAGCCAAGATTGTGCCACTGCACTTCAACGTGGGTGACAGAGCAAGAATCTGCCTCAAAAATAAATAAACTTCTGCGATGAATCTAATCATTAGAGAAATGAATTATTTCTTTATAATGTAAACTCCAATTTGTAGGCTATCACATGATTACATTTTACCATCTAGTCTGTACATCTAGCCTGTGAAAAAACAGACATTATACATTGTTAGCAAGTATTCATTCATTCTATTAATTCCCTAAGAAAAAGTTTCGGGCTTCTGATTGAATTTGAAGCCCTTAGAAAACTTGTATTCCTAGTCTCAATAGAAATGGAATGAAAGAAATGTCATACGTTTTCTCTTCTGAGTGTGAAGTTGGGGAAAGGATCAAATACTAATGAATAGCACTTGTTCTAGAATGCACATGTGTCTTTCATCGATTTGCCAAGATTCAGTCCAAGGGTTCCCTATATGTGTGAAGGAGAAACATCTGATACTTAAAGTAGAAACAATAAAACATTAAAAATATATTTCCTGTGAGACTGAGTTGATTTGGAGAAAGAGAAGTTTTGATCATCAGGAGGGATATAAATGTGGCTCTAGCATGTGTGTCAAATGAGAAAACTTTTTGGGAAGAGCTTCATAAACTGTAAAGTGACATGCATGTAAGGGAGAAAATAGATATTCCTGCTTATCGGATGGTTGAACATTAGCAAATGAAATGAAAGTAGTCGTTTTTGGTTTATATAGATTAAAATCAATGTCCAAGTTGGATCATAGACTGAACAGATATGCATACTTACCTGTCTGTCTCATGTGCAAAACAGTAGAGTCATAATGTGATCTCCGCGGTCACAAATTTCCCTGCTTTTCTCCCATTTTCCATTTCAGTCAGGTGCCCCACATGAAGCCCTAGGTATGTAGGTCATGCAGATTGGTTCCTGACTTTAGAGGAACTCTTTAAAATTTCCACGTGCTGGAAATAATACAGTGGGGAAATAGCATATGAATTTTCTGCATTTTGCTTGCCCATTATCTGTGGCCCTGGCTCTTGGTCATGTATTTCATCCCCTGTGGCCAGATTTGCTACTTCTTACTGCCTGATCCTTCCCCCTAGTATTTCTGATATGCCCATGCTACTTTTTTTTTTTTTTTTTTTTTTTGTAATCAGAAACAGGGTTTTGCTCTGTCCTCTAGGCTGGAGTGCAGTGGCACAATCCTAGCTCACTGCACCTCTAACTCCTGAGCTCAAAGGATCTTCCTGCCTCAGCCTCTGGAATCACTGGGAGGACAGGCATCCTCCATCATGCCTGGCTAGTATTTTTTGTTTTGTTTTGATTTTTGCAGAGATGGGTCTTGCTCTGTTACTCAGGCTGGTTTTGAACTCCTGACCTCAAGTGATTCTCCCATCTCAGCCTTCTGAGTTGCTGGGATTACAGTCATGGAACCACTGTGCCTATATTTTTCATTCTCGTCCTGGATCTTATTCTTGTGCCATATCTCACCCGTGTGTGTTAAACTTGTCTACTGTTCTGTCAAGTTCTTACCTTGCTCCTGTCTAACTATCCCTATGATTGTGTACAGTCAACCTGTTAACCTCCCTACCTGGCAGGGAATCTTCATACCTGCCTGTTTGTTCAGACCCACATAGAGAATTTGTGCTCTCTGAGACCCAGACAGTCATTCACACTTACTTTCTTGTATTTCTGTATCTTCAAATCATGTTGGGGACACATTGAGTCAGTTTTATATATATCTATTTGTTGGAAAATATATATGTGCTCATTCAGCAATTTAATCAGCACCAAGATATGCCTATTTATGATAGTGTTGCTTGTTACTTAGGATGTCTAGTGTAAAGCTACATATGAGAACTTCTTATGGATTGATGGTATTGTCTAAGGGTCAGTATTAGAATACACTAGTTCCTGAACACTAGTTCAGGAAAAACCAAAGGCAATGCCATTTTAAGTCTTTAAAAAAATGTTATATGCATTGATCCAATAAGTATTTCCAGAATATCCTCTGCAGTGGAATAATGACAATTTCTTTCATTGTACTTGAGTAATGAATCTTCATATTAAATATTGATTTATACAACATGGGCAGTAGTATTCACTGAGGAAAATTGCGATTTGCTGTGAGCAGACTCTTCAGTCATGGCATGATTTGCATCTACAAGCTAGTCTTAGGGATAGGGATACATAAGTGGAAATAGCATCTCTGTCTACCTGCCAGTTGTATGTGCTGAATTGCTTTCATCTTATCAAAGAACTGCCCAAAGTCATGGAGTTCTTGTCAGGAAGCTACATATGTATCTGCACTGTACATTCCTTTCTTTTCTTTTTGTCTTGTTTTGGGGTATGGCTCACACGTGTTCATGTGCACACAAACATGTACCATATGGATTTTGTGCTGTGAGAATAATTATTAAAGACTCTATAATTTGGGGAAGAAATTATTTTCTTTTTCCTCCCTGACAATTCTGCTTATATTTGTGGTTTGAATTATAGTTACAACTTGGAGAGTTTATCCTAAGAGAGCTAAAATGAGAAACAAATCTGAGGGAACAAAGTGGAAGTTGCAATTCAAATCTAAATGTAGGAGTAAATGGGCTAGATTATTCTGAAGTAAAATAGCAGCAATTCTAAAATCTAAAGCTATCTAGTTGTATTTAAACCATATTATGGTTTAACTCAGTTCTGTCGGAACATTTGCAGACTAATTTTTTCTAGAGAAAAAGCAGTTGGCTTCAAAATCTGATTTTCTTGGTTTGTGAGGCTAATCAAGTTTAACTGGTGGATAATTACAAATACAACTAATGTTGTGTGTTTTTTTCAATATTTAGGAACTGCAGATTCCCCAAAATAATATTTTAGAGGAGGTCTTTTTTTTTTTTTTTTTTTTTTTTGAGACTGAGTTTCACTCTTGTCGCCCAGGCTGGAGTGCAATGGTACGATCTCAGCTCACTGCAACCTCTGCCTCCTGGGTTCCAGCGATACTCCTCAGCCTCCTGAGTAACTAGGATAACAGGCGTCCACCACTATGCCCCACTAATTTTTGTATATTAGTAGAGGTGGGATTTCACTATGTTGACCAGGCTGGTCTCAAACTCCTGACCTTAACTGATCTGCCTGCCCCAGCCTCCCAAAGTGCTGGGATTACAGACATGAGCCACCACACCCAGCCTAGAAGTTCTTATTTGAGACAACTAAGTCAAATATATCAATGAAATGCTGAAATGTAATGTCTGCATGTGTAGTTTAAAAAGTACAAAGTACATATGTTTCCTTTTGCAGTTAACAGGCAATAAAGAATCTTTAATCCATTAATATTTTATTTAAGGAATACTATAAACCTGGTTATTTATATTTAGGGAAGAAAATGGTTAAAGATCTCTTGGAATTAATTGTATTTTCAACTAAATCTTTCATATGTCGATGGCAGCATTGCTTATTCTAATAGTGATGGTGGGAGGTGTTTTTCAGGCAGCGTTGTACACATGACTTTGAAGATCATTAGGAGGCTATTGTTACTCAGTGGGAATGTGGTTGAAGTCACATTAGGAGATGTGATATTGAACATAGGCTTGAAATTTATCATGCAAGGTAAGGCGACTAAATAATTGCCCTTGGATAAAATAGGTTGGTATCGGCAATGGGAAAAAGAAACAAAAATTAAACAGGCACACACACACACACACAATGCACACGCACACACTTTCTCTCCCCAGAGACCTGTCAGATGCTAAAATGACTCTTACAATAAATCTAAAAGTCATTGCTTCAGAAATGATGCTACTTTATTTGAGCTTGCTTTTCCAAAAGTAGATGAATTGCTGTCTCTATAATTTCTTCCAGAGATGTTTTAGCATACTTCATCAACCACATACACACAAACTTCTAGTTGGATGTTTACCACACATATGCACACAAATTAATGACAAATAGAGTAACCTCTGTGAGCCTAACAAGCCTGACTGGCACATATCCCGTGCATTTAACCTCATTTTTCTTTACCTTTCCCTCTTTCTCACTTCTACTGCCCCAACTGGGAAGGTTTGACTGCCTCCTTTTCAAATTTCAGATCCAGTCTTACTCCTAGAAGCTTCTCTGCTCACCATACCATAGTGTGCTTACACATTTCTGAATTCACAGTGGTTATTTTGAAATGAATCTCACACTGGTTTGTCATTTCTTCTGTAATAATTTGGGTTTAGTATAGTCAAGAGTTTGGGTTCTGAAGTCAGATTTTTGGCATTAAATTCTGGCTCCCCCTTGTTTCTGATATTTGACCAAGTTACTTAATCTGCTAACCTTCAGCTCCTTCGTTGGTGAAAAGAAGATTGTGGTGGCGATTACGCCAACTAAAGTATGCGACATGCTAAGGAACATTGTAAGGAAGCAAACTGAACATCCCAAATTGCCCGAAACTAAGGATGTTCCTGAAAAGCAGATTTAAGAGCTAAACTAGTAAAATCTTGAGCTAATGGGGTTGTAAACATTTAACTTATATTATTAACTTTTTATTGTATGCAGATTCTGTATTCCTGGGGAAGTAAAGTCTTATGTTACCTCTTTCCCCCACTAACTTTCACAGGGGTACACACCTGAGTGCTTAAATACTTTTATGTAGGTTGCGTTTTCTTATAAAGATTTACAGGTTGCACAATATGAATGTGCTTAATGTCAAACAACTGTACACTTAACAATGATTAAAATGATACATTTATGGTATGTATATTTCACCACAATAAATAGATTTGCAATCTTAAAGTAATAATGGCAGTAATTGTTTTATTACTGTAAGTAGTATATATTACTGTAGTATGGTCAGCAGTAAGCAGGATATAGTATATACTATAAACAGGTTATATTATAGGAATAGAAATAAAATTTAGTTAAAACTGGAAAATTAAAACAAAGATAATATGAGAGTCTAGAAGAAGAGAATTGATTATTAGGATCCTAGCATTGGCTTGACAGAGAATTTTTGATTTTGCAAAGATGTTTTAGGTTGCACACTTCCTCTTTCCTCTCAGCTGATGACCATCAAGTCCTGCTCTGCTCCGCCCCAAAGAAATGGGGTCCGCTCCCCCTTGCTGCTTTGTGGCACTGGCTTTCCCAGGAATGTTGCATGCTAACCTCCAAATTATTCTACAATGAGCTTTTTCTTGACTTGGATTTCTTCCTGCAGTCCCAGGCTGCTTTCTGAGGCCCAGGTTCAAACATTTGCTTCCACAGATATTGGAAACAAGGCACTGGGGGAAAAGAGGGAATTGGGGAACAGTGTGTTTAAAATAGAGCCACATATGTCCCTGAATTCCTGTCAAATGGGGGCGAATGAAGCCAGCCAGTTCAGTAGGTCTGCATTGTGGCTGCCCATTTGAAAAAAATAAGACATCAGCCAGGCACAGTGGCTGATGCCTGTAATCCCAGCATTTTGGGAGGCCAAGGTGGATTGATGGCTTGAGCCCAGGAGTTTGAGAACAGTCTGGGCAATGTGGAAAAACCCCATCTCTACGAAAACACAGAAACACTAGCTGGGTGTGGTAACATGCGCCCGTCGTCCCAGCAACTCGGGAGGCTGTGGTGGGAGGATCACTTGAACCTGGGAGATGGAGGCTGCAGTGAGCTGAGATGGCATCTCCAGCCTGGGTGACAGAGCCAGATCCTGTGTCGAAAAAAAGAAAAATAAGACAGCATTATGCAATTTCCTTTACTGCCACCCTAGATTCTGATTTATTGTAATTGGTGTGGGGGACCTGAACGTAGTACATTTGAAAAGATCCCAGGCAATTTTCATACGCAGTCAGGGTTGAAAACACTGCAAGTAACTGATTCTTCCTCTGTCTTCAGTCCTTAATCTCCTGTCCTTCCTTTCCGGAGTTTGTTGCTCCTGCTGAAACTGAAGATTTAGTATATAAAACAGTAATGATTGTTTTTATTTTTAAATGATTCCCAAAGCTTGAGCTTGATTATTTTGTATCATGACGATTAGGCATGTCTTTAAAACTTGGTGGTTTTAACTCAGTTATAGAACACTTCATTTTTATATTGAAGTCTGTGTATTCTTAGTTTATTACGCAGTAAGCCTGTTTCTTAGGCAGTTCCTTATTCAGAGCTTATAATTAAGAATCTGCAAACTAAAGTCTAGAGGCAATCTGGCTTGCTTCTGTATCCTGCAGGGAAGGAAAAGGGGTTTCTGTAGTGCTAAGAATCCTTTCAGATTACAAAACAGCATCTTGTTTCTAGATTATGTATAAGCTTTGTGGATTTAGCTCCCACTTATGGCTTGTGATCAAATGTGAATAGGACTTGAGGCTTTGACATGAAACTCTCAGTGACACGTGTAAAAGCAATTTGAGCAGAAAGGTCCATGCGATGGCCCTATGTTATAACCAAGCAGCACAGCCACCTTACTCATGGACTAGACAGGATTTTTTTTTTTTTTTTTTTTGAGACGAAATTATTTTGCTCTTGTCACCCAGGCTGGAGTGAAATGGCACGATCTCAGCTCACTGCAACCTCCTCTTCCCAGGTGCAAGCAATTCTCCTGTCTCAGCCTCGTGAGTAGCTGGGATTACAGGTGCTCACCACCACGCCTTTTGTATTTTTAGTAAACATGGGGTTTCACCATGTTGGCCAGGCTGGTCTCAAACTCCTGAGCTGAAGCAATCTACCTGCCTCGGTCTCCCAAAGTGCTGGGATTACAGGCGTGAGCTACTGTACCTGGCCAGGACTAGACAGGATTTAACTAGGCTCTAGTTCATTATTTAATACTTTTTTCAAAACTAGCAGATATTCATACTTTCTCTTTTAGCAATTCCTCTCTGTCTCAATAGGGGTTCTTTGTCCTAAAAAGAAAAACAAAACCTCATTGAGTTCTTTGACATGCATTAGCTGATAAAACAGTAGTCAAGTATTAGAAAATATGACAATAATTGCATTGTATCCTAGACTCTTTATTGGGAAATTTCTGAATGGTGATTTTCTCCCTTTTCTGGGTTTTTTCAAAAGTAAGCCCATAAAAAAAAACTCAGATTATTTTCTCTTTTCACATTACATCTTTAGTTAGTCCATAAAGTACTATTTTTTCTCTTTTCTTTCTTTCTCTTTTTCTTTCTCCCTTTCTTTCTCTTTCTTTCTTTCTTTCTTTCTTTCTTTCTTTCTTTCTTTCTTTCTTTCTTTCTTTCT
>NW_016804580.1:5018267-5067336 GCF_001698545.2 Rhinopithecus bieti | reverse complement strand
TTTCTCTTTTCTTTCTCCCTTTCTTTCTCTTTCTTTCTTTCTTTCTTTCTTTCTTTCTTTCTCTCTCTCTCTCTCTCTCTCTCTCTCTCTCTCTCTCTCTCTCTTTCTTTCTCCTTCCTTCCTTCCTTCCTTCCTTCCTTCCTTCCTTCCTTCCTTCCTTCCTTCCTTGTTTTTCTTTGTATTCAGAATTTGGCCATCGACTGTATCTCTATAGTCATTGAGGGGCCTTCAAAACCTTCCCCTTATCTTTGATGACTTGAAACCTTAACTGTGGCTTCACTACACACATAATTTTTCTGCTGCCTTCCTGTTCAATCTCTCAGCCTCTGTTGTATTTTGTTCTGTAAAGTGGGAATGGTATCTGTTTTAGATAGTTGTCGCAGTAATTAAATGACAACATACAAAGCACCATGCACACCACGGACACTTAATCATATTCTCTTCTTTCACGCACTCTGTGTACATCCCCCACAGTGAAGTTCCTTTTGAGTACTCTTCAACCTTTATTGTGGGTACATTTCTTCCTTTCATTTACTCTAATTTTTGTGTATTTACATATATTTCCTCTTTTTTCCAGTTTTAGATTTGGTAAGCTTCTTAAAATGTTCTTAGCAGGGTGCAGTGGCTCACGCCCTTAATCCCAGTGCTTTGGGAGTCTGAGACAAGAGGATTGCTTGAGACTGGGAATTTGAGACCAGGTTGGGCAATGTAGCAAGATCCTGTTTGTAGGAAAAAAAAAATTAGCTGGGCATAGTGGCATATGTCCAGCTACTTGGGAGGCTGAGGCAGGAGGATCACTTGAGTCCAAGAGTTTGAGGCTGAAGTGAGCTGTGATCACACCACCACTCTACAGCCTGGGTGACAGAGTGAAACCCCATCTCCAAAAACAAAACAAAACAAAAAAACTTTTCTTCCTCCCTTTCCATCTTCTCCTTGATGATCTTCACATGCATTCACTTCTTTATCTTGGTTTTATCTCTTTCCATTTTAATAATAAACATTAAACAGAAACTGTTAGTATAGGCTATCTGTGGAAGTACTTTATTGTACAGTAGAAGAGATATTTTGATATTATAAATATTGTAGAATATTCCAAATAGAGCCTGAAATGCTAAGAGCTTTAGTCAGCTTCTAGATCTTTGGTCAATAAATCTTATCAATGTGAAATGAAAGTTGAGTCACACTTGTGTGTATTTTCGTTGACTTAGTATAACTAAAACTATTATTTGTGGCCTTAATGTTGTTGAAATAAAACAACCTGTCAAACTCAAACTCTTTGGTTAGAAAAGCCATTGTCCCCCATCTGTAGCAATGCTAATGGTACCTGATTACTAGTTTAATAAACAGGGCACTACGCTTTTACTCTTTGATTAAAAAGCCCTTGTTTGTTGCCAAATTAACCTAACATCTTGCTTTTTAAAAAATCCTTTGATTCCACGTGTTCATGGAAAAAATCTCATACATGGAATAACTATCTTTCAACCAAATTCTCAGTGAACCCGATGTAAAGCCATTGTTTTAGATTTCCTTTTCCTCGTTTTACCTAAGTTTCCAAAAAAGGCATTCATGTAGCATAACAATAAAAAAGCAGTGTTTATGCAAAGTCTTCTTAAATTGCCATTTGCTTTTACTAAGTTGGTTTCTTTAGGCTTTCAATTATGTTTGTCTTTTTTTTTTTTGAGACAGAGTTTCACTCTGTTGCCCAGGCTGGAGTGCATGCAGTGGCATGATCTCGGTTCATTGCAACCTCCTCCTCCCGGGTTCAAGTGATTCTCCTGCCTCAGCCTCCTAAGTAGCTGGAATTACAGGCACACGCCACCACGCCCAGCTTATTTTTTGTGTTTTTAGTAGAGCTGGGGTTTCACCATGTTGGCCAGGCTGGTCTCAAATTCCTGACCTCCAGTGATCTGCCCGCCTCAGCCTCCCACTGTGCTGGGATTACAGACGTGAGCCATCAGTTATGGTTTCTTATAACCCCGTAGGAGTTCCCTAAAAACTCTTTTATTGTACCAAGTGTAAGGTAGATAAGTAGGTTTTATAATCTCAAAGAAACTTTTTAATAAGTAATTCAGCCAGAAGGCAAATGAGAATAATCAATACAGGCATGAAGATAAACCGCAAGGGCTAGATAGATGGTTATAGTTACTGGAAAGTTTCTCATTCTAAACTCTCTTCCTTGCTCTCTCCAACATATACACGTTTAGGACTAATACATTACTTTCTTTTCTTGCTATATTTGACAGTAGCACAGGTTCCCTTTGAAAGTCAGATATAAGTAAGGAGTAGGCATAAATATACCTTTTGTGTGTGTGTGTGTGTATGTGTGTGTATATATACACATACATACATATATATATATATATAAAATTTGAGATAAGGTCGCTGTCTGTCACCCAGGCTGGAGTGTAGTGGTGAGATCACATGGCAACCTTTACCTCCCAGGTACAAGCAATCCTCCCACCTCAGCCTTCCAAGTAGCTGGGATCACAGGCATGTACCACCACACACAGCTATTATTTTAATTATTATTGTTGTTTTTAGTAGAGATAGAGTCTTGCTATGTTGCTCAGGCTGGTCTCAAACTTCTAGGTTCAAGCAGTCCTCCTGGTTTGGCCTTCCAAAGTGCTGGGATTACAGATGTCAGCTACCATACCCAGCATACTTATTTTTTGAAAGCCAAAATGAGAGAACATTGTTAAGCAACATTCTTGAATTGTCAGTACTTAACGGGCACTAAGCTGGGACTGTGATGTATAAACTAGGTGAACCTAAATGTATTACAGAGTATGAGATAGCCTATTTTCCCAAGTTTTTCAGTGTCCATTCCTGAAAGTTTTTCCTAAACATTTAAAGATGGCTGTGCTTACCTCTACACATCAAAACTTAAAGTTCATAGTTAAATGGTGTAACAATGAATTCGAATTTAATTTTTATAAATTTACACAGATGTTTATATTTAATCTTTAACACTTTACAAATAGATTCAAGTAGTAATTAATGAAGTCATGAGTTGTTTAAATGATTAAAAACTAGTGCAAGACTAACAGTCTGGGATATGCAGCCTGAATAATTTAATTGGAAATAACCCTAAGTAGCCAGTGACATTTTGTTAATTGGGTAAAAGGCCAGGTGCCCAGGCCCATCCGTGCTCCAGGAGAGCAATTGTTTCTGTCACCCCTTTTCTTCCTTGCATGCCTTGAACATAGTGGATAGTAATAATTATTGTTACCATTTGTGAAGGCTTACTGTGTGCCAGGAAATGCAGTGTGCTCTGTGCACACATTAACTGATAAGTATTTGCTGAGAGGAGAGGCAGTGAATGAATAAATAGTCAGTGCTTCCAGATTCTAATACATAGAAAAGCCTCCTTACTTAGCTAATTAAGAGGGCCTGGAGATCTATGGGAATTTCATTCTTTTTTCTGCGTGAGTGGATTTTGACAATATCCTTAATATCTCTTGACATCAAATATTTAAATTTTGTTGATAAAGTTAAAAAGTGTTCTTTTCTGAAGTATTTGATATTTAATGATGTTTTAATGACTACAATATACTATAATTCAAGTGGAGATCTTGGCTATTTCTTTTTGGTCCCCTATCTGGACATTAAGCATAATTTGTAATAACTTTATAAGATAAATTCACTCAAGAACTATTTTAAAAAATCCCCTTTCAATCTGATATAATTATCATCTGGAGAACATATTCAATGATTTGTAATTTTCTGATGATTAAACTTATTTAAAGTATTGATGATCTCACTTATCATTAAAGTGAATTTTCTACTTATAAAATATTAATTATTCATAACACCCAGAATTAAATCTTATTTCTTTTAGTATAAAACTGTTCTGAATAAATCAACCCATTATAATTACTTTATATACTCAATATGATTAAACAAAAATGGCAAACTATTATGTATTTTATAGCACATATGACATATAAATTTTACTAATGTAGCATATAAATTATTCAAAAGACAATGAAGGGCATGCTATGAAAATACCCTCATATATAACTCATGTTTCTGGCTACAGGTAACTTAAATACATTCACAGAGAAATACACAAGCTTATGTCTGCTGATTCTGTGGGATTTTAAAATCTAGCTTCTATGTTGGCTTCTCTAGAATTTTGAGCTCTTCAAAACATGAACTATGCCTTTTGAATGTCATAATTAGTGGTTTGGAGAGCACAAACTAAATGAATACTATTTTGATATTTTCTTAATATAAAACAATAATATTTATGAAATTCTTTAAGTGGTTTGGTTTCTCGGGCTTTTGTAACATATTTAGCTGACTTATTTAGTCCTGATAAGTCAGCTGAATATCACTTATTCATAAAATAAAGACTTCGTATATTCTAAGTAAATGTTTCTTTAAAGGGTGTAGACTTTTTAACTACTGACAAACATGTTGCTAAACATACGTTATGTTTGCCATCTTTGTAAAAGTAACATTCAGCTGTATGTCTTGAAATATTGACAGTATCTGTTATATGAGAAATACCCTGTGAAAATATTTATACTCTGTCATTAAATTCCTTTAAAATTCTTATTTTCTTTTGGAAAATGCCTAAAAGGATCACATGGTCAAATAAAACATGATTTCATTAAGGGAGTATGAAAATTTTGTTTATGTTTTTAACATAGCATCTGCAATAGAGCAACAAGAATGTTTAAAGTATGTTTAACTGCATGCCAAACTGAGTTTCTTTATGTTTCCCTAATTACTAAGATTTCTACTAATCTAGAGATCACTTACAACACTGCAACCCAAATTTCACAACACTGAAAAGGCATTTTGTTTCAGAAGCTTCTAGCAGAGCATAGCATCACTCTGAGGGCTTGGGATGGGTGCTTCGAGGCTAGCTTTAAGGAATCTTTGTGTGTGTGTATGTTTAACATGCAGCACCTGTTCTTCCCGGAGCCTATCAGCAAAGCCATTCCCAAGGCTATGGCTACATGCACCAGACCAGTGTGTCATCCATGAGATCAATGCAGCATTCACCAAATCTAGTAAGTGTCCATTTGATATGTTCCTCCTTATCTGGTCTTCCCATTTCACCTCAAGCGTGTAAATACCTGTGGAATAGAGTTGAACTGAATATTGGGTATTTTCATTCAAAGATAAATGATGATGTGTTGCCATTTATACAACTCTTTTGAAGGAAGCACAAAACTTACAGAGGTAAACTGTTGAGAAAGGAAGGCAATAATAAGCATTATATAAAATATTAAGACATCCAAAGAATCTACCAGTACAATATCCTAGTTGTTACTTCATGATTGGTACTAGCTGATTATGATCTTTATTCAGGCCTTAGGAGCACAGGTATTGATGGTTGTATTTACAAGTTCATCTTACAATGAACACAAAAGCCTAAATTATGTGGCCAAAATGTATCTTCAAATCCCGCATTGGAAATCTTGAGGAACTGGTTCATATATTCAGTGTAAAATTTGGAAGCAGTGTTCAACATTTGCTAGTTATACTTGGCTTCTCATGCAGAAATTTCTTCTACAAGCCCTTGACCTAGTCTCTTGGTCTTTGCCTCAACACCTAGAAAACTCTTCTACACTGTCCGGTAACTTGAATTGCTCTAAAATTCTTTGGGTCCCAGCCAATGTCCTCAGTCTGTGAATATGCTTGATTTTGAGATTGTCTGATGTTAATGTTAGCTAAATACTTAGCCGTAAACAAAAACAAATATAGGAAAACTCATTATAATCATAATATAATAAGTACCATTGAGTTACGTACCTTAGCATTCAGAACATTTATATGCTCAATTTCTCCCACAGTGATACAGAAACCTATATAGTGAATATATTGTGGGTTTTTTCTTTCATTTGTTTTACATATTTTTAAGAGGAAATAAACACTTTTAGCATCTACTTAAGAAAAATACATTGCCAGGAGAGATTTGGACTTCTCTGACATAGGACGAGTTTTGTTCTCTGAAGAATATGAAATCATGTATAATCTAAGGTTTCTGGGGTTATCTGAAGTTGGGGGGAACTTGGCTTTATTATTTCAAAGCCTACTTTTTGATGGGGTAGCTGTTGTATTTAGTGACGTTTCTATCCCTGTTCCAAAATATTAAGCTTTTGCTAGACTAGGAAACTTGAGATCAGCACGATGAGATGCTAGGTTTACAGATTTCCAGAGATCCGTGTGTTTGAAAACATTCCTAATAGTTACTTTATGTGTGGGTTGATGTGTTGTGATGGGAATTTGTGACTGTAGCTATTTGGTATTCATCATATAATCCCTTCTTCCTTTCTCAGAGGACCTACCGAGCCATGTATGATTACAGTGCCCAGGATGAAGACGAGGTCTCCTTTCGAGACGGCGACTACATTGTCAACGTGCAGCCCATTGATGATGGCTGGATGTACGGCACAGTGCAGAGAACAGGGAGAACAGGAATGCTCCCAGCGAATTACATTGAGTTTGTTAATTAATTATTTCTCCCTGCCCTTTGAGCTTTATTCTAATGTATCCTAAACCTAATCTTTTTAAAAGATAGAAGATACTTTTAAGACAACTTGGCCATTATTTTACAATGATGTATCCTTCCTTTGACAATTAGACACACAGGTACCAGGAAGAAGGAATGACCTCTGGGCTGAAAACAGCAGCATTTTCAGTAATTCCTACACACAAAAATCATTGTGTCTGGACACCTGGTGCTGCTAATTGTGTTCATGGTTTCCTTTGATTGGCTATTGAACCCTTCTGGGAAATGTATTTTTGTAGACTTTACTAGAGATGTTGATTGTCCCTTAAATGTAGTGTGTATGTAAAACTTCTTAGCTGTCACTTTGAAATCACCCCAAGCCAATTCTCTTAACGTGGTAATGCAGCCAATAATTTAAAACCCGTTTTGCTTTTGAATCATGAGGCAATTTCCAATATTAGTGAAAATTGCCCAATATAGTAAGTGTAAACAGTGGCAGAAGGACAGTCTGGTTAAAATGATATTGACTGGTAGCCTTAGGGATCTAGAAACTTCTACTAAACAGAGAAATTTCCTTGTTCCCTAGGCTGACTGGGATCTATTTATTTCTCATTTGTACCAAGGCATCTCCTACTCTCTATTTATATTCTATGGACCCAAGTCTATGCTCCGTTCCATGGAACATCAGGACCAAATAACTTCACAGCTACTCTGCAAAGGGCAAATTAGAATGTCATTGATATAATTTCCCTAGTAGCATTTACCCTGTTGCATGTCATGTAGATTCAAGCTTCTGTAACATAGGCAGCTGCACTGCGCGTTCCTATTATTGAAGCAGAAGGGTGACTGATACCTAAAAGCCCTTTCTTCCGCTAGTTGCCAGCTCATCAGAAAAACATACTTTGAAAAGATGCTTGAGATTTTCCTCCTGCATTGCACTCTAGTTTTGAAGGATTTACACCTTAGGAAATAACATGTATAATCTAGTAAATAAGCGATTTAGGTGTTCCGTTGAACAGCTTTGATTCACTTAATGCCACCATTGATTTCAAAGTGAAGAAAATGTAACAGGAGCCAATGAAGCAATGGAAGCTGGAGTGTGACTAGAAAAATACCTGGCAAACAAAGTTACCAATTCCATACAGAGATGGTCTGGTATCTTCTTTTGGAAAATGGTATTCAAATTCTGGAATGGAAATCTAGCCACCAAAACTGGTTAATCAAAAGACGTCCTTTTCCGTCTTCTGGCTTTTTTTTTCTAAATCATGTTTAAGGGAATGAAACAGGAATGTCATCAGAGATTTTTCAGTACAGGCCCGAGAGCCTGTTCTCTAAGAAAGAAATCGTTGCCATGTTTTGATTTTCGAATAAGTGACTTTGCAGGCTTTTGCTAGCCCTTGCTGGTGGGTCTTGAAATTTCATGCAGAGCCTGCAGTCAAGGTCACCAAGCCACTGGCGCCCATCAGCAAGCCTGTGTCTTTCTGATTGTGCCGTTTACTGTGACCTGCAACAGGGTAGCGTTCATTTAGGGTCTGATTTCACAGTTATGATAAACCGAAAAAGCAAACGTTGCGAAAATGTACTAAAATGTATGGGTCTTGGGGATATCTGCCTTATATGTTATATTCAAGGAAATTAACAAAACATCCTGTAAAACATCTTTTAAGGAAGTGTTTACTAGTCCAAAGGCCAAAGCTAATTTATTTACACTTTAGAAAAGTTAGCACATGCTTTTGAAAATCTGTGGTTTCATTTTATTAGGCTAAAAGAGCAAATAAGCTTTATTACACTGAAGCTACATCTAATGTCACTGACATGAAGTTGAAAAAATAAATGCAGGCAAATAACCAGAGACTTCTTTAAAGGGGGTTTGGCTGGTTTTCTCTCATTGAAGTGGCCAGTCGTGATTCAAGTGATAAAACCCCTTATCTGTTTTGGTATGTTGTACACAAACCTACAAAAATAAACTGAACTTGCAATATTTTTGCAAGAATATCTGTCATTAAAACTGAGGATAAAATACCTGCTCCATTTTATTTTACTAAGTATGTATTTACATTTCACCAGGCAGGCCATTTTCTTTTGTGATTATAAGAAAGAGTAGTTGTTGATTAAATTTTCAGACTAAATGTAGGACAGGTACAATTTTGGGATAAATAGCACATTTGTAGGAACCGCGATGAAAACTGACTTGAAATAATGCTTGTAATCAGGAAAGTAATTTCATCCACCGATTTCAAAACCAGATTCACTGAACATAAAAGTCAATACATAGTTGAGGAATAAGTCTCCTAAAAGTTTAAGCTTCATGTAATAATGTTTGCATAGCAAAATATTTCTGCTTCAAGCCTTTAGGAATTAAGATCTGATCAGAATTCAACTAGAGGGTAGTTATTTTGCAATGAAGACTAAAACTGAACAAGATACTGCATGCTTTTGAGGCCATAATTTGGTAGTGTTGGCAGTTGTTAATAAAGCTTGTCAGGATGTTAAGACTCTCAGGAGAAATATTGGAAAAGTATATGTATAAAACCAAAGTGCTATTTTTAAAAGCATCATTTAAACAAAATTACATGCCTGAACAACTTTTACACTTTCCATGTCCTTCCCTCCCACCTTCAATGGGGCAACGAGTATCTCGTGCATAAAGCTGACAGCTAAAGAAGATTTTAAAAATTGAGTTAAAGATGACTGTGTAAATGTCCAAGCACAGAGAGCATGCACCTGTCTTTCTCAAGTTTGATGTGTTCTCAAGCCTGGCAGAAGCACAAGGAACAGTTTGATATACTTTTAAAAGGTTCTGAAAACAAAGCTGTATGGGGATCCTCTCTCTCTCTCTCTCTCTCTCTCTCTCAAGCAAAGTATAGCAACAGAATATATTGCTTTTGTCATAAGCTTTTGTAGTATGTTTTTACTAATAATACTTGTTCTCTAGAAAGCTTTCTATTTCTAACCTATGGCAAAATGAATCCTTCATGTCTTCTTGTTATTGTTTACACACTTGCAGTGTAGCCCGGTTTGAAATATTTATCTGGTTATCAAATGTCCATGGAGGAGGCTCTTGATGATCCCAGGTCTCCCCGACCTCCATACACCACACAGGCATTTGTAAGCACAGTTTCCACAAGCACCTTGTAGGAATATGGATGAGATTAGACCGGCCCCTCTCTGGCCACTGGGTTTATTTCTTGAAGAAGATGCAGATCTGGTTTTTCCAATGTGCCACAGTCTTTTTACCTCTTCTCTGTGCTGAGCTTGACAGCACTCTGGGAATGAGGAACAAGACTTTTCTAAAAGACAGTGGAAGTTCAAGGGGTGTACCTCGTTTTCAGGTTCATCCATCTCCAGTGGAATGTTTTCAGTAAAAGGTGAAGAAAACGTGTGTGATCTTTAATAACACATCCCTATAGAAAGTCGATAAAATATATACCAAAACTATAATACAGATATATACAAATATAGGTGCCTTTTTGATTACTCTTGTTTGTCTAGTATGGTCTTGGAAAGAAAACCAAGCAAGCAAGTTGCTGCGTATTCTGTAGTAATATTTTATTACACATGATTGATATTTTTGTGGTAGGGAAGTAGGATGCTCCTGACAGATATTAAAGGTGTTAGCTGATGATTGTATTTTATCTCTAAAGATTTAGAACTTTAGAAAATGCCCACTTCTTCCCTCTATTTCTGAAAGGTTCTTTGTGGATTTATATACAGTTGAGCTATATAAACATTAACTTTAGATTTGGGATTTAAAATGCCTGTTGTAAGATAGAATAATTATGAGGCTGGATTCACTACACAAGATGAACTTCACTTCATAAATTAATTATACCTTAGCGATTTGTTTCTGATAATCTAAAAGTGGCTAGATTGTGGTTGTTTTGGGTAACATGATATGGAGGTGGGAGAGCTTTTAGTTAAGAAGCTATGTAAACTCACAAGGATGCTAAAATAAAAGTCTCTGAAGTATTCCATGCCTTTTGGACCTTTTCCTGGCAACTGTCAACTATTGATCAAAAAAGTCAAGGCATTGTATGTTGCTTCTGTGGTTATTATTCCATGATGCTTAGACTACTTGAATCCATAAACTTGGAAGAATCTTTGAGCAAATTTTCTCAATTGTCTGTATGACTTCAGTATATTCATGGGAATTCCATAGGATTTTTTGTGTTTGATATATGGTATCCAGTTTGCATAGTATCTACTTCTTTGTAATCCAGTTGCTGTTAAGAATGATGTACTTTAAAGGAAAAGAGAAAACTGCATCACAGTCCCATTCTCCAGTGTCCATGCAATGAATTGCTGAGCATTTAGGAAGCATCACCAGGTGTATTACAGGCATGATGTGAAACTTGATATTTGACCTGTGATCAAAATTGAACCATTGTGCAGTTTGGCTTCTATTTGCTTCAAAATATATAGAATTGTGGTTGATGATTAATTTGCAAGCCTAACTTTGAGAGTGTAACAGTTTTGAAGAAAACATTGAATGTTTTCCAAATGAAGGGGCTTCACAGAATGTTACAATGTTATTAATATAATTTGGCTTTTGTTATGCAAATTGTTAACACCAGCTATTAAAATATATTTTAGTAGAAATGCTTTAATTCATATTTTTTTCCTCTACACTGTGAATCTTTAAGCCTTGGTGGACTAGAGCAACATCGTGCTGCCCAAAGGACTAACCTATGCAAACTAGTTCACATTTTAGTGGATGTCGCAGTTAATGTGTAATAAGACATTATTTCCCCTGCATAATGTACAACAGCATTGAAATGACACATTAAGCCTAGCATCACATTGTATAGTATAGTCACTCACAAACCCTTCAAGGCTACCCTAATCATTAACATTAATATTTGTTTAAAAGCAAATCACCGATTTAGCTATTGAAACTACTTGAATGACAGCAAACCAGGAATGACAGATGGCTGTGTCAGCAATGGCTTTAATGTGTTCCCTGCAAGTGATCTCCTATGATAAAACTGCGTTCTCAAATGCACTCTCTTCAGGGTCTTAATATTCTGTGTCTTCTCTCTGTATTTGTAAAACATTATAACACATTAATTTCCTATCTCTACACATTTGGTTTGCTTAAATAAATGCAGGATATAAAAAAATGGTTCTACTTCTTGGCTCTCACCGTGGTTTCCTGGAGCATGGGTTGTTAGATGTAAGTAATGCACCCTCATAATACCCTGGGTCTGAGGTTTAACATGACAACTCACATCAAATCACATCAGAGGTGTGTGCTGGCTTCAGTATATTTACATTGCTGAATCAGTCAAGATATTTTCCTCCCCCAAACGAACTTAGTTGTAAGTGATAACAATATTATGCTTTTCCAAGCTCAGTATCTTTCTGAATTTATATCAAAGTACTGCAACAATGCTTCATTGTAGTTAACTTCTTTCAAGAATAAATTCCTCATATGTCCTCAATAGTACAATTCTAATTTCCTTATATTCGTAAGATGAAAGAAATGGCTTGGAGCATAGAATAGAAAGTGCGCAAATTGAGTACATAAAATGGGAAGAAACTGATTTCTCAGCTAAGAAAGGCTCATTTATCATAGAACACAATTGCTTTTTTTTCCCCCTTACGCTTCCGATAATTGAAAAAGTGAGTGATTCCCTATTTTTCACTCTCATATAAATCTATGCGATTTGGATGCTAGTCTTACTGTATTATTTTGTAAAAGTTGCTCTTTGGCTCATAATCCTTCCTAATTGTAAATTGATAAACTTCGTGGATGACATCTCATAGAATAAACACTTCTTCCAAATATTGGATTTTCTGTTTTTTATATTCCATAAGTATGAAATGAATATTTTGATAGTATTATGAATTAAACACACCATATTTGAAATTACAAGGCAGCACAGTTATTTATTTGTAGAATTTACTACCTTTTTTTCCCCTCTGAGACTATTTTTTTTTCCATTCACGATTATAAATTTACTGTTTGCAACCCAGGCCACAGAGTAAATGAATACCTTAGATTTTTTTTTTTCTGACAAAAAATAATTTAGGTTTTAAATAGACTGTGCTTATAATTTTATTATCTTAAGCATTTGTGAGGTTAGGTGTACAGGTAACTATGACATACCCACCAAACAACTTTTCTACCAAAATGACTTTCTATAAAATACTCATATATAATAAACTAAAAGTAAAAGGGAAAGTTTTGCTCTTTTCTTTATATAATCTGCTTTGATATGGTTTGGCTGTGTTCCCACCCAAAATCACATCTTGAATTGTAATCCCCATCATCTCCCTAATCTACACGTGTCAAGGGAGAGACCAGGTGGAGGTAATTGAATCACGGGGTCGGTTTCCCACATGCTGTGCTCGTGATAGTGAGTGAGTTCTCACGAGATGTCATGGTTTACTAAGTGTTTGGTAGTTCCTCCTGTGTTTATTCTCCATTATGCCACCTTATGAAGAAGGCGCCTTGCTTTCTCTTTGCCTTCCACCATGATTGTAAGTTTCCTGAGGCCTCCCCAGCCATTCTGAACTGTGAGTCAATTAAACCTCTTTCCTTTTTAATTTCCACATCTCAGGCAGTTCTTTATAGTAGTGTGAAAATGGACTAATATATGCTTCTCCTACACAGAGGGTTTGAATATGAGTTTTGTTATGGCAGAAAACTGGATATGGTCCATTTGTGAACTTTAGCTCCTTTCTGTCATTCTAAGCAAAATTCTCAGGCCTTTGTCTATCATGTTTGTATTTGGGGGCTGCAGAGTTCTAATGAAAGAAAAGCAGAATGAGAAAATGGATTCAAAAGTTGCAAAGTCGATATTAGAGCCAAGGGTCTAGTTGCTGATTTTGTGTTTACGTTACGGCATTTTAATCTTTGTAGCTCCCCCCTCCCCTCCACATACACAGTTCCTTTTCTGTTTTGAGCAGCAAACATGAAAGGGAATAGTAAACTAAAATAGAGAAATGGACAACATCTAAACTCCTATTATTATACCTGAGGAAAGAGGAAACTTTTCTGCACCCCAAATTGAGTCATCAGATCACTCTTGAAGGGAACTGGTTTCTGATTCTTAACACAGGACAGTCACACTTCTTGCCATGTTTCCAGAGGGTTACTGTCCAAGGCTATGTGGCCCCAACTAACTTTTTCATTAATTTTTGTGGATAACCATGCTCTGTCCTACATGCTGTCACTTCCCTGGTCCCAGCTGATTGGATTAAAGTGACTCTGCAGGACTACACAAGACTTTGCCTAACAGGGATGGTGGTGGCTGAACCTGCTCAGATCTCCCTGAAGAGGCCTGAGCTCAGGAGAGCCTCCTGAGTGCAGGAGGCTACCCGCTTTGCTGTCCTGCACGCCCTTAGGGCCCCCAACAAGGCCAAATCCTACCTCCTTTCCACACCTGTACGTAAGGTTTCCTGGAGGTGCCTTTGAAAGGCTTTCTATGGCTTGCAAGCAATCAGAGATTTAGACTAACAAAGCCGCCATATACATTCATTGGCACAGATTATAGGGTTATTATTTACTTACACATTTTTGAGACAGTGTCTTGCTCTGTTGCCCAAGCTGGAGTGCAGTGATACAATTATAGCTCACTACAGCCTTAATCTCCCAGGCTCCCGAGTAGCTGGGACTACAAACACACACCACTGTGCCTAACTAATCTTTTTTTTTTTTTTTTTAAGTTTTTTTTTTTTTTTTTTTCTTTTTTTTTTTTTTGTAGAGATGGGGTCTCACTCTGTTGCCAGAGCTGGTCTTGAACTCCTGGGCTCAAGTAATCCTCCTGCCACAGCCTCTCAAATTGTCGGGGTTACAGACATGCGTCACCATTTCTGGCTTCATAGTTTTCGTATCTGACAAAGTAAAAAGTAAAAAGATAACATTTTGGCAAGGAACAAATTTTATGAGTGAGCAGGAGAATTGCACAATGTTCCCCACCCCCCAAACAAACCACTAAATAGCAAGTGTGATTGCAATGCCAATTACATTATTATGTTAAAATGTCACAGGGTTTTACATTTTACTGTTTTGCTTTATCATATTTATGTATCCTATCTAAAATCACCTTAGTGTTAGGAGTTGTTTTCCTGGGCCCTGGGAAGGGCATCAGTAATATCAAGTGAATTTCACTTTTCCCAGTACATATGTACAAAGGAAGAATTTGGGAGTTTAGACAATGTTCTTACTGATTTTTGACTGTTTGGCAAAGAAGAAGGGGATAGCAGAGACCACCTTAGAGAGTGTCATAGGCTCTGATGATAAAAGTCGAGTTGTTTTAGCAGAGCTTTATTAAGAAGTACTTAATTCTTCCAGGCTTACTCAGTGATGGCACTTAATGAAACAGAAGAAACAGTAATTATAATTTATTCATTCGACATATAATTATTCAGTATTTGCTTGATTCAAGGCACGGAACACAGGCACTTTCTTCATAAAGCGTTCATACTGTTAGGGAAAGACTGACATCAAACAACTAATTATATACTTATACAATTAATTACTTAATTACAGTTTAAGAGATGTCATGAAAGGGAAGCCTAGTGTGCCGCGAGTCCTTGTAGCTGGAACCCATGAGCTGTGGACTCGGGAGAGAGGGCCTGGAAGAGTTCTTTGAGAAACTGCTATTTGAGCCCTGAGAGCCGTCCAAATTCACGTAAGCATGAGACACATGGGAAAATTTAGTCATCAGCAGTTAGTGACAGATATACTCCTGTCTTCTCCCAAATTTTAATTTCAGTAACAATGCTAGGTTTTGTATTTTTAATACCATTAAATTCCTTGTGGACAAAAGTCAGCACATGCTTATGGACAAATTTATGTGTTAGTACACCCTTTTATTATTCTAATTATGACTTATTTCACTTTTATAAGATTCAGCAGGTTGCAAAGAGTTAATTATATAAACAAAGCACTACAGATGTGGAATACTTCACTTCCTGTTTTGGATAATTGGTTATTACATAGGCTTTCCTGTGTATCCTTACTTCCTCCCTGAACATTTTGGGACAGCGTGTGCTTACTGGAGTTTATTATTATGGTCCAGTCTGCAGCAGAACCATTGATTAAAAATACTGTACTCTCCCGTTTTAGATTTAACATTCAGGGATTGTCATTCCCATCTAATGTGTGATATGAGTTAGATATGCTACAATACCTGGGCAACACACAGAAAAATAACTTGCAATGCAAGGAAGTTGTTTGTAATCATTTAGAATGCATCCTTGTTGTGAGGTAAGTCACAACTTTGTTTATAGAATTCTAGCAAGAATTTTGAACACCTGCTTCCTTTAAAAGTCTAACTGTATGCTTGCACACTTAAACGTGGGCCATTTAATAATTGGGAATATTTTTGACATATTTGATTCCCATAATCAATGCCTAACAAAATGCTTGTTGTGGGAACATTGATAAAACGTTTCCTGGTTGCATGTGCTTCTTTCTTTTGAAAGAAATTTTTTGGCTTTCCCAAACAGTGCTGCATAAAATGATTTCTGGACCTCTACATCTTTTTTGGTAGTTGATTTTTGTAAAAATTTTAAAAGGGTAGCTCTTATGATCTAACTATAGTGTCACATCTATATTGTAACTCAGGGTTTGTTTGCAAACATATTCTCACTGTTTATGTTCATCTCGGTGGGACTGGGAGGAAAGGAGCCTGAAAATCTTGCAGGATAAACTTGTTTTGTGCATTTCACTTGCCAAGGCTCCTTCCAGGAGTGTCTGGGCCACAACTCTAGCAGTTCAACATGACTCTTGCCTGCAACCATCCTCTAGCTGGGAAAACAAGGAGCAGGCCCAGGGGGATTTTTCCATCTCCTATGATTTATGTCCCAGAAAGATGTGGAGGTTGAGTAGGAATGGTCCCTGGGATGATTTATTTTCAAAACCGGCAAACAAAACGTATTTATGATGTGAGAACCATAATTATACTGTGCAGCCTCTTAGGATCATTCAAAAGTTTCATGTATGGAAAACACTAAAACACTTTCAGAGCTTTGAACAGGGCTTCTGGTCTTGATATAAGTTGCTTGATTGTCACTGAGACGCTTCAATAGCAGTTTCATAATATATATAACCTTTAAGAATTTGACAGAGTCATTTATATTCATGCACAGATCAAAGAGCTGGATTATGATCCACTGGAGAGGATGGGGCTTAGCAGTAAGTAAGAAGTCCTAATGCCGAAGGTGACCCTGACAGGTAAGTGATTATCTGTAGGACGGGATCATCTCTGGTAGAGAAGAGAAGGAAGGAAATATCTGAAGCCAAGGCAGACCTGAAACTCCCAATGTCTCCCTTTGGTGAAAAATTCAAAGTTTTAGCTTCAAGCGGAAATGTATCTTTCAAAATTATTTTAGGATCAGGAAGTTATTATTCATTACTTATTAATAATTATCTTTGGATCAGGAAGTAGAATCTCCACACATCATCCTTATTTATCTTTTCATGCCTTTGTAGTTTAGTGATGTCTCCAAAATAATGCTGCACTTTGTTTTGTAGCTTAGCCTTTCTTGATTTAGAAAGCATTGGGAAAATGATGAAAATTGACTTCATGCAAGTGTACAAGTTGGGATACATTCCTTGATTTTAGGATTCTATAATGCCTCAGCCATTTGTCAATTTTTTTTTTTAAGTCTGAGAAACTTATGGAAATCAGAGGGAAACTGAGCAGACCCTCTGCTTTCTGCTGAGTACTACTGAGGCAGATGAGTTTTGGCCAGCAGTTTCTCTCTGCTTCCAGGCACATTACTCAGACTCATGGGTTTTCAGGCAATCAGGGGGCTTTAGTCCACCCCCACCTTCAGAAGGACATTGCATAAGTGTGCCATTTTATAGGTAGAAGACGAGGACATGAGCCAACTGGGAACTTAGTCAAACGGCACTTGATTTGAAGGGCAGATAAAACCCCAGCTCCTCTGTCTGTCTTTTGCCATCATGTCCCTTCCATCCCCGAGTGTTTCCCATGCTATACTCTAAATCTACCTAATACAGGGAGGACAGGAATGAGTGCCCATCTGAAGCTGCCCTTCTCATTCCTTTAATGTCCCAGTAGGCTCATCAGCCCAGCTATATGCCCTGAGGAGTGTGATCCCAAGCAGTGGCCTGACTTTGATCACCCAAACCACAGCAAGGATGCTTTGGAGTACCAGAAGTCTTGACGGAGTCTAGACTCTCCCATCTCAGGCCAGGAAGTCAGTGTCGCATTCTCTTTAAGACTCTGCAACTGCAAATTAAGATAAAAGAAGAACAAGGTCTTCACGGGATGGATAGGAAGTCAGAATATCTTCTCCAGTTCCATGTCCAGCCCTTCCTTCTCCCAAGTAGAATGTAGTATGGCGGTCTAGGCTGCCATCTGGTCCTCTTGTAGACTGGGTGGTTAGACTGCCTTGGGACTTCTAATCTGTTTTTTTTTTTTTTTTTTTTTAATGGCATTTTAACTTGAATTTCTTAAACATCTAATACATGTTTCTTCTGCATGTGATGCCAGCAGGGTTCAGACTAGGGTCTGTAAGACAGATTTGTGGCACGTTGCAATAGATCATTCCTTTCTCACGTGTGTGTGCTTCATTTTTGTCCTTCCTTTTCTTTCCTTCCCATGCCTTTTTTTTTTTTGAGACAGGGTCTCACTCTGTCATCCAGGCTGGAGTTCAGTGGCATGCCCACAGTTCAGTGCAGCCTCAAACTCCTGGGCTCAAGTGATCTTCCCATCTCAGCCACCTGAGTAGTGGGGACTGCAGGTGTGTGCCACCATGCCTGGCTAATTTTTTAAAACAGTTTTGTAGAGATGGGGTCTCATTTTGTTGCCCAGGCTGGTCTAGACCTCCTGGACTCAAGTAATCCACCCACCTCGACCTCCCAAAGTGCTGGGATTACAGGTGTGAGCCACTGTGCCTGGCCTATTTTTTCCATTTTTAAAATGATGTGTTGCTTTTCTGCTTTAAGTAATCCTGCCTTACTGGAGAACATTCAGAAGAGTACAGAGAAGAAAAAAAAAATATGCAGGGAGATTCATGATCAGGAATTTTGGGTGTTGATGAATATTTTTCCGGAGTATTTTACACACAAGCATATATTTTAGCAATACTTATAGAAACTTTTGTAGTTTTACCCATTTAACATTGTATAAGAAAAATTTCTTTGATCATTAAACTATTTTTGGAAATGATTCCATCATATGGACAAATCGCTATTTATTTAACTCTCTCATTGGACATTCAGATGAAGTAACTCAGAAACAGAAAACCAAACATTGTATGTTCTCACTCATAAGTGAGAGCTAAGCTATGAGGATGTAAAGGCATAAGAATGATACAACGGACTTTGGGGACTTGGGGGAAAGGGTGGGAGGAGTGTGAGGGATAAAAGGCTACAAATTGTGTTCAGTGTATACTGTTAGCGTGATGTGTGCATCAAAAATCTCACAAATCACCACTAGAGAACTTTTCGTGTAATCAAACACCACCGATTCCTCCAAAACCTATGGAAATAAAACTAATAGAAAAGATAATCTCCCTCTTAAAATATTGCAGTAAATATGTTCTTACTATTACTTTCATTATTATTTCACTGGGCTAAATTCCTTAAAATGAGATTGCTGAGACAAAAGGAAAATATAATTTTAAGACTCTTAATAATGATGATTAATTTGTCTCTTGGCAAGATTAACCCATTTAGCTACCCACCATTAATAGAGCGTTCCTCTTTTATACATTTTCATTTTTGTGATTTCTAGTGAAGTTGGCCATTGGAAGTTCAGTTCCTCCCCCCACCCCACTTCCTCATCTTTCATTTTGTTTCCTGGGATATTCAGCATGTGGGTATGAATGCTTTTAAAACTTTTGATGTATGTGGCCAAATTTACCTCCAGAAAGTTACCTCAAATATATACTCCCACCAACAGTTTATGTGAGTGTCTATTTCACCAAACCCTTCCTGGCACTGGATACTATTGTGTGTGTTACTTTTCATGTGTACTCTTTTAGTTACAGACACGGCTTTGTGTATGTTGTGTGTTAATGGCTTCATTTCCCCATATACAATTGCTGTGTGTTATAGAACAGAGAGAGAGCGCGCGTTAGTCCATTTTTGTGTTGCTATAAAGGCATACCCGAGGCTGGGTGATTGATGATGTAAAATGGTTTATTTTAGCCCATGGTTCTTCAGGCTGTACAGGAGGCATGGTGCAGGCATCTGCTTCTGTTGAGGCCTCAGGAAGCTTCCAACCATGTTGGAAGGTGAAGGGGAAGCCTGAATGTTACATGGTGAGACAGAGGCGGAAGTACCATGCTCTTTCAGACAAGCAGATCTCAGGTGACCTCAAAGAGTGAGAACTCACTTATTATTGTGAGGATGGCACTAAGAGAGTTGTCAGGGATCTGTCCACATGACCCAAACACCTCCCACTAGGCCCCACCTCCAACATGAGGGGTTACATTTCGACATGAGATTTGGAAGGGCAAATATCCAAACCCTATCAGAGGGAGAAAGATAATTGTGTTGAGGGACAGGGAGAGGGTGCAATGGGGACTTTTCCTGTGAGTGTTTAAGGTAGCTAAATGGGAGAAAATATAAATAGAATGGGAAACCCAGAGGGGGAACTGAGTACAGAAGAGGATGGAAATGTATTTTTTTCACAGTGAGGTTAGAAGTCCGAGAACCAGGTGGCAGCTGGATTGGTTATTTCAGAGTCCGGCCTCTCTCCTTGGCTAGCATGATGGTTGTCTTCTCCCTGTGTCTTCACATGGCCTTCTCTCTCTACCTGTGTCCTAATTTCCTATAAGGACACCAGTCGTATTAGACTAGGGCCCACTCTTATGACCTTATGTTACCTTAATCATCTCTTTAAAGACCATATCTCCAAATACAGTCACACTCTGAAAGCTTGGGCCTAGGGCTTCAACATATGAATTTTAAGGGGGTGTACAGTTTATCCCATAACAACATCAACCCAAATAACTAACAGAGAGTCTCTTTAAAAGAAAAAGATGTTTATTTTGGAATAGAGTACTGTAATGGGAATCTGCATGCTATAGTAAACTTCGTGCATATTTGGGGAGGGAAAGAAAGACAATGGTTTCTAACGGCAGAAATGAGGAGGATTACATAGTTGTTTGGAAATAATTATCCTTGGCTACTGAGAACAAAAACAAGGGTGACGCCAGCCCAAGGTTGACAGGCAGTTGCTGGACACATATTCTTGCAGAAGTATTTTTTGTGTTAGGCTACAATGGCCTTTGTGCAAGGTTGTGGTTTTTGTAGAGTCTTTTTAATTATCAGGCATGCAAAACTGAGATCCCTCCCTCCATATCCTTTCGCAGCTCTATTTGTCAGGGTTTCCTTAACATCAGTGATTTCAGTTTCATTCTGACAACTCTCACAATAGGAATGAAAAAATCTGGGTGGGCACGGTGGCTCCCAGCACTTTGGGAGGCTGAGGTGGGCAGAGCACTTGAGGTCAGGAGTTTGAGACCAGCCTGGGCAACATGGAGAAAACCCATCTCCACTAAAAATACAAAAAAAATTAGCTGGGCGTAGTGGCACATGACTGTAATCCCAGCTACTCAGGAGGCTGAGGCACAAGAATAGCTAAGACCCAGAAGGCAGAGGTTGCAGTGAGCCAAGATTGCTCTACTGCACTCCAGCCTGGGCAACAGAGCAAGACTCTGTCTCAAAAAAAAAAAAAAAAAAAAAATCGGTCCTTGTGGGTGGCCACACACAACCAGGCTACCTTGGAAGGGACTGAGTGAAGAGAGCATTAGGAATGGAGGGACTTTCTGAGTGCCCAAGGAAGACATTTGAAAGATGAAGAAACAGAACCAGAAAGGTGAGGTAATTGGCTCAAGCTCACAGAGCGAGTTAATTACAGAGCTAGAACCAGAGCCCAGGACTTAGACTTTTGACTCTCAAGGCTTTCCTCTTCCCCCACCCTGCCTCAGGAAGCTCAGCTCCAGAGCTAGACTGGGCCCCTGTGTCTCTCCTCTGACTCCAACCCTAGGCAATGATCTTGAGCCATGCAATCCACTATTGCATGCCCCACATCACTGTTGTTATGTTACAGTCTCCAGAAGAGCCATCTTCCACACATCCCACCTGCAGACATCTCTCCCCTCTCTGTGGAGTTGGAGTCAATGTTGCAGGATCCATTTCACTTTGTGCCCACGCTAGAGGGAGCCCACCACCAATGTGTGCATTAATACAACAAAAAACACAGGCACCTCCTTACTCTACATCTCCCACCCTGCTCCCACCTTCAAGGCACCCTTGGAACCTCCCCTTTCCACTCCCATGATGTCTGGTTTTGGTCACAGGATGTCACATCTCAGCTTACATTTTGTGCATTGCACCTTATTCCTATGTCTGCAATAAGTGCTTCCAGGGGCTCTACCTCCCAAGAGATGAGGGACTGAGGCTGTATAATTGGTTCATCTTCTTGTGTCACTACTGGATCCTCTCTCTAGCCAGCTATTGGGTGTAGGCACCAAACCGGTGTTGATTTGTGCAAAAGTACAGTTCCTACTTGCCCCAAACCAATATGACTTGTTTTCATTTTTTTGTACCTACTCTTCCATAATGCAGAGAACTGTGGTACAGAGTTGGAACTGTAGAGTACTCAATAAGGAAACACAACTTAGTAAAGAAACAGAACATCCATTAAGCTTATCTTCATTGTTTAAACTTACTCTCACTTTAATAAGATAGTTTCTGGTATACTGAGCAGCTGGCTGTCTGCAAATTCGTGGATGGTGGCTTATTATCGTAGAGGGATGTGAAAGAATAGAACAAACAAGCCTTGGTTTGCCAAGTTACAGTGTGAAGAATGAGACCATCATTATCCTTTGGCTTCTGGGAAGACATTGTCTAACTCTGGCAACTGGGTTTCTTCTGTTACATGAAGATAAGCTTTCTCTTTTATGCATATTGTTGTATATTCTGTTTGTAAAGAACTCAGCACAGTACTTAGCTCATAATAGGTGGTTAATAAATGGTGACAGAGACCACAAGGGGCCCTTTGTGAGGGATGCCCTTAGCAATTATGAAAGAGAACTTGCTTCCATTTCATTTCCTGTGGGGTCATTGAGTGGCCAGTAGTGAAGGATTAGTACAAATCCATATACTCATTAAGAACGGATTAAATATTGATTAGGTATTAAGTATAATGAGATGATACAAAATCATTTTAAGACATCTGGGTATTTGGATGAGGAGAGGGCCTGGAGGACAGAGTAAATTATATTACCTCTTCAATATTTAGATGTTTATGCCACTAAGTTTCATTGGTAAAGAGAACTGGTATCTTTCCACATATCATACTTTGTAAATGACCATTTAGGATATTATTATCAGAAGTGGAAGGGTAGTGGTATATGGTGACCTTTAAAAATGCACAGCTAATTGAATCACTGGTAGTTAAACATTAATAGATTTAATTATATGAAAGTAACACAAGAGGGCAGCTGTGTACTATTTCTGAATACCTTTTGCTACAATATACTGGGCTAAAACCAAATATGTGAACGATCAGAATGATCGGAAATTGTCTTTAATGAATTTCTTATTCTATAGAGGTAATATAATTATTTAATTAGAAACCAGCTAATTCTCCTTTATACCACTGAAATCCTTATTGACAATGGTTGACAAGCAATTACACAATAAACATCCTACTGATTAGCTATAGTGCCTGTGTTTACACAGAACTTCCTATTGATGTCTTGACAATCACTTGACTGAACTGCAAATAAGTTGGGGGAATGGATGGAAGTGTCAATTGCTGGGTATTCTGGTCCCCATGGGAGGTGTATATGTTAGAATGAATGGTGTATCCTGTGCATTAGAGCTTAGCAATCTTGCAGAGTTGGACAGGAATGTCTCAGCTCCTGTTTTCACACATATTCTAGAAGCTGATTTGCTTCTTGTCATCCTTTGAGATTCATGGCAGGTATATATACTGTATGATATTGGAGGTCTCCTGCCTGAGCTGCGGTGTGGGTTCTATGAATGAATTATGTTCTGGGGGGCAGATAGGACCTGGGCACTAGGATAATATACTCTGAGCCAAGGGATTCAGAAGATGCGAGAATCTTCCAGGTCTGAATTGCGTTCAATTTAAGGGTTTTGTGGAGTTGCGTGGAGGCAGCAGAAGAAAGAGTTCTGTCTCAGCACAGATCAGGAATGGAGCTGTTAAGGATCCCCTGGGCTTTAGCAAGAATGGAATTGGCTTTGGACGTGTATAAAACTTTATACAAATAGGCCCTTACAAAACTTACCGAGCCTCCTTCAAAGTGAATGTGGATAGGTAATTGTTACTTAATTCATTTCAATAAACATTTATTAATTATCTACACATGGCAAGGTCCAGTTCATAGTGGGTACAGAGAAACCATACAGGGTCTTCTGGTAGGAACTAATTGATCAAGGAGGAGGTGGCATGGGGTGGGGTATGGTTTAAGCAACTGAGTCGTGGGACTCAGTATATCCCCAGAGAGCAGGTGCTGTGGCCCCTGAGTCAGTTTGTACTGCAGTGTATGCTGGTTCATAGTGATACCAGTGGAGCCTGGGGTGAACTCCTGAGACACAGTTACAGAGAGAAGTACAGTGAAACTGATACTGGGAGTAAGAGCAGACTAGGCTGGAAGGTGGAGCGGCAGAGACTCAAGAACTGGTGGTGGGACCGTTCATCCAGAAACAACAGGGCAAGGCTGTGTGTCTTAAGGTCTTAATGTTGTTCCAATCCGATCATTAAGGACAAGATAGGTGTTCAGCGGTATGAGCTGGAGATTCCAAATGGGCATGCTATTCAAAATCAGCATGGTGCATAGGGATGTTCAACACAAGAAAACAAGCAGGTAACAGTCTAAAATGGAGAAACCAGGAAGAGCATCGGGATCACGTGTACACACACACCCACACACACACCCATACCACCATGTATCTGGTCGTCACTGCTGATCATACATCAAGAAGTGATTTGCCTTCTGTGCTGCTTTGAAACAATTTTCCCTTAAGGACAACACTACCCACAATTGCTGGTTCTCTCAAGAGTCGCAGATTCTAGCAAAGTAGAATAATATATATAGTAAAGAAATTCCAGCCCAGGATGACTGGAAAAGGAGAGCAAGACTTAATTCATGTCATGAGGTCATGTCTTTTGGTGCAGCCAAGTTTCATCCCTGGGTGCTGAAGGAATTTAGATGTGTAATCAGAGTCACTACTGGTAATCTTAAAAAAATCATGTACAACAAGAGGGGAACCAGAAGACTGATGACAAGTAAATGTCACAAGTTTTGAAAAAGGGTGGACTCCAGAAACTACAGACTAATAAATTTGTTCAAAGTTTGGTCAAATTATAGAATGAAGTTTTAGCAGATGTCTTATGAGTACTTTGAAAGGAATGTGTTGACTGCTAGAAGACCCGGAGTCACTAAGGACAAATCATGACAAACTAACCTGACCTCCTTTTGTGAAAGCATTTTACTGAGTTGATAGATCACTGGGAGTGACATAGATCTATTGTTTCTTGGGTTTACGAAAACACTTGGCAATATCTGGCATGCCAAAATACCACTATGATGATATAGCGAAAATACACATAGTATAAAAGTACTGTTGGGTGGCTGGGACCTGTTTGAAAACTTTGTGCTCAAAATGGAAGAATAAAAAATTCAATTCACAATGACATTTGGTGAGTGCCCATGTTGCCTCTCACAAATTCTTACTAGAGTTCCTATGGAGACATAGGAAAGAAGAAAATCAAAAGTAGGACTGACCACCACATTAGTGCTAGTATCAGGGAGGAGTTTCTACTAAGTTCAAGGCTGATGAAAATGACAATCAGTCATCTAAAAATGATTGCTTACATGTAGGTAGAGAGACCCCTTCTTTCCTCCCCCATTGTTTAGCCCCTGTTTAAGAAATATGGAATGTATTAAAACTAGGGAACTGGACATCTGTCTCCTTTGCATGGAAACAAAGACTACAGCTATAAGATCAATAAAACTTAGGAATAATTCTAGCAAGAAATAAATGGGCCTATATAAAGAAAATTATGAAACTTTGCTGAGAGAGACAAAAGAACAGGAATAAATGGAGAACCCTATTCTTGAATGGAAATATTAAATATTGTAAATATGTTAATCCTTCCATAATTAATTATACGTTTAATGGATTATAAATAAGACCCTACTTTTTTTTGAATTTGACAAAGAGATTCTGAGAGCATTTAGCAAATAAATACTAAGAATGATTAAGAAAATTGTTCTTAGTGTATTTCAGAAGTTAGCATATGATAAAGAAAATATAATAAACCAGTGGAAAATGGATGAATCAACAAAAAATTAATTTTGGAAACCATTTCCCACTTGAAAAAAATCAAGTTAGAGCCTTTAAAATTACCATGAACTGAAGTAAAAGTAAGAATAAAATGCAAAAATTTAAATAATCAAAAAGAAGAGAATATAGATGAATATTTGAAGATGTTGGAATGAGGAAGGATAGCTAATCACATTGCAGTGGATAAACCTGCAACCCAGAAAAAGCCATTTATTTGAATATAAACCTTGATTTTACATTTTTTTTGTGTTAAACTTTTGTTTTGATGTAATTATATATTTACATTCATTTGTAAGAAAATAATACAGAGAGATGGTATGTACCATTCAGTTTCCTCCAATGAGAACATCTTGCAAAACTATAATAAAATACAATACAGAACATTTTCATCACCATAAGAATCTCTCATGTGGCCCCTCCATGGCCACTCCAATTCTCTCCTGCCCTCCCTTCATCTTTAACCATGCATCTCTTGTCCATTTCTCTAGTTTTATAATTTCAATGCTGATATATAAATGGAATTGTACAGTTAGTAAACATTGAGATTGGCCTTTTTCTCTAAGCATAATTCTCCGAAGGGTCATCCAAATGGTTGCATGTATCAATAGTTCATTTCTTTCTCTCTTTTTTTTTAAAGGCTCTCTCACCCAGGCTGGTGTGATGGCTCATTGCAGCCTCAAACTCCTGGGCTCAAGCAATCCTCCTGCCTTGGCCTCCCAAAGTGATGGGATTACAGGTGTGAACTACTGGGCTCAGTCAGTTCATTTGTTTTTATTGCTGAATAGTATTCTATGATGTGGATCTACCATAGTTTATTCACCCATTGGAGGACATCTGGATTTTTTTAGTTTTAGCTGTTATATACAAGGCTGCTGTAATATTCAGGTATAGATTTTGTGCAAACAAAAGTTTTCATTTCTCTTGGATACATTGCCAAGAGTATAATTGTTAGTCATATGATAATTGCATATTTAATTTTTAAGACACTCCCAAATGATTTTCCAGATGTTTTCCATTTTACATTCCCACCAGCAATGTATGACTAACTTAATTTCTTTGCATTGTCATTAGTATTTGGTGGTGTCACTACTTTTTAAAATTTTAGCCATTTTGGTAGATGTGTATTGATATCTAAGTTATCATAGTTTAAATTTGCATTTTTCTGTGGACTAATGATATTGAATATAGTTTCATGAGCTTATTTGCCATTGTTTATCTTCCTTTGTGAAATGTCTATGCATATGCATATGTTGGGCATATTCATGTGGGTCTGTTTCTGGGTTCTTTATTCTGATACATTTTTGTGTCCATCCTTTCACTAGTACCAAATATAATCTTAATTACTGCAGCTATATAATAACCCTTGAAATTGAATAAACTGATTTCTCTCACTTGACTGTAATTTTTTTCAAAATTGTTTTAGCTCTTCTAGTTCCTCTGCTTTCCCATATATATTTTAGAAAAATATTGTCAATATATACAAAAAATCTTGCTGGGATCTTACTAGGAATTGCATATAACTTATATATCAATTTTTGGGAGAACTGACATCTTTGCTATGTTATGTCTTCCAATCCATGAACATGGGATGCTCATTATTAGTATGTAGAAATACAAATGATTTCTGTATGTTTATTTTGTATTCTGAGAACTTGCTAAGTTTATTAGTCATATGTGTTTTTGTAGATTTCTTGGGATTGTCTATGTACACAATGATGTCGTTTGCTAGTACAGATGATCTAAAATAATTATTTTAAATCTGTTTGCATTTTGTTTCCATTTCTTGCTTTCTTGCTTTGGCTAGACCTTTCATCACTGTGTTGAATAAGAGTGGACACCCTTGCTGTCTTCTTTATTTTACAGTGAAGGAATTCAGTTTTTCTCCATTAAGTATAATACTAGCTTTAG
Organism: Rhinopithecus bieti; assembly: GCF_001698545.2. Lineage (NCBI taxonomy): Eukaryota > Metazoa > Chordata > Mammalia > Primates > Cercopithecidae > Rhinopithecus > Rhinopithecus bieti. The sequence continues at coordinate 5,039,647 of NW_016804580.1, read as the reverse complement.
GTTTTTTGTAGATGCTCCTTATCAAGTTGAACACATTTTTCTTTGCTCTCATTTTTCTGAGTGTTTTAAATTATGAATCGATGTTGATTTATGTCCATTGTTTCTTCCACACCTATTGATGTGATTATATTTTTCTTCTTTAGCCTGTTAATATCATGGATTACATAGATTCTTACATGTTGAGCCAGGTTTGGGTAAATCCCACTTGAACGTGGTGTATAATTCTTACATATTGCTGAATTCTATTTGCTGATATTTTAAAAAAGACTTTTTGCATTTATATTCATGAGACAGTCTATAATTTTCCTTTAAAAACTTTTTTTTCTGGTTTTGGTATCAATGTGATGTTAGCTTCATAAAAGGATTTAGGAAGTGTTCTATCTTTTTTTTTTCCTGGAATAGATAGTAAAGAAATTGCTCTTATTTCTTTGCTCACACATTTGGTAGAAAAAGTTACTTATTTGAACACAAACTGTTGTTTAAATCAAGAGTGACCTAGGAGATAGACTAAAGTGATGGATCACCATGGTCTATCATTGTACATGGGATGTTTACCACATTTATAGAGAACTTAAAGCTGAAAGTTAGTTTCTATTCTTGAGGAATCAATATGTTACATTTATCTCAGCAGATTGAAGTGCTCTACTTCAGTACTGATTTCTCTCTGTTTCAGCCACAGTGGTTTTACTGTTCCCATCTCAAAGCCTTTTTCCTTGCTCCATTTACCTGAATGCTCTTATTCCATATGTTTACATGGTTTCCCTTTAATATAATTTAGTTCAATTCAAATATCACCTCCTTAGCAAAGACTTCCCTGGCTATCCTGCCTAAGTATGTCTTGCCTCACTCCATCAGTCTTCTGTCTTATTCGCTTTACTTTTCTTCCTAGCACTTGACAAAGTCTCATGTTTTCTTTTTCTCCTTCTTTTCTTTATCCCTTTTTCCCATCCATCCAGTCATCTATCAGTTTTTTTCCTTAAGAATGTAATCTCGGTGAAGGCAGGGACATAGTCTGTCTTGTTCACAGTTTTATTTCTAGTACTTACAGCACAGTAGACGCTCAATAAATATTTTGAACAGATGAATGGATACATGCAGTATTCCTCATTTCAGTAACAATTAACTATAAAAAGTAGGGCCGAGCACGGTGGCTCACACCTGTAATCCCAGCACTTTGGGAGGCCAAGGCGGGTGGACCACGAGGTCAAGAGATTGAGACCATCCTGGCCAACATAATGAAACCCTGTCTTGACTAAAAATATACAAATTAGCCAGGCGTGCTGGCAGGCATCTATAGTCCCAGCTACTCAGGAGGCTGAGGCAGGAGAATTGCTTGAACCCGGGAGGTGGAGGTTGCGGTGAGCAGAGATTGCACTACTTCACTCCAGCCTGGGTGACACAGCAAGACTCCTCAAACAAACAAACAAACAAAATTAGAAGGGTTATAAATTGAGCTGTTTTCTTTTTCCTTCAACAAATGTCTATTTGCCAGATGCTGGAGATGGCATTGTGAGGAAAATGGTACTTTCTTCAGGAAGGTCACAGATTAGTAGAAGAAATAGAAATAAATTATATTAAAATATATGTATAGTTATAAATTGTGTTCAGAATCCAGAAAAATAAGGTGCTTTGAGAGCGTACACTAGAAAGACTTGATATAGTATGAGGTGTCAAAGAGGTCTTTCTTGAGTCAAAATCTGAAATGTGAAGGACATAAAGATATCAGAAGAAGAGACTCAGGACAGAGGGAACAGCATCAGAAAGCCCCCAAGATAGGTCTACAGAAATCCAGAGTACTGTGGAGAAGAAGGAGAAGAATCATAAGACAGGAAGCCAATGAGGTGGGTAGGGCCCAACATGCAAGCCCTGAAAACCGCATTAATGGTGGTGATCTTTATCTAAACAGCCATGTGCAGTTATTATGGGTTTTTAAGCAATGAAGTAAAATTGTTAGACTTGAGTTTTTAAAAGCCCACTCTTCCTGCTGTATGGAGAATGAACTGGAGTGGGACAAGAGGAGAATAGGGAATCTAACTGATAGGCAATGACAATAATTAGATGATGTAGTTTGTACCCGCCTAGTGGCAGTATCAAGAAAATCATGAGAGAAAGGTGACATACTTTAGTTCACCATAGGAAAGCCAAGGATATAACACAACGAACAGAATGTATTTATAGAAGGGTGCTTCTTACTCTTAGTATGGACATATAGAGGAAATAGAACAGCTGTTGGTATAAAAAGATTTCAATTTAGGTAGTGGCTATAGCACATTCTAGCTGTATGACCTACAGCGATTTACTGAAACATTTGGGACTTGGTTTCTTCATTTGTTTGATGAGTTTATTAATACCTGCTTCATGGAGTTGTAACTTGTGACTGACCCTGCTGATTGTCTCTAAATACCTTTTCTCCCCTTCTTCCAGAGTAAGATAAATTTTAGTTGAGCTGATGACCATAAAATAAAAGAATAAATTTCCTGGGCTCTTTGCAGTTAGGTGTCATACTGTGACAAAGTTCTGAACAATAGGATATGAGAGAAGAGTTGTGTGACAGCAACTGAGAACCTTCCTTAAGAGACAGCTGGCAACTTCTCTTTCTTCCTGCCTTTTTTCTTGTCTTTCTCAAAATTGCCACCTGGAAGGAAAATGCTTCTTCAGATTATGAGGGCAAGGACCACCTGATAAAGATGGCAGAATAGTGAGCTGAAAGGAGCCTGCTTTCTAAGGAATCCAGGAAACACCCTGGGCCTGAATACTGTTTTTCTGTTTTCTCATTGCTTGCCCTTTTTACCGGAGAGATAAATCAACACAGAAAGACTTTCTCTGTTATGGACAGCCTAGCCTTGTCTTCTTACTTGTTACATAACAATCAAAAGATGTTATATGAAATGTCCAGCACATAGCTAAATGTGTTTTCTTCCATGCCTCTTCCATTAAAAAAAGAAAGAAAAGAAACGCCCTTAAAATTCTGCCCTCCAGTATTAGAGAATTAAATTGCCTTCTCAAAGTTTTGTTTTTCTTAGCAGAGACTCTGACACTCTGGAATATGCCCAGGAGAAAATGCTCAAGTTGGTGAGCAATCTTGGATCCACATTATACAAGGAACAGTTAGTTACAGGAGATGTGTTACATTTGCTATTTTAAAAATGTGTGCCTTTGACTTGGGCTTGGGAGTCTCAGGCAAGTGGAATCTGTCTTGTAATTCCATCCACTCTGACGGGATTGGAACTGAATTCTCAACAGCGCTGCTGGGGTCCAGAGTTGATGCTTTGACCAAAGGAATCTGAAGAGTTGAAGAGGGAGTTGGGGTGTCTGGGCATTTGTCTTGCACATCCACAGGCTCAGCTGGGAGTGAGGTGCCAAGACTATTAAGTAGCCGGGCTTTGTCTATTTGTTAAAACGGCAAGGGCTCTCAAAGCAGCACAGAGACCAGTGGTTTTTACTGTGTCCACCAGGAAGTGGTGGTGGGTCAGCAAAGCTGTCTCAAGAGTTTCTAAAGAGAGTCTTGAGTAGGTGCAGCAGGATACATATCTGCTTCTTCTGTGAGGTTCTAGACAGTATAGCTTTTGAAAAAAGCTTTAGTGACTTAGAAAATATTGAAAAATTAAATGTAGAAAGCCATTTTGAAAACTTTAAACCTGAAACAGAGACTAAGAGTAAAGCAACACTGGTTCCGATTCAACCTGTTCAGCTGCAGGCTCTCAAATGTGCCAAATCTGTTAAAATTTCCTTCAGACTTCAACTGGCCTACTTCAGAAAGGAGAGCTATGAACACGGTTTGAGTAAAGATGCTAAAAGCTCAAATAGAAGAGTCCATCTGAAGGAATTACAGAAACTACATTCCTAAGTGCATTTATATGTCCACATTAAAGAAAATGACATGGTAGGGAAGAAGTCGTTTAATTATTCTTATCCCAGTGGCAGGTACCCTTGGGAAACACTGACCTTATAACTTTGTAGGGCTTTCATGTTTCATGGTTGGCCTAATGTAGGTGCAACATCAGCCTGTCCTATATTTCTAGGAAAGTTGTTTTCCTTCTGTTCCTCACACAACATTGACTTGCTCCTTGTGATCCAGGTATTCTAAGTGACCTGAAGTTATTAGAAGAAGACATACTCTTCCATCTCTTCATGCTTTCTGCTTGAAATGCCATCCCTCCCCAACTTAGCACCCTGCAAACACACACATCACTCTAAGCCTGCTTGTGTCTTCTTGGTTGTTTTCCCTACTAGGTTATGACAGATTTCAACTGGTATGTTGTCAACCGTTTATCCCAGTAATAGCCTGGCACCCAGAAGGTGCTTAACAATGTTTGTATGTTGATTTGACAGATAACATTATGTTTTTATCTTGTACAACATGATTTTTGAAATATATATATACACTGTTAACTCTAGTGAATTAACAAATGCATTACTTCTATAGTTATTTTTGTGGTGATAACACATAACACTATTACATAACATTAACTGTAGTCATCTTGCTGTTCAGCAGATCTCTTGAAATGTACTCCAGACTGTAATTATGTATCCTTTGACCAACATCTCCCCATTTCCACTTCCCCCTAACCACCCCATAACCACCATCCTATCAACTTGTTTAGATGCTGCATATGAGTGAGATCATGCAGTATTTGTATTTCTATGTCTGTCTTATTTTACTTAATTACATTCTCCAGGTTTGTACTACACACACACACACACACACACACACACGCACGCACACACACATATACATATATATATCACATTTTCTTTATCCATTCATCCACTGATGGACACTTAGGTTGGTTCTATATCTTTACTATTGTGAATAGTGCTACAAAAACATGTGGGAGTGCAAATGTCTCTTCAACATATTGGTTTCATTTCCTTTGTATACATATCCAGTAGTGGGATTACTGGATCACATCATTGATCTTTTAAAATTTTTTTAGGAAACTCCATACTTTTTTCCATAGTGGTTGTACTAATTTATATTCCCAACAACAGTATAAAAGAATTCCCCTTTCCCTACGTTTTCGTCAACACATTGTCTTTTGTCCTCTTGATAATAGCCTTCTAACTGGGTGAGATGATATTTTACTGTGGTTTTGATTTGTATTTCCCTGATGATTAGTAATGTTGAGCATTATTTTGTATACCTGTTGCCCATTTGTATGTCTTCTTTAGAGAAATATCCATGCAGATCTTTTGCCCATTTCTTTTTTTTTTTTCTGAGTTATTTTAATTTTGGATATTAACCCCTTGTAAGATGTGTAGTTTGCAAATATTTTCTCCCATTCTGTGTGTTGTGTCTTCTCTCTGTTGATTGTTTCCTATGATGTGCAGATGCTTTTTAATTTGATGTAATTCTGTTTGTCTATCACCACTTTTGTTGTCTGTGCTTTAGAGGGTTTTCCATAGAATCCTTGCCTACACCAATGTCATGAAGCACTTTCCCTATGTTGTCTTCTCATTGTTTCATAGTTTTGGTCTTACATTTAAGTCTGTCAATTTTGAGTGGATTTTTGTATGTGGTAAGAGATAAGAGTCTAATTTCATTTTTTTGTGTGTGGATATCCAGTTTTCCCAACACCATTTATTGAAGAAACTGTCCTTTTCTCACGATGTGTTTTGATACATATGTTGAAAATCAGTTGACTGTAAATGCATGGATTTATTTCTAGGCTCTGTATTCTGTTTCATTAGCCTATATGGCTGTTTTTATTCCAATACCATGCTGTTTTGATTACTGTATTGTGAAGTTAGTTGTGTAATGCCTCTAGTTTTGTTCTGTTTGATCAAAATTGTTTTGATTATTCAGAGTCTTTTATTGTTCTATACAAATTTCAGATGGTTTATTCAACATAGAAAAATGTCTACTAATATTTTTGAAATAAAAAATGTCTGTGATGAATGCCATTGCTATCCTGATAAAGATTGGATTAAATCTGTAGATCTCTTTGGGAAGTATAAACATTTTAAGAATATTAATTCTTTCAATCTGTGATTATGGGATATTTTTCCTTTTATTTTGGTCTTCCTCAATTTTTTCATTAATGTTTTATAGTTTTCATTGTAGAGATATTTTGCCCCCTTGGCTAAATTTAGTCCTAGGCTGGTTTTTTTAGTAGCTACTGTAAATGGTATTTTTTCTTGATTTCTTTTTCAGATAGTTTGCTATTGATTTTTCTTCTTTTTTTGAGACAGGGTTTCACTTCTGTTGCCCATACTAGAGTGCAGTGGTATGATCTCAGCTCACTGCAACCTCTGCCTCCCCGGGCTCAAGTGATTCTCTTGCCTCATCCTCCCGAGTAGTTGGGACTATGGTGTGTGCCACCACACCTGGCTAATTTTTGTATTTTTTGTAGAGATGGGGTTTTGTCATGTTACCCTGGCTGTTCTCATACTCCTGGCCTCAACCGATCTACCTGCCTCAGCCTCCTAAAGTGCTGGTATTACAGGTGTGAGCCACCATGCCTTGCTAGATTTTTGTATGTTCATTTTGTATCCTGTAACTTTTCTGAATTTATTAGTTCAAATGTTTTTTTTTTTTTTTTTTATGGAATCTTTAGGGTTTTCTATTAATGGGATCATATTGTCTGTGAACAGGGACAATTTAACCTCCTTTTTTACCAATTTGAATGCCTTTGATTTCTTTCTCTTGTTCTGGCTAGAACTTCTAGTATTATGTTAAGTAGAAGTGGTAAAAGTGGGCAGCTTCATCTTGTTCCAGACCTTAGGAGAAAAGCTTTAAACTTTTCCCTTTCAATATCATGTTAGCTGCAGGTTTGTCATACATTACCTTTATTGTGTTGAGGTACGTTTCTTCTTTGAGAATAGTTAGCATAAAGTGAAGCTGAATTTTCTCAAATTCTCTTCTTTCATCTATTGAAATAATTATGTGATTTTTGTCTTTCATTCTGTTAATGTCGTGTATCGTATTTATTGATTTCCATATGTTGAACCATCCCTGCATTCCTGGGGTGAATCGCATTTAATCATGGTGAATGATTTTTTAAAAATATGCTATTAAGTTTGCTTTGCTAGTATTTTGTTGAGGAGTTTTGCATCTATGTTCATCAGAGATATTGTCCTATGGTTTTCTTTTTGGTTGTTGTGTCCTTGTCTGGTTTTGATATCAGGGTAATCCTCTCCTTGTTGAATGAGTTTGGAAGAATTCCTTTATCTTTAATTTTTTGAGAATAGTCGATAAAAATTGGTATTAGTTTTTCTTTAAGTGTTTCCTAGAATTCAGCAGTGAAGTCGTTAGATCCTGGGCTTTTCTTTGATAGGATATCTTTAATTACTCATTCAATCTTTCTCATTGGTCAGATTTTCTATTTCTTCATAATTCAGTCTTTGTAGTTGCATATGTCCAGGAATTTATCCATTTCTTCAGGTTTTCCAATTTGTTGACATATAATTTTTCATAATTGTTTCTTATGATAGATCCTTTGTATTCCTATGGTACCAGTTGCAATGGTTCTCTTTTCATCTCTGATTTTATTTGAGTCTTCTCTGTTTCTCTTTTTTTAAAGTTTCTTGATTGATTGAGTTATTCCTCTAACCCACCAACCTGTTTCATAAGGCTTGAGTATTCTTTACCCTCAAAGACTTTTTGTCACTGCGAGGAACACTAGTCTTAATCCAGCAAAAGTCTCTGAAGCTATTCTGAATGCTCCAGATGGTCTCCAGTTAGTTAGGGTATGATTTCTTTTTCAGAACAGGAGGTCATGCAGATAGACAGCCAGGTTTAGAGAAAATACCCAGGGAAGTGGGGCCAGATACTTGGGTCCTGGTTTTGGTTTTGTTCCCAACTTACTATATGACTTTGAACAAGTTACATAACCTTTCTGTGCTTTACTTTCCAGACTCCAGTCTGCCCCATCCTTATAATAAATCTCATAGTAAGTCAATGAAGCCATGTTCAAGTATCTGTGTCAAATACTATGGTAGGAAATATGATAAAGATAAACTTGTTTTTTTGTTTTTGTTTTTGAGACAGAGTCTCGCTCTGTCACCCAGGCTGGAGTGCAGTGGCGCGATCTCGGCTCACTGCAAGCTCTGCCTCCCAGATTCACGCCACTCTCCTGCCTCAGCCTCCTGAGTAGCTGGTACTACAGCCTCCCACCACCATGCCTGGCTAATTTTTTGTATTTTTAGTAGAGGCGGGTTTCACCGTGTTAGCCAGGATGGTCTCGATCTCCTGACCTTGTGATCCATCCGCCTCTGCCTCCCAAAGTACTGGGATTACAGGCGTGAGCCACCGCGCCTGGCCAGACAAACATATTTTAAGTGTTAAGGGGGATGTCATTTTTCTCTGGCCCTACGTAGAGGAAGTTTCATTTGGAAGAACTCATTAGAGAACCACTTCTGGCCTCTCCTTGCTGCCCCATGTACTCTGCAGTGCAGAGGAAAGATTTCTGTCACTGGGAGAAGGGACAGGACATTTTCAGCCCAGTCCCTTCTTTTCTGAGCAAGTTTTATTGCAGGGAATTGAATTCTGGTGTGCCCTTCTGTATCCTACCCCTGTCTCCACCCCCAAGAGCCTGTCTTGTGGAAGAGGCCTGTGGTAGTTAGTGCTGCCAATGAGTGGGTGGGTACATTGGCCTGATTGAAGGGCAAAGGGAAACTTTTTTGGTGACTGCAGGATAACAATACTGTTCAATTGCATGCATCCATAATAAAGCCAGTATTTGATCGGACTCTGTTTGACCTTTCTGTCTTATTTCTCAATAGAAAGGGAAGACAGAAATGTTATGCATAGATACTCTAAAACTTCAACAAAAGGATGTGTCACAGTTATAAAGCGAGCTTAGTAAGGAAGTGTGCTGTGGTCAAAACCATCTTAGGTTGGAATGACTGAGACCTCATTCCCAGTCCAAGCTCTGATGCTCACTGGCTTTGCTGCCTTAACCAGTCCAGTGGCTTTCCTGGCCCTCAGTTTCTTCAACTTTAAAATGCAGATGTTGGACTAGTTGATCTCTCATGTTTTTTAGCTCTAAAAGCTTATGAATCATGCCTGTAATCCACCCAAAGAAGGTTCCAAATGGACTTGGAGTCTTTCATCTCTTGGCAACTCACTGAGACTCTTAGTCAACCATTTAAAATCCATCCACTCTTTCTTCCTAAGAAACTCAGCTTTTACTGCCTGGTAACAAAGATTTATTCTTGGTTCCTCTTGAAGCTGGAACTCTTTCTTCTCTGTCCTACATGAAATGTGAAAATACTGGTTGAAGCCCCAGCAGCCATCATGAACCTCAAAATCATATTAACAATGGAAGTCATACACAAAAGTTGGTAGAAAGATAAGAGTCACCTAGGTTGTTGATGTGATGGTAGAGCTGCCACCCACACCCTAAATTGCTTGCCTCCATATTTTTCTAATGTAAAAAGTAAAAAGTCAACATTATTTCTTAGTTTTGTTGGCAGTAGTTGAATTACACTTTTAAATGATACAACTAATTTGGCTTTCTCATAAATGATAAATCCTTCAACAGGATGGAGAGTGTAAACTTGCAGAATGGTATAGCACACATAGCTCATCTTTAGAACAGAAAGGTTTAATTCATATCCAGAAATATTTTTTTGAAAGGTAAAAGAAAATGAAATTCTCTTTCACTATGGGGGCACTAGTGACATTGTAGAAACAAGATTCTCAGTTTCTATGGACCCTAGACATCAGTTAAATATTTCAACAACCCTAATCTGAATTTTTTTTTTAGGCATCTCTAATGGTTAACAACTGTGGATCTGAACAAAACCTGTTGGCCAAAAAATTCTTTCAGGCTGACAAAATGTGCTATTTCCTGCCAAACATAAAATAACACTTAGTCATTTTCAATGAGCACTACAAAGCGTTGCAGTCAGGACTTCATGTGTTTTACACCAATACGAAGTAAGCAGTGACAGGAAAATAGATACTGTGTTCAGCTAGATCAAGCAAGTGACATTCCTTTTGAAGCATCTGAAGATGCTTTTACCAAGCTCCAGGATGTAATAATGATAACACTTGCCCTGAGGAGTTCTGCAAATGTGTCTTCCACATTGCTCTCAGTGGGAACTGTGGCATGGTGGAAAAAGGCATTTGGACTTGGAATTGGGAGTCCTGGATTGGAACTTCAGTTTTTCCAAGTAGCTCTATGACCCTGGGCAAGTGATTTAGCCTTCCTGAGCTTCTGTTTCCTTAACTTTACAACTGAGATATTAATATTTATCTCACAAAGCTAAAGTAAGGATTAAATATCTATATGTAGGTAAAACACCTGGCATAGGGTCTAATGAAGAGGACATGCTATTTAATGAACATCATATTGAAACTGACATTTAAGCCACCAGACTGGTTATCTGGTATTGGGAATTTCATCGTAGAGCATTTGAAGTGTTGATTAGATACATTAAAGTGCAGTCAGACTTCACCAAACATTCAATGTTCAAATAAATTAAACTCCCTTGCTGTTTGTAAGAAAAGGAAGTACCTGAGGGCGTTTGGGTGATGTGACCCAGTAAGGCTCTGGGGATAACTTGCTGACAGCTCCAATTTGGGTGTGTGTGGGCAATAGTGTGAAGGACAGAACTGGAATTAAATATAAAGTATGACAAGCTTAATAAGGAGCAAGAAAGTGTAATTCGTTTAGGGAGGAAAAGCCAGAGCCCGAGTCGCCCAACATGGGAGGGCTGGCTCCGTGCAAACTAGTGGGGAAGAAGTCAGGAAGAAGTAGTTATTGATAGCAGTCGCTCAGCAGGATATGCTTTAGTGCAGTTGGCCAGCGAAGCAGCAGGAAACGCTCCGAAGCAGACCCCCTGCTTTGCAACACAGGTAAGAGCACTGCTTCTTGTTCCTACACATAAATTTTTATGGAGTGCATGAAGAAGAAGTTCCAGATGAAAACAAAAGCTCCACAGGAATATTAAGCCCTTACATCATAGACTGCTCCTACCTGGGCATTCTTGTTTGATCCTCAAGGCCAGCTGTCCCCAGCTTTTTTGGCACCAGAGACTGGTTTTGTGAAAGACTTTTTTTCCTTGGACTGGGGCGTGGGGAGGGGAAAGGTTTTGGGATGAAAGTATTCCACCTCTGATAATCAGGGATTAAATTCTCATAAGGAGCACGCAACCTAGATCCCTTACATGCACAGTTCACAACAGTTTGTGCTCCTATGAGTATCTAATGCTGCTGCTGCTCTGACAGGAGGTGGAGCTCAGGCGGGAATGCTCGCTAACCTGTCACTCACCTCCTACTGTGCAGTCTGGTTCCCTAACAGGCCATGCACTGGTATGGGTCCCTGTCCTGGAGCATGGGGACCCCTGCTCAAGACAACTCTTGTATGCAGCCCGAGAAGGTGGTTGCCACCTTTTCAAGGGTGGGTAAACTGAGATATAGAGAAGGTAAATGGTGGACCATTTGGAGCTGAGACTAGAACCCAGTGGGAACTTGGGTGTTTTATGGAATTAAGATGTAATGTATGCAAAGCACTTAGCATGGTGCTTAAGATGGGCACGCACTCTGTAAATGGTCATTATTGATATTACTAAGAAAGAAAGATAGTCCTGGAGTTCTTCAGTTTGGAAACGAGGACATTCATGTGACTTAGGCATGCTCTTTATATGTGCAAGAAGCCAGCCAGCTGCTTTCCATCTTTTCTGAGCAAATGGGTTTCAGCCACATGTGCAATCTGTACATTCATTCTTAAGTGAGTTCTCTGCTTTAAAAAAAAAATATGTGTAGCCTCAGGATGCAAGCTCTGCAAAATCAATCGATAAAATAATTAAATTAATGGCAGCAACAACACGTTCTAATAAAAGCCAACACAATATGTACTGTGGAAACAGCATGTTTCCATCATGCTCTGCTCAGGCTGAGGACATTTTTAAAAGTGGGGCATTCTCATCTAACCCTTCACTTGCTCCTGCCCAGCTCCCCCAGCTCCTAGTGAATGTCATGGGACTTGCTGCCCTCCATATAAAGCATCTGCCTTTGGGGGAAGAAACGTGTCTCTTGGGAAACCCTTAATAGGGATGCAGGTATTCCTCTTAAAGTGATGGATTCGCAATTAGGTCTCTGGGCCCTTTGTGGCCATAATTAACACCTGTGATCCCAAGGTGCAGACACTCAGCTGGAAGCATCAGACAGCAAGCCCAAGTCCCTGGGATTGTAATCCCATAAACTGGTCTGTTTGTGTTGGTTCTACCTATTCTCAGATCTCATATCTCTGGACTCTTCAGCCCTCTGTGAACCTACAGAATTGATTCTTCTCTCCTACTTTGCAGGTTTGCTCAGATTTTACCCCTTGCTCTCCTAGACCCACAATGTCATGGAGATCGGGGCTTCACAACTGTTCATTCCCTGGGGAACTTGTTCAGCGTCTGATGCAGCGGGTTGGTGGGCCTGACAGTGCATTTCCAACATGCTCCCAGGTGATGCTGATGCTGCTGGTTCATGGTCCACACTTCTAGTTGCAAGGATCCGAAGTCCCCTGCTTGGAAAGAGAGCCTGTATCTCTGCCCTGAATCCTTGTGACCAGTTCAGAGGGCCTGACACCAATGCTCCTCTAAGACAGGCACATAGGAACAAAGTGACCAGAGTCAGATCAATACAAACCTTTCTAAGGCTTATTTTGCACTGAAGGAAGGGAAAGAATTGCCTACCTTGGGAAACTTTTAAAATTCCCTGTCTCTGGCAGTTGGGGTAAGTGTTGATCTTGGCTGATCTTGAGATGAATGCAGGGAAAGGAATGTCTCCTAGAAGTTTCTTTGAGCCTTCACTGTGTGGAACCCAGGAAACAATGGTGGAGAGGACTAAATCCCCAATGGACGAATTATTGTTTAGTCCTCCTCAGTCTCTTTTGATTTTAAAGCCAAATGGCAAAAATTTTAAACCACAGTAACATTTTTGAACAGTTTTGCAGTTTCAAAGCAAGCCTCCAGTAGGGGATACCTTCCATTTATACGTGGATGTCATTGGTACAATGACTTTTCTGTTCTACATGCAATCAGTGAGCCAAGAGAGTCTTCAAAAGCCTTTTCCAAAATGCATTTTCCCCTGAAATATTCATTTAAGTAATTTAGCTACCTACCCCAGCCTCATGATGAATTTTTTAGATAATTGCTTTAATTCTCTGCTTCATTTTGCTAATGTGGAGCTGGCCTCTGCCTGTAGATTTATTGCCAGCTTCATGTTTTTCAGGGAACAAGAATTCCTAAACGGTTGATTGTTTCATTGAGGTTTACTGTGGAGGCACTGGAAACAGCTACCTATCCTCATATCCTACAATTAGAATCTCTTTATCGTGAGCCTGATGATTAGAGACAGTAGATAGAACTTGCACATGGGAATGTGTGGTGAGGGAAGGAAACCTAAAAACTCACCAGATAAAAGTCACTGTATGAAACTCTAGATATTACTGTTTTTAAATACTGCATTTCCATCAGGCTGTCATGTTTAATTCTTCCAAAAAGCAATGAAATATATATGTCTGTTTTTCAATAATTTGCTAAACATGATATAAATGAATGTTTCCTTCAGTGTGACTTGATACCTAATAAATGCCCACTAAATACAGCCAACCATCATCACTGAAGTAGTGCTGACTCGGGACCAACTCTTCTTCTTTCTATGTAGCTAGTGTAATTTGATGTGACAGTAGCTGGAGGCACTGTGGATGGCAGCTGTGAAGAGGAGGAAAGCACGCAGAACCAGGATACGAGTGATGCCTGAATGTGGCTTCATGATAAGAGTTAGCGATAAAAAGAATCCATGTTGTAAAAATCGGTGGCACCTTACGTCTGTTAGTGAGATAAAGAAAGAAATATAACTAAGCCTCAGGAACATCAAAAGCTGAAACAGTAGGATTATGGCAAAGGACAAGAGAGAAGCCACATATTTCAGAAATTGTTTTGGGACTGTGCATATTGGCTGGACCGCATATATCTAGCTTGATTTGATCTCATCCCAAAACATTCATGCAACGTAAGTGATGGAACGTGAGCTGGCTTTACATTCATTCTCACTGTTCAAAGGTCCTTACCTCTTGAAATAGATACCTGGAATTTCTGCAAAGGAAGAAGGAGGGGTTTCTAAGCCCCTAACCTTGAAATTGTTTAAATGGCCACATTAAAAAAAAAAAAATTAACAAAGTCTTTAAGAGACCTTAAATCTCATTGAAAGCAACACCCTGTAGAAATTGTAGTCACCACTGGTACCATCACAATGTTCTATTTTAAGGGTCCTAGCGTCCTTAATTGAACTATTACTAAACCTAACAATTAGTGCCTACAATTTTTCTTTGACCTTCAGTGACTTCCACCCTTTGGGTATTGCAACACTAGCTGGTGAAGCTGAACTTTTCCAGGCTCTTAGACTCTTTTGTGCTAAGAAGGCAAAGCAGACATTTGGCTTCTAAAATATTCGGTAATGCCTCAAATATTTTCTAGATGTCTGGGCCTGGGCTGGAGTCTCTTAGAAGGATCCAACCTGACCCCATTATTTAAAGTACTTAATTTGAATGCCACTCAATACAGCGTTGTGGCAAGCATTTCTTTGCTTATTTAAGGTTATTGATGAGCTGTGGTTGTTTACATGGGGCTGAAAAAGATTTGTTTATCTGAAATTCTTTCTGCTACTACAGCCACCAGCAGCTGTTCCTTTGGAAGCAGATAGTGATATTGGACTTTGTTTGCAACTTTGCCTCTTGGACACCTTGCTGACATTGCAGCTTTTTGCTTTTATTCACTCAGTTGCCTAATCTAGAAAACTGGACATCATTCTTGACTTCTCCTTCTCCTTTGCATTGCATCTAATGGCTCATGTAGACAAGTGAGCTATTTCTTTCTGTTATCCTGTCCTAGTGATGTCATTTCCACTTTAGAAACCTGTCACCTTTAGGATTGTTAAATTAAGTTTAGCCTAAAGCTGCCTCCTTACTTATTTTACAGTTGGCCTAATGTTTTATCCTATGTAGTGAACTGTAACCTAACTAGATGTGTAAACAGACTGGAACCTACTTTTATGCCAGTCAGTGAGCTTTGGCCAATCAAGGATAGCCAACTGTTCAAACCGGGTTTGAATAAGGCCAATGCTAGGCTGTAAACAACCCAGCTGTTGTTGTATCTCACCTCCATTTTTTTCGTATGTCACTTGTCACTTTCCTTTGTCTGCCCATAAATTTTCTCTGATCATGAGGCAGGCTGAAGTTTCTCTGAACCCACTCTGGCTCAGGAGGCTGCCTGATTCATGAATTGATCTTTGCTCAGTTAAACTCTGTTAAATTTAATTTGTCTGAAGTTTTTCTTTTCTTTTCTTTTTTTGGGACAGAGTCTCACTCCATAGCCCACGCTGGAGTGTAGTGGCATGATCTCGGCTCCCTGAAACCTCTGCCTCCCAGGTTCAAGCAATTCTCCTGCCTCGCCCTCCTGAGTAGCTGGGATTACAGGCGCCGGCCACCCACTCGGCTAATATTGTTGTATTTTTTTTTGGTAGAGATGCGGTTTCACCAAGTTGCCCAGGGTGGTCTTGAGCTCCCGAGCTCAACCAATCTGCCTGTCTCAGCCTCCCAAAGTGTTGGGGTTACAGGCGTGAGACACTGCACCCAGCCTGAAGTTTTTCTTGTAGTGAGATGAAGCCCAATTTTCTTAGCTCTGACTCTCCCCCAGATTCATTTGTTCTCACTTTCTTCCCTCTGTGCATTCCTGCCCTGCTGAGCTACTCTCAGTGTCTTAAACGTGCTATGCTCTTTCTTACTTTCAGGTCTTCAACTGTGTTGTTCCTTTTGCCCACAACTTCTCCTTTTTCCTCTGCTGGCTAATTTGTCCACATCCTCTAGGTCTTAGTAGAGGTGATTCTTTTGCCTTGAGGCTTGCTTTCACACTTGCCTAACACAAAAACACATCTATATCACACAGCTCCAGTAAGAGACACAGATCAGTTCTCCCCTGGGTTCATCTGAATCTAATGCCCTTATCTCATCCACTGTGTCATTCTGCCGCTTCAGAGAAGTATAGCTTTGGTTTTTGTCCCCTAGGGAGCTTTCCTGAGGAGGATGGAGAAACATTTGCTTGTCTAAATCCTGGCAAGGACTGTCTTCTCTTTTATTGTCTTGTACGTCAATGGTCACACTCTCATTCCTTCAAATACGATTTAACAAGGTCCTGCTATCTTTTCTTCTGCTTTGCTCTTTCTTGTGGTAACTGTATTTGTCCATTCTCATGCTGCTAATGAGGATATACCTGAGACTGGGTAATTTATAAAGAAAAAGAGGTTTAATGTACTCATAGCTCCACATGGCTGGGGAGGCCTCACAACCGTGGCAGAAGGTGAAGGAGGAGCAAAGGCACATCTTACATGGCAGCAGGCAAGCGAGAGAGTGTGCAGGAGAACTACCCTTTATAAAATCATCAGATATAATGAAAGTTATATCACAAGATCAGCATGGGAAAACCCACCCCCATGATTCAATTACCTCCTACTGGGTTCCTCCCACAATATGTAGGGATTATGGGAACTACAATTCAAGATGAGATTTGGGTGGGAACACAGCCAAACTATATCAGTGACTTCAGTTTCTAACATATTCAGAAAGGATGGCATTCACAGAACTTTCCTTTGCTCTATAGACCAAATGATAAGTAACCAGGCTCTTGAGGTTGTAATAGCTGAACCCTTCATAATTTAAGTTTGCTTTATGAATATTGATATTATGACTTATATGTGTAACTGATAACTCAGTTCTATTGCTGGGCCATGGCAACTGGATGGGTTAGTGTTTCCTAAACCAATATCCCAAGAAATAGATATCTCAAGCAACATTTAATTTTAAAAATCCTCTTCTGATCAAATACATTTGCCTGGAGTAGTATAACTACCTCTACACTTTTCTAGGAGATATTTCTAGCATGGGAATTCTTCTAGAATAGAAACTGGCTTAACAAAAATCTTAAGTGTTTTCCCCACGATGAAACAGCTGGTCAGTGACAAAGCTGATAAAAGCACTCAGGTGTTCTGTGACTGTTACTGCAGCTGTTTATACAGATAAGGCCACTGTAGCCCTGAATCTTCCTGGCTACAAATTACACATGCTTGGAAGATGCAGTCATCCTTCCAGACCGCAGGTGTCAAAGGCAGGGGAGACAGACACTGTGACATCCTGAGCCAGTCCCTTAAAGCATAATAGTCCAGTGAACAGAGGAGGATCACCTGGGAGCCAGTCTCTGGGGAAATGACTCGTGATACCAAATCAAGTTTCCTGGCTAAGACTCCATTTCAAAATAGAATTACTTTGAGTTTTCTTCAGCTGTGTTCTCAAAGTAATCACATTTTACAAGAAGACACAATCATCCCAGCACCCATCTCATAGGATAAAACATTGAGATTTGAAGATCCACTTCCGTCCCCCACCACCCATTATGACCATTGCACACCTGGCCAACAGATGCCATGTATTAATCAATGACATCCTGAAGCATGGTTTCTGTTACCAATCATCTCCCTCCCTGAGTTCCAGGACTGCACGATACTTTGAAACACCGTGAACTCCAGCCAATTTGATGGTCTAGTACATGAAGGTAATAAATCAAGGGTAGATGCCTCTAACCATAATAAAATATGGACCTGGCTATTTATAGCTATCACAAGTAAACATTGGGAGATATTAAAAATTATGAAAAATGTAGTTCAGCAAATATTGCCACAATGACTAGCAATTTAGTTAAATATCTTTGGAGTAGGCTCTGTAGTCCAGCCAAAAGAAGATTTAGAACCTCGAAGAGAAGGGATTTATACAGTCTAGTAGGAGCAGTTATATATTTCCTGTCAAGGTTAGGATGCTCTACTCTGAGGCTGTGGGTTTTGTGGTGAAATGAAAGCTGTCGACTTGATAGAACATGGGGATAGGGAATTATGCCCAAAGGTAGGACAGATATGCACATATCATACCTATGGAGGTGAAAAATTTGCTTTCACTTAACATTTATTATATTTCCACTATGCCCTAGATTCCAGGAGAAACATACAAGATAAATGGGGTAGAGACTTTGCCCTTAAAGAATTTATTTCTGGTAGAGACGAGACCACATGCACATAATAAAGGCAGGCAGTAAGACGTGTTAGAGGGAAGTGTGGGCTGTGGAAGTTTAGAGATGAGAGTCGTAACTTTCTTTTGGAAGGGAAGGTGGCTCTCATAAAGGAGGCAGAATCTGGAGAATGGGTGAGTTTTGATATGTGGGGGTGGAAAGAAGGGCATTCCGGATGGGGAAAATGAAAGCGCTTTTGCAAAATTATAACTGAGAAAATTATGGCAGTGAAAGAAATCAGACCTACCCGACTGCATCTTGGTTCTAACCTTTAAACTGTCCCTGTTCATTCCTGGGTGTAGGCCGAACTAACTTTGGGAAGGAATTCAGTTCATGGTTTGACTCTGAAACAAAATTGATAACAGCCAAGAGGCCAAAAAGATCCCTTCTTTCCAGGGAACCAGTCCGCCTTTGCATTAGAAATTACAGCTTAGGGGGCCGGGTGCGGTGGCTCATGCCTGTAATCCCAGCACTTTGGGAGGCTGAGGTGGGAGGATCACAAGGTCAGGAGTTCGAGACCATCCTGGCCAACATAGTGAAACCCCGTCTCTACTAAATATACAAAAAAATTAGCTGGGCGTGGTGGCAGGCACCTGTAGTCCCAGCTACTTGGGAGGTTGAGGCAGGAGAATGGCGGGAACCTGGGAGGCGGAGCTTTCAGTGAGCGGAGATCGTGCCACTGTACAGCCTGGGTGACAAAGCAAGACTCCGTCTCAAAAAAAAAAAAAAAAAAAAAAAAGAAAAAATTACAGTTTATGGGTCATGCAGCCTGTGGCTCCAAGAGTCTGAACCTCCCCAAATTTCTCCTGGGGATGCCATCACTACTGTAAAATCTAAGACCAGTGCCTGAGATATTTTGCAGATCTTGCCTTGGATGGATCAGCTGACACCACCAAGATGGGTAATCTGGCTCACCGAGCTCTGCCATCCCACCCAGGAACAGAAGACAGCGAGAAAAACTCACTTTGACCCACTATGAGTCCATCTCCAACCTGACCAGTCAACACTCCCCACTTCCCAAGCTCCTACCCGCCAAATTGTCTTTAAAAACTCTGATCCGAAATGCTCGGGGAGACTGATTTGAGTAATAAAACTCCAGTCTCCCGCACAGCCAGCTCTACGTGAATTACTCTTTCTCTATTTCAATTCCCCTGTCTTGATAAATTGGCTCTGTCTAGGCAGTGGGCAAGGTGAACCCATCGGGTGGTCACAAAAATCTGTGGACATGGAAATGTGCATGTATGAGCAGCAAGCCTGCAAATTCAACAAAATCTTAAAAATCATTTGCAGTGGCATAAAACTTAAAAATGCTTAGGGACAAATTTAACAAAAGATGGGCAGGATTGCTTTATTGAAAACTATAAAATGTTGCTGTTCATGAACTGGGAATCTCAATATGGTGGACAGCATCAGTTTTCCCTAAATTCACCTATGGATGAAACACAAGTCCAATCAAAATATAGTATTTTGGGGTCAGACATTGACAAACTGATTCTAAAATTTATATGGAAATGCAAAGGGCCTAACATTGTCCAAAAAATCTTGCAAAATAATAAAGTTGGAGGATCTGCACTATTTGATTTCAAGCCTGAAAAACTATGGTAATCAAGACATTACAATAATGGCATAAAATAGATGATGAAATAGAATGCGTCTAGAAATAACCTCAAATGTATGGTCCATTGATTTTGACAAAGGTGCCAAAGCACTTCATGGAGAAAGGTGTAGGAACAACTGGGTAAACTGAATAAATTGATGAGAAAATTGAAGAAGGTGGCAACAGAGGCTCAGAGAAGTTAAATGAATTACTCAAAATCACACAGCTGAGCCAACAACTCCTAAATCGGTAGTTTGGATTGGTCTGTAAGGCTCACAATGCTTCCCTTGACAGTATGTGGTACATTTGTCTTTATTTTGTATATAATGTAGCCTGAGACTATGTAACCAGGTAAGTTTCACATTGTGTTTCTGGGACCTATTTGACTACAAAGGAATATTGAGATTTAACAACAGGTATTCCCCTAGAATGGTACACATCTAGCTGGCCACATGAGCTATAGTCTAATTTAATCAAAAGCCCCCACAATGGGACTTCCCCCAAGTGTTGTCTTTACCTAGCACAATCTTAATGCCATTAGTATCTTTTTGTTTTGAGTCTTTTACTTCTATCATGAAGCGCCTTAAATGAGCAATTAAAAACATCTGTGAACAGACTGTCCACTTTCCTACTTAGATAATTAATCAATTACAGCAAGGTAAAAGTAGAGTTGAACATTGAGGTAGCTGGAAAAGGACTGACTGACAGTTTCAGGCCAGAAAGCACTAGTGTCTGAGCATTGCAGAGTTTTATGTTTTCTGAGAGGCTGAGTCCATGGGTGATTTTTATTTTCTGAATCTGGCTTGACTACCTTTTGATAATACTTCTTGAAAAGTCTCAGGTAGAAACCCATGTAAATTTTGCAGAGCATGGGAGAAGAAAATATTGATAAAAGATGTTTGTGGAAGCAGAGCTGGATGTGGTAGGCAGAGAGGTTTTAAAAAACAGCACCAAGTGTAGAGCCGTACGTTTGATAGGTTTGTGTCTTACATCTGCCTGGACATGGATTCTGACATGACAGAAGAATACTATGTGCAGCTCTCTTGTTGTGTGGGTTGGGACATTTCTCAGTACTATGGAATTATAGTCATACATTGCTTAACAAAGAAAATGCTTTCTGAGAAATGCATCGTTGGTTAATTGCATCATCATGCAAACATTGTAGAGTGTACTCACACAAACCTAGATGGTGTAGCCTGCTACACACTTGGGCTGTATAGTGTAGCCTATTGCTCCTAGGCTGGAAACCTATCCAGCAAGTTATCGTACTGAATACTATAAGCAATTGTAACACAATAGTAAGTATTTGTGTGTCTAAACATAGAAAAGTATAGTAAAAGAGGGGCGGAGCAAGATGGCCAAATAGGAACAGCTCCAGTCTCCAACTCCTGGCGTGAGCGACACAGAAGACCGGTGATTTCTGCATTTTCAACTGAGGTACTGGGGTCATCTCACTGGGGAGTGCCGGACAATCGGTGCTGGTCAGCTGCTGCAGCCCGACCAGCGAGAGCTGAAGCAGGGCGAGGCATTGCCTCACCTGGGAAGTGCAAGGGGGAAGGGAATCCCTTTTCCTAGCCAGGGGAACTGAGACACACAACACCTGGAAAATCGGGTAATTCCCACCCCAATACTGCGCTTTAAGCAAATGGGCACACCAGGAGACTATAACCACACCTGGCCGGGAGGGTTCCACGGCCACGGAGCCTCCCTCATTGCTAGCACAGCAGTCTGC